>NW_022436953.1:22830839-22980100 GCF_009761245.1 Sapajus apella
TTTTTTTTTTTTTTTTTTTTTTTTTTGAGACGGAGTTTCACTCATGTTACCCAGGCTGGAGTGCAATGGCGCGATCTCGGCTCACCGCAACCTCCGCCTCCTGGGTTCAGGCAATTCTCCTGCCTCAGCCTCCTGAGTAGCTGGGATTACAGGCACGCGCCACCATGCCCAGCTAATTTTTTTGTATTTTTAGTAGAGACGGAGTTTCACCATGTTAACCAGGATGGTCTCGATCTCTTGACCTCGTGATCCACCCGCCTCGGCCTCCCACAGTGCTGGGATTACAGGCTTGAGCCACCGCGCCCGGCCATGACTAGCAGTTTTAATCTCCCAAGCCAGGAAGAAAACAGAAATCAAGGCCAATTAATTTAATTTTAATTAATTTTTATTTATTTTTGAGATTGAGTCTCACTCACTCTCTTGCCCAGGCTGGAGTATAGTGGCACGATCTTGGCTTGCTGAAACCTCCACCTCCTGAGCTCAGGCAATTCTCCTGCCTCAGCCTCCCGAGTAGCTGGGACTGCGGGTATGCACCACCACACCCAGCTAATTTTTGTATTTTCAGTAGAGACGGGGTTTCACCATGTTGGCCAGGCTGGTCTTGAACTCCTGGCCTCAGCGATCTGCTTGCCTCAGACTCCCAAAGTGCTGGGATGCCACAGGCATGAGCCACCACATCCAGCCAATTTATTTATTTTTTTTGAGACAGAGTCCCATTCTGCCACCCAGGCTGGAGTACAGTGACTCAATCTCAGCTCACTGCAACCTCTGCCTCCCAGGTTCAAGTAATTGTTGTGCCTCAGCCTCCCAAGTAGCTGTGACTACCAGTGTGTACTACTATGCACGGCTAATTTTTGTATTTTTAGTAGAGATGAGGTTGTGCCATGTTGTCCAGGTGGGTCTCAAACTCCTGGATTCAAGTGATCCAACTGCCTCGGCCTCCCAAAGTGCTGGGATTACAGGTGTGAGCCACTGGTGCCCAGTCAGACCAATTATTTCAGACTACCTTTACCCACAAATGCAGAGTCTGAAAATCTACATTTTCACAAGCACCCCACCTATTCTGATGGAGTTCTACTCAAATAAAACACAAGGTTTGTTCTGGTTTCAAGAGGGAGACTAAAATACATGTTTACATTCACTTCCTCTATCATATTAATGCATTTAACATTGACTGAACACCTATCACATGGCAAGAACTGTTACAGATACTAAAATTTGTGTAGTTAACAAAGTCCCTGTCCTTGGGGAGCTTCAACCAAGGAATGAAGTTATCCATTTTAGAAAAATAAAACAGATTCCTAGGTATAATAAATTAAATGTTGATTTTTTTTTTTTTCTTTTGGAGATGGAATTTAGCTCTTGTTGCCCAGGCTAGAGTGCAATGGCCTGATCTCGGCTCCCCACAACCTCTGCCTCCCAGGTTTAAGTAATTCTCCTGCCTCAGCCTCCTGAGCAGCTGGGATTACAGGCTCCCACCATGCCCAGCTAATTTTGTATTTTTTAGTAGAGATGGGGTTTTTCCATGTTGGTCATGCTGGTCTCGAACTCCCAACCTCAGGTGATCTGCCCCCCTTGGCTTCCCAAGTTGCTGGGATTACAGGCATGAGCCACCACACCAGGCCAATTACATGTGAATTTTTAAAGGACATCCTAAGCCCTGTCATTTTACTGAAAATGCTCAAAGGCAGCTATTGTAAAACAGTACCATTTGCCCTACATTCCAAATAGAACCCATATTGCTAAATAAAAACATACCTTAAAGGAAATTGAAAAGAAACTATCAGGGCCATCTATCAGCAAAGGCGGTAGTAACATTTTATTTTCAGTAGCCTGGTAAGTCTCCTGGCAAGTCTTGATATCAAGTGTGCACAGTCTTAAACCAGGAATGTATTATATATTAATACCCCACCCGTTTATCCATGCATGGCTTACTACACCTTCCCTGAATTGTCTAGTCTCAGGTCGATGTGCTCCCTAATCAAGGATTTATCCCTCCTTCATCATCCTTCATCACTCCTTCCCCAGTCTGAACCCTTATTAAACAAAGTATGAGTTATGCCATCTGCTAAAATATAACCTAGCCAGGGAAAATTAGTTAAAAATGTGTTTCAAGTTTAGTCCTTTTCAAAAGGTAGCAAGCTAAGATGATTAAATGGGTAGTCTCATTTCTTAAAAAGCTGTTAAGACTTACACATTAGCTTTATTTTTGTGAGCAAAAGCAATCATACAAACCCACATATGGAACAACTCAACTCCTAACTTGTAACCAGTAAAATGAGCTGAATGTGAAAACCTGAAATTGATACAATAATTCTCAGAACATGCACAGTTGCATATGGCTATGTATTTCATGTTCTTTTTGTCCAGATGGTTTTAGACTTAGCTGGTATACCAAATTCTAAGGAAGAAAGATAAAGGACCAGGAAAAAAAATTACACTTGGGCGAGTTATGGTATCTATCGGTTTTATATAGCAAACTCTGGTTTACCTTAAAAATGACACAATTCTACAGCACCACGACAACCAGGTTTTTTGCAAAACTCTTGTCAGTTCACAAGAAGGAGGGAAAGTGAAAAGAGGAGACCCACAGGCAAGCTAAACCCCGCTGGAAGATCAACAACTGGACGGCTCACTGCTGAGATTACTTTCCAGCATACACTCGCCCTGGCTTTCCTCTAATGCTATCCAAAAGCACTTCAGTTTTACTCATGTTTGCAAACCTTCCAAGTTGACTCCAAGACATTATTAGATGTGGCTCATTCCCAGAGGAACATCTCAGAGAAACAATGGTTAGTGAATTCTTAAAAGTGCAATAAATTGGAAAAGACAAAATTTGGCATACGTATTTTGAGTTGGAAAGGAAATAATTTACTGAATATACTTTGTCAGCTGTTACTCTGATGTTCTTGTTTAAAAACCAAATCATCCAAGTTATATAGATTATGTCTCTCTCTTCCTCCAAACAAAAGCTTAATTCTATAAAAGAGTCAACTGCTATCAGTGCCTATTTCTCCCCTTAAAATAAAAACAATGACTTATATACAGATTTCATCTACCCCTATTCCCTAGATATAAATTAAACTTGTTTCACATTTAGGCAATTCTTTTTTTTTTTTTTTTTTTTTGAGACGGAGTTTCGCTCTTGTTACCCAGCCTGGAGTGCAATGGCGCGATCTCGGCTCACCGCAACCTCCACCTCCTGGGTTCAGGCAATTCTCCTGCCTCAGCCTCCTGAGTAGCTGGGATTACAGGCACGTGCCACCATGCCCAGCTAATTTTTTGTATTTTTAGTAGAGATGGGGTTTCACCATGTTGACCAGGATGGTTTCGATCTCTTGACCTCGTGATCCACCCACCTCGGCCTCCCAAAGTGCTGGGATTACAGGCTTGAGCCACCGCGCCCGGCCCACATTTAGGCAATTCTAAAACCAAAAGTCATCTTGGCCCGTGAAAGAAATTTTGCACAGAGTACCTTATGAATTATAGTACCTGGCCTATCTACACTATCTTTCAAAATAAAATCAGTAAGTAGAAAATAGGAACCCAGTTTTCATGCTAATTTTGCATTTAAAATTTTTTATTATATTTTAGAGACAGTGTTTTACACTCTGTCACCCAGGCTGGAGTGGCAAAATCATGGCTCACTATAGCCTCAAACTCCTGGTCTCAAGTGATTCTCCCATCTCAGCCTCCCAAAATGCTGGAGTCACGGGCATGAGCCACCATGCCCAGCTGGAACAATAAAATGTTTAAGTTGGCCGTGCACGGTGGCTCATGCCTATAATCCCAACACTTTGGGAGGCCGAAATGGGTGGATCACGAGGTCAGGAGTTTGAGATCAGCCTGCCCAACACAGTGAAACCCCATCTCTACTAAAACTACCAAAAATTAGCCGGGCACCTGTAATCCCAGCTACTCAGGAGGCTGAGACAGGAGAATTGCTTGAACTCGGGAGGCAGAGGTTGCAGTGAGCCAAGATAGTGCCATTGCACTCCAGCCTGGGCAACAAGAGCAAAACTGTCTCAAATTAAAAAAAAAAAAAAAAAAAACACATAACATTTAAGTTATATTCACATAATTTCCTTGTTTAAAAAATGGAATAGATAGCAATCTAGTTTACACCAACCTATTTGAACATAATTACTAGAATTTTTTTTTTTTTTTTTTTTTAGAGAGGGAGTCTCGCTCAGACACCAGGCTAGAGTGCAGTGGCCCAATTTCGGCTCACTGCAACCTCCACCTCCCAGTTGAAGTGATTCTTTTGCCTCAGCCTCCCGAGTAGCTAGGACTGCAAGCATGTACCACGAGGCCTGGCTAATTTTTGTATTTTTTAGTAGTGACCGGGTTTCACCATGTTGGTCAGGATGGTCTCAATCTCTTGACCTCATGATCCACCCACCTCAGCCTCCCAACGTGCTGGGATTACAAAGAATATTTTATTTTTTGAGACAGAGGCTTTCTCTGTTGCCCAGGCTGGATTGCAGTGATGCAATCTCAGTGCACTGCAAACTCTGCCTCCCAGGTTCAAGTGATTCTCCTGCCTTAGCCTCCCGAGTAGCTGAGATCACAGGCACACGCCACCACACCCAGCTAATGTGCATATTTTTAGTAGAGATGAGGTTTCACCATGTTGGCCAAGCAGGTATTGAAGTCCTGACCTCAAGTGATCTGCCCACTTCGGCCTCCCAAAGTACTTGGGATTACAGGTGTAAGCCACTGCGCCTGGCCAATTACTAGGATATTTTATTACTAAACATAGCAGAATACACATTTAAGCAAAACTATCCTCATTTGGACCACTTAAGAGTGAAGGCTTATAAAAACTAGTGAAAGTCTAAAGGAAATAGGTTTTGCATCTTTCCAATACATAATAAAATTGCAAAGTCAATTTTTATAATGTATTAAGTAGAAGCCCAAATGCTTTTAATAGGGAAAATTTAATTTGGACATACCTACTAGTAAAGTATCTAAAACATTTATTAAATTCTTTTTGTCCAGCATAATCTTTACCCATAGATACTAACAAAGAACAACCTAGACAGTAAAATTAGTTCCCATATCTGAGGACTCCAAATTAATGAATTTTACTATATTAATATTAAACAGAACATACATTTTTAGAAGGATGCAAATTTCTACTCCTTCATATCTAGAGATTAAATTTTAATCCAACAAAGCTAATGGAATTGTAACACTTACATAAAAAAATGGAAATAGGTCCTGACTACAAACATACTCCACATAACTTACTGAAAACTTAAGATCCAACTGCTTATTTCATGGCAGCCTGGAAGAATAATTATGTAATAAACGACAACAAGAAAAAGCCACTTATCATAGTCTAGTCTTTATTGAAAGACTTACTTCAACTGTGGTTTACAGCTTTGGCTTAAGTTGGCCAGTCATTTGAGCCTCACTGCCAGCAGACATAAAAATCAAGTGGGAATGGCATGGGGGTTGGGGAAGAAAATACTAGTAGAGAAATCATTAGAGCAAAGAATATGGCAGAAACATATCACCAAAATAAATCTCAAAATAATTATGAAATAAACATTTCCTTGCATGCTAAAAAATCTCTGCTGATGCTTTTAATGAACAGTGTGGTAGGGGCAACGATTCTTAGGCTTCAGCTGGAACAAGATAGCACTGAGTCATGTTATAAAATCGTCTGTTAGCTCGTCGAACTTTTTTGAGTCTCACTCTGTCACCCAGGCTGGAGTGCAGTGAGTGGCGCAATCTCGGCTCACTGCAACCTCCACCTCCCAGGTTCAAGCAATTCTTCTGACTTAGCCTCCCAAGCCGCTGGGACTACAGGTGCCTGTACCTGGCTTTTTTGTATTTTTTAGTGGAAATGCGGTTTCACCATGTTGTCCAGGCTGGGCTCAAACTCCTGACCTTAGGTGATCCCCATGCCTCGGCCTCCCAAGGTGCTGGGATTACAGACATAAGCCACTGTGCCTGGCAACACTCATACTTTTTAAGTGGTGCATTTCATTTGGGTAAGTAGCTTTGTATTTTAAAAACTACTTACCACACCTGGGTTTTGTTTTTTTCTTCGTATTTTTAGTAGAGATGAGGTTTCATCATGTTGGCCAGGCTGGTCTCCAACTCCTGACTTTAGGTGATCCACCACCCGCCTTGGCCTTCCAAAGTGCTGGGATTACAGGCATGAGCCACCATGCCTAGCAACAGTTGTACTTTTTCTTTTTGGAGATGGAGTCTCGCTCTGTCGCCAGGCTGGAATGCAGAGGTGCAATCTCTGCTCACTACAACCTCCGCCTCCCGGGTTCAAGTGATTCTCCTGCCTCAGTCTCCTGAGTAGTTGGGAACACAGGCGCATGCCACCACTTCCAGCTAATTTTTGTATTTTTAGTAGAGACGGGGTTTCACCATATTGGTCAGGCTGGTTTCAAACTCCTGACCTTGTGATCTGTCTGCCTTGGCCTCCCAAAGTGCTGGGATTACAGACATGAGCCACCTCGCCTGGCCCAGTTGTACTTTTTAAATGGTGCATTTCATTTGGATAAGTAGCTCTGTATTTTAAAAACCACTTAATATGAAATAACTTCCATTAACTGATCATGAAATTTTGCCCTCTTTCAGATTAAGATGAAGGACACTTCAGTCACATGTTTACTGTGGCAATATAACTAGTCTGGATAATTTTATTAAATCATAGAATACAGTCAGGAAACAGTACAGCTATATTTAGCTGTTATCTCAATAAGCTACTTAATTTACTGGCAGACCAAAACAGGCATACTAAGCATTTTTAATTTTATCAATTAAAAAAGGTCTTCAGTTGTTCACGTTTCACATATATTCATAAAATTTTTAACTCGGGGGCACAGTTAACATAATTTATTGAGTGTTCTCTCTATAAAATATAAATTAACTTTTCAAAAACATTCCTCAAAGATACTACAAACAAAAGAAATAAGGGTATATTTTATAACAGAAGAATGTAATAAATGACCATTATGGTTAAAACTAAGGTGCCATTAAAAAACTTGGCCCAAACAGGAACTTCAGACCCTATGAATTCTTATGTTGAATACATTTGGCTATATTGCTAAGTGGGAAGAGGAGGAAAGTAATACCAAATTATTGTGATCACGAATTTATAAAATCATCATTATTTTAAAGCTAATTGTAAGACTTCAAATGTTTAGAAAACAGTAATTTGTGTGTGCCAACTGCATCTTACTACATAACTGTAAAAGCCTATTTTCTTACTTTGGTACCCAGGCCAGTATTCTGAATATACTGCCAAGACATCTGCATGCCCTAGCTCTGACAATTCAAATACATAGGATTTCTATTTTACATTCTTGTTTGATAGAAATTTGAGGCAAATTTTACCCACACAGCCTGAAAAACACCTTGAAAGCAAACCTCAGTCTCTGCATCTTCCAATTGATTCCTATACAAACCCTGCACACATATAGCTTAAGCCTCTGTTCAGGCTTGTGATACCATGCATACAACCCACAAGGATAAAAATTAATTGAAAATAAAAGCCACAACTCTGTGTACTATTTAAACTGAATATCCAATTATAAATTGGTACATTGAACTGTTTAAATAAGACGTTTTTTTAGCAATCTTGTTAAAAAAATTCTTGGGCAAAATATATCTTAATTTTTAAAAACACCCCAAGATTTTTAAAAAACACTTGCACTATACAACTTATAGTAACCTTGAAATTGGTTTACAAGTTTTAATCAAGGTATTTACATACCAAGTAATGTAAACCAAAAAAAAAAAAAAAAAAAAAAAAAAAAATCTAATTCCCAATGATATTTCATAACATACTAATGCATCAGATTTGTATGAAATTAAAATTAAGGCTTTTTCTGCACAATTTGTGTAATTTTAATTTTATATAGTAGCCAACCTTGGAAGTGTCAGTCTTAAACATTCTGATCAATCCACTGCATTCAATGCAGTGGAATGTGTTAAGTGTTACTTCAAATAATTACATTGCTGCTACTTCTATGTTGAAGCATGCTTTTTAAACACTGTAGTTATTTAATATTTACAATGTATATCATTTAAACTTCATGTAAAAGCACAAGTATGACTGTCTGACTTTAATACAAACACCATACTTGGAATTTCCCCCAAAATGAAATGTAATATACTACAATTTTAATAATCAACACTTTTGGAAGTTTTAAAAATATGTCTTAACGTGGACCACCACCATTTGCTCAAGTAACTCAAACAACGCTGTTTCTTTTTTAGGGTGCAAAACTTCAGTCTGGCTTCAGTTTCTTTAGGCATAGAGAAAGAAAGAATTTCCTCCAAAGTGACTCCAAAATCATGCATTTCTTCTGAATATCACACTTTTTCTCTGCTGACTTCAAATGTGGTCCACCTCAGGGAAGGGGAGGGGAGTATCAGGATTCAGGATGAACTTATATGTGATTCCCAGGTTTTCACGATCCTCCCTTTTTTGCTCTTTTAAAAACACAGTGAGTTAAAATACTGAACAGCAAGATAAAAATGGAATAGTATCTAAGAATCAAAATGTATTAGCCATTTTTCCTATTATATCAAAATTTGTAGTCAGAATTGTCTTTATTGACTTTATTTTAGTTTTTGTACACAAAGAAAAATCATGTTCATATCCATCATGAACAAAAACTTAAAAAGGCAGAACTAGAAGACATGTGTCCTTCACCAAAGCAAATCTGTGCTAAAGGTTCCAAACATTTCAATTTTTAAAATAAATATTTTCATTTTCCGATGTCTACTTTCATGTCTTCAGAGTGTCACAGGAAATCGAAGCCTATCATGAATTACAATTTTTTTTTAGAGTCCCAGCTCACTGTGTTTGGTAACTTGCCATACCATATCCAGCTTGGTTAGGAGGAGGTATTACAGGGGGAGGAGCTTGTCCTTGGGGAGGCTGAGCACCAAATCCACCCATCCAAGCAGCAGAAGGTGATTGACTTGGAAGAAAAAAAGAAAATCTTCAGCAAACACAAGAAAAAAAAAAGAAATCACATATGTATTTACATAAAAATCAGGCAGAAAAATGGTATATGTGTAGAACACATATTTCAGTATTAGTCTTCAGTATTTTTACGATAACCACAATTTAACACAATGATGTCTGAGGAGTATCTGCAAACTAATTTTTTAAAAATTGTGAACGATTCAACACAACACGTAAGAAATGTTAAAAACACAAGTTCATGTTGGGAAAGGAAAGAGTCTCAAAGGAAGAAATAATAAACATATGGGCTGGCCTTGGGTGGGGGGATTACAAAGGAGGAACCCACTCTATCAACAAAGGAAAAAAAAAGCCAGTTACTTTGTATCACACAAATCTCAGATTTCTCATGCATACCACGTAGGCATAAAACCATCAAACTTCTGAATATATCTAGACAAAGATCTTCTACATGCAAAAACAAAAGTGTATTAGAAATGTAAGTCAAATTCTACCAACTGCTTACAGGGGTCATAGGACACACCAAATGTTATCCCAAAAACCCCTTTCCACTTAAGTAATGAGAAAATTTCTTAGTCTCATAAATAATAATTTGTTAGATCTGTTTCTATAATGCTCATGCCAAATAGCTCAATGTATATAAGTAAAATTGATCCTCCCTAAGAAAACACACTTTTATTTATTTTGTTAGAATCATATGTTTCTATACTGGAAAAACCCAAACAACTTACTCTACTCCAAATCCTTGTTGATTCCATGGTTGCCCGTACACTCCATAAGGCGGTACTTGCCACCCATTTGCCATATACTGTCCATACTGTTGTGGGTTTCCATACACTTGGCTCCACTGGCCCCACTGACTATAGTCGACCTAGAAAAAAGCAAATTATTGTTTCAGGGAACACGTAAGAAACACCGTATATGAAGAAAGAGTGGGAGACAAGGAAGAGAAAAACTAAGTAAGCACCCTTATGTGAATAGGACTCTGTTATTTATCATTGTCTAAGTTTATTGGGGTGGTGACACCTGTGAAAAGAAAGTATTAAGATTCAGTTAATACCGCAAAATAATCAATTTTGAAATACAATCAACTGAAAGTAGCTATATGCTTTGTTTTACTGTTTATTTTACAGAGTTTCCAAAGCTTTTATGTGATATGTAAGATGGAAACCTTAAAGAGTGCTATGAAAAATCGAATTACCTGTTGGAAGTTTTTAGTCATATCAGGAGATTCTTTACCCCAATAGCATTTAACCACATGTCCTTCAATCGTAGTACCGTTCACCGAAACAATGGCATGGGCTGCACTTTCATGGGTTGAAAATCTAAGGAAGAAAAATAATATGTTTTGTCTATTTTTTAAGAATCTAACACAGTAAATAACATGGAAACTCATTAGTTTATACCTGCAAGTTCGTATTTTTTTTAAAGTACATTAGGTAGGTAGCTTAAACTTCTTTATTGCAAAGAAGCACTAAAATAATAAACACTGATACCCTGGGGAACATAACTGAAAGGAATGAATCAAATATAAGAGTAATAATGACATTTCAAGTACAGTGTTACCTGACAAATGAATAGCCCTTTTCTGGGAAAACTCTTATTTCCATAATTTGTCCGAATGGTGAGAATGTTTGTCTCATAAGCTGATCTATAAACAAAAACATATAAATAAAACATGGCTGATGTACATCATGAAATTCATGCAAATAGTGATGAAGCTCCTCAGAGATGATTAGAAAACCAAACATTGTACCTGTTAACCCAGACGCAATTCCTCCACAGTACACAGTACAATTTTTTGGACTTGACTGGTTTACTACATCTTCAAATCTCAACTGCTTAGTGTTGTCTGTATGCAGAAACAAAACAAAAACGCAGACTGTTATATGGTACTATAAAACTGTCTTTTGTTAAGTACTATATACTACTAAGTTATGCCTCAAGGCCAGGCACGGTGGCTCACGCCTGTAATCCCAGCACTTTGGAAGGCTAAGGTGGGCAGATCACTTGAGGTTAGAAGTTTGAGACCAGCCTGACCAACATGGTGAAATCCTGTCTCTACTAAAAATACAAAAATTAGCTAGGCATGGTGGCAGGGGCCTGTAATCCCAGCCACTCAGGAGGCTGAAGCAGGAGAATCGCTTGAGCCTAGGAGGCAGAGGTTGTAGTGAGCCAAGATCGAGCCACTGCCCTCCAGGCTGGGGGCCAGAGCGAGACTCTGTCTCAAAAGGAGGGGAAAAAAAAAAAAAAAAAAAAGATATGCATCAATGGGAGGAGAAAATACAATTTTTCTTGATGCTATGATTTGATACAGATTTGATCTATAAAATCAGCTGACTAGACTCAGCTCCAAAGACTTATAACACAGCCCAATTATTTTCAGATAATGAAATACAAAATGAAATAGTGTCTTGCAACATTAATTAAATATTAAGTCCAGCCTGGGCAACACGACCAGACCCTGTCTCTATACAAAAATAAAAAATTAGCTGGGCAAGGTGGCGTGTGCCTGTAGTCCCAGTTACTTGAGAGGCTGAGGCATAAGGATCACTTACACCCACGAGTTTCAGGCTACAATGAGCTAAGATCATATCACTGCACTCCAGCCTGGTCAACAGAGCAAGACCCTGTCTTTTAAATAAATAAATTAGAAATTGAGACTAGATGAATACATGATACATAATTTTGTGAAGAATCCATAATTTTAACACACACAGCAGACGTATCTTACTTTCTTGTGTACTTTTAGGTGCCGGTGGTTTACGTGTGGCCCAATTGGTTCTGATTTGACGACCACCCAACCACTGACCTCCCATATGCACAATTGCATTTTCTGCATCCTATGGATAAAAAAGAGAAAGAAAGTACAATCACAAAGAAAATAGTGATATATAAGACTCAGTAAGATGAAATAAAATATTGGCGCTTCAGGATCCAATACAAATCAGTAGATGAATTCGCTAAAGATCCTAAACAAAACAAAACTGAACTATTATCAACTAGAAAATGATTTGAACTTGAGTGATTCAATCTAAGCAAAAACAGAATACTCTGGCCTTTTATCTTACCACTTCAATAAAATGTAGATGACCTGTAAAAGGTGGGCGGGTCACTTGAGGTCAGGAGTCCGAGACCAGCCTGGCCAACGTGATGAAACTCTGTCTCTACTAAAAATACAAAAATGTGGTGGCGCATGCCTGTAATCCCAGCTACTTGGGAGGCTAAGGCAGGAGAATTGCTTGAACCCAAGAGGCAGAGGTTGTGGTGAGCTGAGATGGTGCCACTGGAATCTAGTCTGGGGTGACAAAGCAAGACTACCTCTCAAAAAAAAAAAAAAAAAAAAAATCAATTTGCCCACTTTATTATTCAACGTTACAGTTAATGCAAATGCTTATTTTGGTACCTCTTTTACAAAGAATATATGCAAAAATCAAGATGATTGCTTGAATTTTTATTTACATAATTTGCTATAGCCATTAACATCTCACTTATATAAAGTATGAATAATAATTTAAAAGGGAGAGTTAAAATAGACATTCATGGTTAAAACTGAATACAATTTACCTACCCTCTAAATTCTCAGATTAGTTCATCTGTCCTAGACTTGGGCTTTACTTCTAAATGTATCTGACACCTTTACCAATGTACGAACGCAATTTTAATAATCTTCCTTACAGTATAATCATTCTATCTTTGTCTAGGTATTTATTTTTGAGTTTATGAAAGAATGAAATTATACTCTATTATTAAAACTTATATAACATTACATAAAAGTTGTGTTTGCAGTTAACTTTCAAGTGTATTCAAGTTTCAGATTTGATACATTAAGTAACTAATGACTAAATGTAGTATTAAAAAATATAAATTGAGTTGGAAGAACGTACCAGTTTATTATAAAAAGATACAAAACCATAGCCTTTGGATTTTCCAGTTGCCATGTCTTTAACTACCCGGGCATCCCTGTGAAAAGAAGCACAGCTAAATGAGGGAAGTAAGAGTCACCCTCAAAATAAAAACTAAAAGGAACCACACACACTGTATTGTGAGCATTTTTAAAATAAAATTCCAGTTAGCCCTAATTAACTACAACCATTCCTGAACTCTCCCTAATGCTTCTTTACCTGTTAGAAAAAAGCAGTAGGACAAAAACATGTAATAAACATGCAACCTAATCAAATAGCCTGTGCTTTCTAAACTAAATGCTCAAATTTGAAGATTAATAGGAACAACAGTTTCCTTTTATAATATTCTATTTACTAGTGTCCTCTAAGGTTTACTGATTCTATAAATTACTGTAACAATACTAACTACTTTACCATGCAATCTCTAAATAGTTAAATGTCTTCTGCCTAGTGATACAAAATATATGAAATATTAAAAAATTGAAAAAGAGGAAAAAATAGGAATTAAAAAGGCATACATGGCCTGTTAACAGATTTCTTTATTTTTCTTGGTCAATTCTCTACCATCATTTTGGAGTTTGGGCAGCTGTAAATTTTGAAAAATTGACATTTTCAGAAATTTAAGAAAGGAGAATAAAAAACTAACAACAATGCTAAGCACACCAGTACGAAAACAACAAATTTACACAGAAATTTTAGTGAGTAAGTTAAATGATTGGAAATATAGAACTCCACTGAATATAGAATGTTAAAATGTAAATACTAAAATATGTATATATAAATAATGTATAATAAGAATAAATAGAAATGAGAAAAAAAATCTACAACTGAGTTCCAGTGTGCACAGTTCCTTGCAGTTAGCCTTCAAGATCCTGTCCATTCTTATGAGCAATTCTGCAAAATAACCAGAATGCTATTACTTTTAATTGTGACTTGGACTTAAGAAAAACTGCAGGTCTCAGGTATAAATAAAGATTGAAAAACAGCAACCTGTATTATTTTTATATTGATTTTTTTAAATAGTACTACTTACCACATTTAGATTAAAAAGCAAAGCAAATATCAAAACAGAAAGTTAAGAATTAAATCTTTTAAAGAAATTAAGTCTACGGAACAACAAATTGTATAGAGAAATTGTTGTTCTTAGTTGAAACATTCTCCTGTAAAGTAGTACTAAAACGTTTAATTTAAATCTACAGGAAATATACAAAATAAACTGATTTTAATCAGAAAGCTAAATTATGATAAACATTTTCTAGAACTCATAACCATTTTGTTTTCCAATATATTTTTTACCAAGTAACAATAGTAACTGAGCATAAATGTTGTTAAAAATCAAACCACATTTGCCTCTTAACTAGAATCAAATATCACTAACAAAAAACATCTACTAATTAATCCCACATTTATGACTCATACATTGAAACATTTTAATAATAGTACTTTTCACTTACAGCTAAAATAGCAAAAACACATTTATCATAATAAAACATGAACATTTCCAATTTAACCACAATATATCCAAGGATTTACCTACTTTCCCCCGCTTATAAATTCTTCCTATAAGTTATTAAACTCTTACACAGTATAAATCACATTTACTTTTGATTAATTCATTACCCTTAACCACCAAATTTTGAAAACATATGACAAAAAGCTAGACTTTATAAGTTTTACCATTCAAACATCTGCTTCAAAGATAACAAACAATCACTTAAAATTTTTTAACACATTATACACAAGATTAGATGAAAACGAGACCCCAAGACACTGAAATGACATTAACATTTTCAACAACATCCACTACTCAAAAAACAAACCAAAAATAAAAATAAAAAACAAAACAAAACAAAGTCATACTAACTAGAGAAAGAAAATCTTAATTCAATTACAAGTTAATCATATACAATTCTGCCTATCACTACTGAGTGTAGTACTGATTATGATACTTACGATATTTTACCAAAAGGGGCAAATGCTGATTTGATATCTTCTGTTGTAATTTCTGGACTCAAATCCCCAACAAACACATGGAAGTGATCTGAAATCAGAGCATTTGGTAATCAAATACTTAAGAAATCAGCCACTAAAACCTTTTTAAGGCAACTCTAGAGGAGGGGGAAAAAAAACCCTATTTAAGCTGGTAATGCTTCCAGGATCATTTCAGAACTCTTCCACAGTAAAATGCAGCAGGAGTACTTACTGGAAGTATCTTTTTTCTGGCTACTTGGTGTGGTTGCCCAGTTTACTTTGACCTCCTAAAAATAAAGATTATATTTAATAAAATTATTAGGCATGTCATGAGTTATAACACTTACCACTTATTAAATCATTTATCAAGCAGGGTTATTTTTGTAAAAGCACTAAGCTGAAAAAAGCAAAACCATCACTCAGCAGTTGAATATCTGTCCAAAAATTTGCCTAGAAAGAATACAAACTAGTTTGACATGCAAATACATGTATCGTAAGGTGCCATCATCCTATTATCTTACCTTTCCCAAAATTTTTCTCCCATTCATAGCAGCTAATGCAGCAGCTGCATCTCTGTGTTCATAAAATTCCACAAAGCAATATGGGTCATTGCTTGTATGCTGCAAAACAGAAAATCCAACAGAAGAGTTGACCCTTCTGCTATCGGGTTGCTGAGAAGAAAATCCAGGAAAAAACATTACTGATAGCGAGGAATGTACAAGGTGAGACTGCATAAGCTTATGAAAGCCTAACACTTTTAAAATAAGATTTAAAGCTAAACCTGATGTTGCACCTCAGAATACTGTTGAACTCAAATGGAACTATAAAAGCAGCTGAAGAATCCTGAGCATTGGTATTAAATGAAAGTAAAGAATTCTGGTGAAGTATGTTAAATATAAAATAGAAGCTTGTATTAAACCAAACAAAACCTCAAACTCAGATTTGACAAGGATCGCTTCTTACCACTGTTTTCATCCTCCAACATGATTTCTCAAATATGTTCTACTTATGTATCATAATCCTCCGCAAGCGGTATCCCAGGATACAGAAATCCAAAATGAACCAACCTGATAAAACTACTCTTGATCAAAATTAGGATCAATACTACAAATGATGGAATTTTATACTGCTACAAATACTGAATTTTATTGATTTCTTTTCTGGATATGGAAAGAATGAAAATAAAAACAGGAAAATTTGAGATTTATAACCAGCTACTGAAATGAATTCCCTACCTTCCAAAATAGTCTAATGTACTGAAGAGTCTATATATTTTAAATTTGGTCTTCCAAAGATCAGAGAAACAACAGCAGTGACCAAGAAAAAAGGTTCTGAAAATGTATCTAAATAAAATATTCCAAGACAAACCTACAATTTTACATCATAAAACACCATATAAAAAATCTATATTAAATATATTCTGCAATCCCATGCTTGATAGTTGCCTAAAACACATTTATAAAGATGTGAAGGTAGTGCTACCTAAGCTATAGCAACATTCTCACCTAATGGCCAAACTGGAAATGAATTTCTATGAAATTGCAACCTATACTGAATAGCTGCACAACTGTACAAATATATATTTTTATGCAAGGCCAAAAACATTCATCATCATTCAATGTAAAATGCCCTATAAGAATAATATTTAAAATGTGGAATTCTAGTTGGACTCACAAGGGATAAATAAACCAGATAAAGATCTTTTCAACAACCAATTGATTTTCATTCCAGGAAAATTTTAGAAGAAAAATCCAAAATAAGGCATCTAAACAATAGTGGCAAAGCAACCAGAAGGCATTTCCTTGAGGGAAAAAAAAGTGGGATCATTAATACTGACAACAAAACTATGGGCTCTCATACAAAATCCTATTGCTGTAGCCATGTGAATGCTGTTCTTAAGAGGTAAAGTAAGGAAATGAGGGAAGACTTCAAATTAAAACACACATTTAAATTCCTCTTGTAAAAGAGTTAGTACCTTTACCACAAATATTCATTGAAGAAAGAACATCGAAATAAATAAGGTAATATTGTGCTAGCTGAGTTTTCCTTTCACTCCTATCTCTTTTGCCCCAATAGTCTCCAAGGAAAACACTGATAATCACAGCAAAACATACAGAGGTCCAATGGTAGATCTATGATAATCCCATACACTTTAGGAAACGAGTGTACTCATGAATACCGATTTCAAATCTATCTAATAGTAGGCCAGCTCCCAATCAACGTATGCACATGCATGTATATACACACACATATATTCACTAGTATCACATATTTTATATATTCACATCACACTGCATTTCATCTAATTTAAGACACCACTGATTTCTCTAAGTCACACCCCAACTGTCAGAGATATTAAAATTCTAAAAAAATTTGCCTTAGAATTAATAATATATATGTATTATATAAAAAATGCTAGAATCTATGATAAACAACATCTAAAGTAAAAAAAAAAAAACAACAAAAAAACAAAAAAAAAAAACCCATAAACCTAAGGGGGGAGAAGATTTTTCATATACTGAAATAAAATTTATGAAAGAAAAATAAATAGCTGCTAGATACTTTGTACTAGAGTATATACCCTTTGGAAGCTTCTTATTTACACCACCAAAGTGACATTCTAAAAATCAATTATGGGCTGGGTGCAGTGGCTCATGCCTGTAATCCCAGCACTTTAGGAGGCCCAGGCAGGTGGATCACTTGAGGTCAGAAGTTCGAGATCAGCCTGATCAACATGGTGAAACCACATCCCTACCAAAAATACAAAAGCTAGCCGGGTGTGGTGGCAGACACCTGTAATCCCAGCTACTCAGGAGGCTGAGGCAGCAGAATCGCTTGAAGCCGGGAGGCAGAGGTTGCAGTCAGCCAAGATTGTGCCATTGCATTCCAGCCTGAGCAACAGAGCCAAAATCTGTCTCAAAAAACAAAAACAAACAAAAAAAATCAGCCAGGCACGGTGGTTCAAAAGGTCAGGAGACGGAGACCATCCTGGCCAACATGGTAAAACCCCGTCTCTACTAAAAATACAAAAAAAAATTAGGCAGGGTTGCGCACACCTGTAGTCCCAGCTACTCAGGAGGCTGAGGCAGGAGAATCGCTCGAACCTGGGAGGCAGAGGCTGCAGTGAGCCGAGATCACACTACTGCACTCCAGCTTGGGCGACAGAGCAAGACTCCATCTCAAAAAAAAAAAAAAAAAAAAAAAGAACGGGCACGGTGGCTCAAGCCTGTAATCCCAGCACTTTGGGAGGCCGAGGCGGGTGGATCATAAAGGTCAAGAGATCGAGACCATCCTGGTCAACACGGTGAAACCCCGTCTCTACTAAAAATACAAAAAACATTAGCTGGGCATGGTGGCGCGTGCCTGTAATCCCAGCTACTCAGGAGGCTGAGGCAGGAGAATTGCCTGAACCCAGGAGGCGGAGGTTGCGGTGAGCCGAGATCGCGCCATTGCACTCCAGCCTGGGTAACAAGAGTGAAACTCCGTCTCAAAAAAAAAAAAAAAAAATCAATTATGGCTGGGTGCGGTGGCTCATGCCTATAATCTCAGCACTTTGGGAGGATGAGGCAGGAAGATCACTTGAGCCTAAGAGTTCGGGACCAGCCTGGGCAACATGGTGATACCAGTCTCTATAAAAAAAATTAAAAAGTTAACTAGGTGTGGTGATGCTGTCCCAGCTACTTGGGAGACTGAGGTGGAAGGATCGCTTGAAGAACCCGGGAGTTGGAGGCTTCAGTGAGCCACGAAGGTACCACTGCACTCCAGCCTGATGACAGAGTGAGACTCTGTCTCTTAAAAAAAAAAAAAATCAATTATGTTCCTACCTTAGTGTTGTCACCAATTTTTGTTGGATGACATAAATGTCAAGACAGAGAAATATGAGACTTTATAAGCTCAAATCTAGGAGTTCTAGAATATGGATGTTATGAAAATTCATTTTGAGTCCCTCTACCTGTCAAATGTACACATGGGCTTTAAAAATACTGTTAAAATAAATCTTTATCAAATGTTTCTCAAAAATTTTCTAGTGACACTTTCTCACAACCTGTTCTCTTGTAAACCTACTTCTGTCAGCTTCCAAGACAACCATGCCATTGAAACTGCATGCTGAGCTCAACAATGACCTCTCTGCCACCTCTGTGATCCCCTTTCCATCCTAATCCTAACTTCTAAGCAGAATTCACAACAGTTGACCACCATCCTCTTTAAACATTCTCTTTTCTCTGAATCCTACCACACTCTTCAGTTTTCCTGTTTTCTCACTGTAGGATCTTTCTCCCTTTACTCAAACTCTAAATGTTGAGCTGGTCCAGGGCTCAGACCTCACGGCCTCTGCTCTTCTCATTCTCTCTACACGAACTCATCTAGCCCCATGGCTTCAAATACCACTGCAAGCTTCAGCACTGGTCTCTCCAGAGTTCCAAACTAGTTTATCCGACTGCCTAATCTAATGTCCACTTCGATGTCTAATTCATGTCTTAAATCTAACATTGCCAAAACATAACTCCTGATTCCCACCACTCCCCATGGTGACATCCATCCTGTCACCCCCATTTCAGCAAATAAATAGCATTACCACCTATACAATTGCATTAACATAAATCTTAGGGTATTTCCTGATTTATTCCTTTCCCTATGTCCCACAACCAATCCAGTCCTATCAATCCTACCTCCAAAATATATTCCAAACCCATCAACATCTGTCCTTATCTTGACTTTGGCTAGCACTTTTGAGAACAAGCCTCCACCATCTCTAACCCAGACTAGTGAAGTAAATCCAGATGGTTTTTCTCCTTCTGCTCTTGCCCGCTACAATCCATTCTCCACGTAAAAGTCATTCTCTACATAGAGTAACAAGCTTAAAAACGCAAACCATGGCACCTCATTCCCTTGCTTAAGCCCCTCCAATGGTCTGCCACTGCAACCAGAGTAAAACCTAAACTTTGTCATGGCCCATAATGCCCTATGACTCTGAATACTGCTGTTAGACTCATTTCCCATCACCCCCACCATCCCTCACCAGACTGCAGCCATCCTGGTCTTTGATCCCACACACACAAGTTCATTGCCAACTCAAGACCTTTGTATTTGCTGTTTCCTCTGCCTCCAGCTCCTGCCATAGATAGCACCGCCTTGTTACTTGTCTCAGCTCAAATGCAGAGAATGACTGTTACATGGAGAATGGATTGCAGCAGGCAAGATACAGCACGAATAGCAGTCATTGCAGAACTCTGTTTTATTCTTCTCATGGCTCACATCCCTATTTTCTTGGGGAACTCATTTGGCTGTCTCTGCATTACATCTCCAGTACCTTGTACACTGCCTAGTGCAAAGGAAATTTTTGATCGATGAAAACACAAATAAATAATTAAAGACAGGAAGGAAGAATATAATACACCAGAACAAAATGATGATTGTCATTAGTTCGAAAAGACAATCAAAAGGCCAATGCACTTTAAAGGTTTTTAACAGTTCTCCGTTTCAGATAAAACAAACCCCTCAGCACAGTTTCTAGCCCTTTCCAAACACTCCTGCCATCTCTTATGACTAATCCCATTTTCAACTACAACCATGCTATGGGTTCTAGTTTTCCCTCTCTCAAGCACTTCTGCTCTGCCTCCCAGCCTGGATCAAAGCTCCCTGTATTTGGAATCCCTTCGTCCTCCACTCCTTTCTAGCCAGTATGTACTACTATCCTTTTAGGTTTCCGCCTAGGCAGTGACGCCCCCAAGAAGCTGCTTGCTGACCCAAGGCTGCACTAGATACCCATTTGCTCCCACAGCACTTTAAGTTGTCTTCTTCTAGGGCATTTATTATCCTGTATTCCAAGTGCCTACTAATTCCTTTGTCTCCCTACTAGACTGTAAAATTCTGTGGACCAAGGAACCATCTTTATTCACCAGTGTATCTCTAACACTTACTGTAGTACCTGTTACACAGTAAATAGACCAAAAATAAAAAAGTTGATCAATGAACAAAAAGACAAGGAAGAAAAGCCTAAAACATGATTCATGGGCACTGCTAAAGTCTTAAGCAGGAAAGTATAAAAAAGTAAACACTTGCTACAGACACGAGAGGAACGGCATTGCACATACACATAATAACCTCGTGTACTCATACATGAATGTATACTGCCTAAATCATTAACATTCTTATCGGAATTGTATAAAATACTTTCCAGTTCTTCACCACTCTAAAATGAGTTCTAATAACTTTCTAAAAGTAGAATCACTTGAAGATAACCACACCATGAAGGATGACTGTTTGAGATTAACAGCACAGAAACTTTGCCCTCTCAAATAAAACTCCATTCTAAGCCTGGTGTGCCAGCCAAATCAAAGTAGTAAGTCAACACAACACAAATCTCTCCACCAGAATAACCTGAGGCTTAAAATGAAATTTTAAAATCATGATAATCAACCCATCATGCTAGTTGACAGCACGTGTAACTGGGAAGATCTTACCTCTGTTATCATTTTACAGCTTTTACAGGGTCCAATTTGACTGAATAACTGAAGTATAAGGACTTCTGTCACATCTCTGGAAAGGTTACCTACGTATCTGCACAAGAAAAAAACACATTATCAGCAATTTTCCTTTAGCTCTGGCTCTAATGTGTTATCATTTAATTCAACATCTTTTATTTATTTATTTATTTATTTTGAGACGGAGTTTTGTTCTTGTTGCCCAGGCTGGAGTGCAATGGCACGAGCTTGCCTCACTGCAACCTCCGACTCCCAGGTTCAAGCGATTCTTCTGTCACAGCCTCCAGAGTAGCTGGGATTACAGGCACATGCCACCACGTCCAGCTAATTTTTTGTATTTTTAGCAGAGACAGAGTCTTATCATATTGGTCAGGCTGGTCTCAAACTCCTGACACCTCAGGTGATCAGCCTGCCTCTGCCTCCCAAAGCGCTGGGATTACAGGCGTGAGCCACTGCACCCAGCTACCTTTTATTTCATTTTAACTTCCTCTATTTTCAATAAAATTTCTCCAGTTAAGCCTGATCCTATGAAAGTAAGATTAACGCTTATTTAGGAAAGCAACAATTATTCTTAGGCCACTAAAATACCACTTTGAAAAAACATTTAAAGAACAAATCAATGTGCTCTTGATATAATAATATGCTCAACGGCATATTATTCTGTACCCTGGATATCATTTTCTCAACTTATTCTAGTTGTTAAAATTTTAAACCAGTCTCAGGATAACTACAATTTCTAATTCAAAATAATTTATAACACATGCACACACAAATATAACAAATACTAAGTCATTAAAACATCTGATTGTAATAGAATATTAAACATAAAGTGAGTTTATCTTAGATTCCCAACCAAAGCAATTACACAAACAAAGAACAGAATTAGAGTAAAGTTACAGTAGAACACACAGAGGGTGGAAGGGTTTTTGTAGTTTTGTTTTTGGCTAAAAGTCAGATTGTTAGCAATGATGTCTTCACTGTTTCATTTTAGGAGAGCAGGGTAAAATAATAAAA
The DNA here is from genome assembly GCF_009761245.1 of Sapajus apella. NCBI lineage: Eukaryota > Metazoa > Chordata > Mammalia > Primates > Cebidae > Sapajus > Sapajus apella. The sequence continues at coordinate 22,853,180 of NW_022436953.1, forward strand.
TTCTCTAGTCTAAAATGCATCAAAATCAACAACAACAACAAATATACACATACATATTTTTGAGATGGAGTCTCACTCTGTCACCCAGGCTGGAGTACTGTGGAACGACTTGGGTTCACTGCAGCCTCTGCCTCCTGGGTTCAAGCAGTTCTCATGCCTCAGCTTTCCAGGTAGCTGGGACTACAGGCATGTGCCACCACGCCTGGCTAATTTTTGTATTTTCAGTAGAGATGGGGTTTCGCCATGTTGGCCAGGCTGGTCTGGAACTCCTGACCTTGAGTGATCCACCCACCTGGGCCTCCCAAAGTGCTGGAATTAGAGGCGTGAGCCACTGTGCCCAGCCAACAAAATATATCTTAATGTAGATAAAAAAAGCAAATACAAAGATTTCTTAAGAAATTCAGAGAAAGATTAAGACAAATCCAGGCATACTTCTGACTGTGGACATTTAAAAATGTGGTTTTTTTTTTTTTCTAATCACAAATTGAATGTATGTGTTTCATGTAAAGAATTTTAAATACAGGTAAGTCTAAAAAAGAAAAGAAAAGAAAAAGGCTATGTCACCACGAAGAGTTGACCACCTTGGTTTATGTCTTGTACTATCAATTTATCTTAATTTGTCACAATAAATTGCCAATCAAGTCTTTCTGGTGTTCTATGCATAATTCCTCAAATTTGCATCTGTCATGAACAACTTCATAAACCAAACAATATCTGTAAAATTTAACAAAGTTTGTTCTGGAAAGTAAATTTCTTTTTCTAATTGTAATATGTAACATCTGGAAACTGAGTATTAAGACCAAAATAAGACTTGCAACATGGTTGTCATATTAAATACACAGTGTGCTTTAAGATGGAATACTCAAAGGGAAAACAGACCAAGAAAGCTTAGGTTAAGTAAAAAACTGGAAAGATCCAATTAAGAATTAGTAGCTGGCCGGGCATGGTGGCTCACATCTGTAATCCAAGCACTTTGGAGGCCAAGGCAGGCGGATCACCTGAGGTCGGGAGTTCAAGACTAGCCTGACCAACATGGTGAAACCCTGTCTTCAAAAAAAAAAAAAAAAAGAATTAGTAGCAAGTTTGCAAGTTTCCAGTTAAGAATTTTATTGCAATGAATACTAATAGCTTTAGTGTACCTGCTCTAAAATTGAAACTCATATCCAATATTACTTAAATAGAAGACTAAACAAGTGACAAACTGGTTTAGGTCCACTATGCCATCTTTTCCTCGTAATTAAAGAGCTAACCCATCAGCAGGCCAATGCAGTGACATACTTTTCCCAGCAGGGGAAAAGGTTATTGGATTATGAAACAGCCATAGACTGCTTGTCTCTTCTTAATTCATAGGGGTTTGTGAGCCTGTATCTCTAAAATGATTTCTTTTTGTACAGAGTAGACCTATCTGTAAGAAAAATGAACATGTGATCTTGAGTTTCTAAATATGTTCCTTGCCTAAAGAGCTACTTCGCTCATTTCTAAGAGAAAAGAAGAATATAAAACTGATTTTCACATATTGAAGCTAGCTAGTAACAAAATTAAAATTGAATTATCATTTTAATATAACACATTTTAAATGATTTAAATAGTTTTAAATTTGCATTAGTGTTTGAACATCAATTTCTTCAGGAAAAATTGTATGGGCATTAATTACCTTCTGTATTTAATAGTCACAATAAAAGCTGTCACTACTTAATAAGATCTTTATTCTGATGGGCGTGATAGTTCACACCTATAATCCTAGCACTCTGGGAGGCTGAGGCAGGTGGATCACTTGAGGTCAGGAGTTTAAGACTAGCCCGGCCAACATGGTGAAACCCCATCTCTACTAAACAGACAAAACATTAGCCAAGCATGGTGGTGGGTGCCTGTAATCCCAGTTACTTGGGAGGCTGAGGAGAATTGCTTGAACCCAGGAGGCAGAGGTTGCAGTGAGCTGAGATCACACGATTGCACTCCAGCCTGGGCAGCAAGAGTGAAACTCCATCTGTTAAAAAAATAATCATTATCATCATCGTCATCATCATCTTTATTCCAAGTCAACCTATTTCCTATCATTTATAGATCTTGAAGAATTTCTAGAGGCATGTTTAGATATATTAATTTACATTTCTAGCACTGAAGTCAAAGATGAAAATGTTAATATCTAAGTTCAGAATGTCATGATTTATTTAAAAATCCAGTGTTGGCTGGGTGCAGAGGCTCATGCCTATAATCCAGCACTTTGGGAGGCCAAGGTGGGGGAGGATCACAAGGTCAGGAGTTTGAGACCAGCCTGACCAACATGGTAAAACCCCGTCTCTACTAAAAATACAAAAAATTAGCTGGGCATGGTGGCACCCATCTATAATCTCAGCTACTCAGGGTGCTGAGGGAGGAGAATGGCTTGAACCCAGGAGGTGGAGGATGCAGTGAGCCAAGATGGTGCCATTGCACTCCAGCCTGGGCTATAGAGCAAAACTCCATCTCAAAAAAAAAAAAATCGTGTTAAGGTTTCCTATTTTTCAAATTATCTCCACTAACAAAGTGTTAAGTAGCAAACTAAATTTCAAAAACTAACATAAAAGGCCTTCCATAACAACACATACAGTATCTTAATTTACCAGGACTAAAAGGCCATGATTCATTATATAATTTCACCTAACTTTTACCCAAATTTCAGACTGCCTTTTCATTTACCTGTGCTTTCATGCATCATAATACTTAAGAAAGACATATTGTATAGCTTTTAAAGTACTGTACTATTCTGTTGTAAGTACCTTTGTATTATCATAAAATAATCTATCCCAAAGTATATACTAACAAAAATATTTAAGACAAAGTTCAATGCCTGACCTAGTAAGACCATCTCTTGGTAGTTCATTGAAATGATATCTTTATTCTTTCCAAATTATAGTTTCTACACTTCACTTTCTTTCTGCTCTGGTTATGAAATAATCAACCTATTCTAAAGTTCCAGGTCTTTAAGTATATAATTTCTACCTAAAGAACATACACAAAATAACAGAAAAAAAGACAAATGGCTCCAGTTTTTGTATTGAGAGTTCAATTCAAAGAGTAAATACTTAGGAAATTCCAAAATGACTTTTAACTCAAGGAAAAAAATTTAAAAGAGGCATACCTTAGAGTCTATTTTGTCTTCTAAGAACAGGAACTGTAGGAACTGAAGCATTAAAAACTGAAAATGACACCTTTATCCCTAACATCAGGGTTAAAATCCAATTTGAGTCTAGAAACTTAGCAGTTTCATTCACAGTAGGCAGAAGTTCACATTGCCAAACTACTTCCTGTGTCCAACTGGGCAGAATTTTAAGTTAAGAATATCATGCCTTTCAGAAGACTAATGACACTTTTTCAACACTGAATGTGCTCTCACTCTGAAAAGAGTAGTCCTACCAAGGCTGAAATTATCAGCACTTTCACACAAAACACTATAGCTAAATTTCCATAAAAGTAACAGTTTTGCTTTTGTTCTTGACAAGTCCTATACAAGAAGAGATTTTGCAATAATATCCTTCAATAGATCTCTAATTAATTATTTTATTTGTCAGTGCAGTATTTCAGTATTTCATTTCAGGAAGGAGGCATGATGGAAGATAGCTGGAGGAGGTACAACTAAATTGACCAACTATATATACGAGATAGTCACACACACACACTCTCACTCTCTCACTTTAAATAAACAGAATATGATTAAGTTGAATTTGAGGGGCTTGATTATAGCCACAGTATAGCCAAATCCATGGTATAGCCAGTCAATTTTGTAACATTTTATAGAATTTTCTTCTGCTTTGCTCTTAGATGTTCAGATTATACTCTAAATCATTAGCTTATTTCCAGAAGAAAGAATAGCGTTAAAGGAAGGGATTACATAATGTGGTATTATACCAATTCCCAGTAATTTTGGAGCCTCAGATAGATGAAGAAACTAAAATAAGCTACAATGAAACACTCTTACAATTTAGTGTCATATTGTAGATTCAGATATACCATGGATCAAATCACTGCACTACAAAGCTACACACAACCCAACCCTGAAACGTGTGTCCCACAAGGCAGGTGTCAGGCAGTCCAGTTCCAACACCGGTATTACACAGCATGATCCTGTTTGTTTTTTTAGATCACAAGTTACTCAATACATAATACCCCAAAATAAATGTCAAATGAGAATGAAGAACGTCAGAAAACAGACCTTTCAAGCAACTATATGACAAACAGAAATTTAGGCTCAACATCAAAGCAATTCTATGCCAGTTTAAATACCATCAAATAAATAAGTAATACTGTAGGTAATGAATATTTAAAGACCTACCTAGGCTATAAACACCATATTGTTTTCTGAAGATAGAACCATATGTCTTAGCTTGTGTGTGTCTGCAGGAAAAAAACCTCACTAGTAACACACAGGCATCTTAAGGAAACAATTTAAGATAAGCTTTGTTAAGAATACATTCTTTTAAAACATACTGGCCACTTGAAAAACCTAATCCATAGCTCACAATGCAAAATATAAGATCTCCATAAGCAAAATAAAATCCTACTAGATATCAACCCCTAAAATCACATTCAAAGTTTACATCATGTTACTTGTATCTAACAGAACCTTTAAAGAACATGTAAAACGTACACTTAGAAAAACTACTATGCATTATTTGTATTAAACTCTAATAAAAATCCCAATTGTGAAACATTTGCTTTTATCTCAAGATTTTACATTTGAAGGTTTTTAAAAATATATAAAAGACAACAGACTGCACCACGTGTGACAATGTCTGCCTACAATCTTAGTTCAACCAGGACTTTTAAAAAAGAACTTAATACTAATTTAATGAAAGAAGTACAATCTTTGTAAAAATACTGAGTACCTCTTATGTTCCAGGCAGTGAACTAAGTGCTGCAGGGGTAAGACCTAGGAAGATGTAGCAGTCCTTGTCTTAAAAAAAAAAAAAAAAGTCCCCATTGAAAAGAGTGAGAGAAGGAAAAAGGAAGACAGAATAGCAAACACGAACTGACATACAGGAACAACAGAGCTTAAGATGTTTATTCACTCATATGAACACATGTCACAGTTTTAGAGAACTGTAAACATAGACAACTGTGTTTCAAAGAAAGAACAAGAGATTAGAGAAAGTAGAGGTAGGAAATAAGTTACAAAGAAGTTAGCTTATTAGTCTCCTGGAGAAAGTCTGATAGGGATGAAGACAAGGCAGATGCAAGGATAAAAGACATTGAAAAAGCACATTCTTTAGCACTACAAAACCAGAGGTTCCCCTTGGTAAGGAACAGATAGAAAATGAGACCCCTGCCATGAGTATTCATCAATCATTCAGTATGTGATGATGACATTTCAGATTTTTAGATACAATGTAACTTTTATCTTTGTTAAGCACATGTTAGCTAGTCTTTAAGTCTAGCTTTCCCAGATGCTTACATCAAAGTACACATTGCTAACTCAACACCAAGCCTTGGCTTCAACAGATGTTGAAGGACAAATTTCAAGTGTGTCCCAATTCTTTCTTCTAGGGAGAGAAGGCAGAAATGGAAGACAACACAAAACACAAATTTAGGCGTTCTATTTATTAAGTAGGCGTTTCATTCAGTCGGCCTCAAATTGTCAAAACAGGGTAGGTGCTTTAGTGAGATGTTAGAGAACAGAGTTATTCCTGCACAAGGCCACAAAAAAAATCTCTATCAATATTGAACATCTATCTTTTTACTGAGCATCTTTTCTTTGGGAGGAGTGAAGAGATGTGAAGCTAGTCAAACTAGATGAAAGTGGAGCGCCCATGCACCTTCATCTATTCCCTAAAAAGTAATTTTCCCATCAGACAGCAGAGCCAAGTGGACTATGATCCCATGATACCAGGAGAGGCAAGAGAAACAAAGCAGTGATTTGACTCCTTGGTACTCAAGGCAGGAGTGCTGAGCCTGGAGAGGCCAGGAAACTGAGGGTGCCCAATGTAAACATTTAATTAAAAATTATTCAGACTTTAAAAAAAATGCAGAAGAAAAGAGTGCCACAATATCCAGAAAAGAATGCAAATGCTGAGTCATCACTCCTCATTGGGAAAGGAAGGAAACCAGAATTAAGTGGCTGGAAGATGGGACTCATTCATTAGATTGGGCTTCAGGTAAAAAGCAACAGCAAGACAGGAGAAAAAGCGTTCAGAAGACACACATCTAATAGCGGATGAAGACATAATTTTAGCCACTCTGAAGGTTTCGATGCACAAACAGATTAGGAAGAGGCAACACTAAGAGAGCAAAAGGAGTTTAACAACTGGTTGTCAGTTTAGCGTAGGGAGCGCTCAAAGTAAACTTCTTTATCTAAGAAGAGAAAGATGCTCGGGCAGCAAAAGGTATCCCTTATGCACTTCAAAAGTAGCGGGCGCTAGGCGGGTGTTTATGACAGTGTGGGCGGGGGCACGTGGGGCAGAAAGAGAGAAGGGGCTTGAGTGGTGGAAGAGTGTCCTGCTTCCTCCGAGAGCTTAGCTGGGGAGAAGAGCCGGGAGCGACTGGAGCTGAGACGTGGAAGGGGTGAGTACTAATTCCTCCGGGCCCACGGGGCCCATCCCAATCCCACCCCCGCCAGGCCCTTCCCCCGAGGGGACCCGCAGCTCCAGGCCCAGCCCAGGGTGTCCAACGCAGAGGGGGTGCAGGAGCTCTCCTGGGCCTGACAGCTTCAGCCGTGCAGAAACCCGGCCTAGGGAGGGTGTGCAAAGAAGGGCGCCAGAGAGAAGGGTCGAGACAAGCCCCAGACCCCAGGAAGTGACTGTGTTTGGGGGAAGGGAGGATTTCCTTCCCAAGGAAAAGGGGACAGATGAGGAATGCACTCCGCGTCCACGCCGCCCTGGTCAGGGAGCCGCCTAGAGTCCCGGCTTCCGCCCAGTCTCTCCTGCTCCCTCCCTTAGCGTCCCGCGGTGCCCGGGCCTCTTGGCGCCTGGCACCCCTCGTCTCGGGTACTCACAGAGTCCGGGGCTGCCCGTCGTCTTCCATCATGGTGGGTGCGACGGAGCGATCCCGGGACAAGGGGGAGGGCAGGGCTGGGGGGGGGGGGGGGGGGGAGGAAGGGGAGGGGGGCTCTGGGCACCGGCTGGGGACAGAGGAAAAGGTACCGAACCCTGCTCTCGGGCTCTCTCCCCCCAGCCCGCTCCGGACACTGCGCTCCAACCAGGAGGAGCAGGAGGAGGAGGAGGATGAACAAAATGGCCGCCGCCACCAGCCAGGCAGGAAACCGGGCAGAGCGCAGGCGCGGCCCGCCAGGTCACCGCTCAGGCCAGCCGCGACGGCCTGCAAGGGAGACGACCGAAGGGAGAGAAAAAAGGGCCGCCGAGGAAACCCTGGGGCCCGCTCACGACGGATCACGTCGTCGCTGTGGGCCTCTGGCCGGCCAAAGCCCAGCCAGCTCCAGGAGAGATAGGGCAAAAACAGAAACGCTGTGAAGCCGAAGTCTCTGGGAATTGTGGTCCTGGAAATGAGAGAGGGAAGCACTTCTGCAGAGGACTTCTGGGACCTGTAGTCCAGAGAAGCCACCAGCGCCCGCCCGCGCTGGGACGCGAAAAGGGGACTTCTGGGTAGTGTAGTCATACGTGAGGACGTGCGGCGACCAGGAAGTCTGCGGGCTCGGAGGGTAAGGGAAGAATAAAAGCGACATTGAAAGGCGGGGAGACCAAGTGGGAAAAAGCGCTGTCTGGGAAGCGAACTATAAATCCCAGAGTGCCTCGCGCCGGGGGCTGTCCTCGGACTGCTCCAGGCATTGTAAGGCTCTTCTGTTGGCCCAGCCTGAGCTGCTGCTCCGCCTTCGTCCAGCCCGAGAGCGGTTTCTTCAACTGCGGCTCTGGCAGCGCTCTGTCTCCGCGTGGTGTCCGAGCCAGGAGGCTCGTCCGGCCCTCCTGCGTTCAGCAGAACCGCTGGCCGGCGTTCGTCAACCGCCGCTTCGCGCGACGGGCGGGAGAGACGCGGGCCTGGTGGGGATCCAGAGGGGCTGAGGAGTCTTTGGGACACGTTTTCGCGCAAATAGGTATTTCTAGCTTATTAAATACAAGCAGGTGGCCTGCTTGTAAATTGCTTTACAAGTTTCAGAGGTTTCCCTATCCAGTATCTCGTCAGACAGTGGGGTAAGAAGAGCAGTCCTTCCTTATAGTGACTTGCCCAACTCCCCCCATAATCTTGGAGTTTAAAAAAAAAAAAAAAATCCTTGGACAGAGACGTGCACAGACCTAAGGTTGTGTTTACGGACATCAGTCGTGTGAGCTAGGAACGCAGTTATGCATGAAGATGAGGGAAGCCATGTTCACACTAGCTCTGCAACCCTGTAGAATTTGTCTTCTCACCCCCCACAACAGTTCCTGCTGTGCTTTTTTCCTCCTCTAAGTACCTTCAGGAGAAAGTACTTGCTCTTGTAGCTTAGTGAAGAGTGGTGATGAAGAAAAATCTTTCAGCCCATTGGCAGAACTTAACTGCCCCAGTTAGTAATGCCTTAAGAGTTGGTTCTGCCGACATGTATGGAGGACCTCTGCAAGTGGCGGTGCCTGTGGGTGCCTCTGAGCCCTAATCTTGTAAACAGAGTCAACCATGCAGCAACTCCTAATGTTGTCCATTTTCAGGGAGGAAATTTCAACCTGAAAGACTTCACAGAGACACGGCAAAGGAGTTGAGCCCCGTAAGAGTCCGCGGGCACAGCAAAAGGGCTCGGAGGTCAGAACCCGTGGCTAAAATTTTTGGGTTGGGGATAGGGGTTAGGGAATTAAAGCTAGAGAGGACTTTGTAGAACCGGGTTGTCAAGAATCTATTTCATGCTGAGGAAATTAAGCTTTACCTTCCAGGCAGTGAGGAGCCACTCAAAGATTTGGTCTTTTTTTTTTGAGACCGAGTTTCGCTCTTGTTGCCCAGGCTGGAGTGCAGTGGCGCGATCTCGGCTCACGGCAACCTCCACCTTCCGGGTTCAAGCAATTCTCCTGTCTTAGCCTCCCGAGTAGCACAGGCATGTGCCACACGCCCGACTAACTTTGTATTTTTAGTAGAGACGGGGTTTCTCTATGTCAGTCAGGCTGGTCTCAAACTCCCCACCTCAAGTGATCCGTCCACCTCTGCCTCCCAAAGTGCTAGGATTACAGGTATGAGACACTGCGCCCAGACTTGTCTATTTTTTTAATTGGACCTAGGTGTAAAATTGGATTTAATTATAATTCAATTCATTAACCCATGCCTGACCCACTGTCTGTTTCCTATTGACACTGTAACAAATTACTGCAAATTTAGATACTTAAAACAACAGGAATTTATGTTACAATTCTAGATGTCAGAAGTTCATAATCAGTTACACTGGGCTAAAATCAAGGTGTTGGCAGAACTGGTTCCTTGCCTTTTCCAGCTTCTAAAGGCTGCCTGCATTCCTTGGCTCTTGGCCCCTTCATCTTCAAGGTCAGAAGCATAGTATCTTATCTTCTCTCTGTTCTTCTGTACTTACATAATCTGTCTTAATTGTGATTCTCCTGCCACCCCTTTTCACTTATAAGCACCTTTTGTGATTCCTTTGGGCCAAGATTATCTCATCTCAAGATTTTTTTTTTTTTTTTTTGAGATGGAATTTCGCTCTTGTGTTGCCAGGCTGGAGGGCAATGGCACGATCTTGGCTCACTGCAACCTCTGCCTCCCAGGTTCAAGCGATTCTCCTGCCTCAGCCTCTCAAGTAGTTGGGATTACAGGCATGCGCCTCCATACCCGGCTAATTTTGTATTTTTAGTAGAGACGGGGTTTCTCCATGTTGATCAGGCTGGTCTCGAACTCCTGACCTCAGGGGATCTGCCCACCTTGGCCTCCCAAAGTGCTGGGATTACAGGCATGAGCCACTGTGCCCAGCCTTCATCTTAAGATTCTTAATCACATCTGCAAAATCCCTTTTAGCAAAATATTCCCAAATTCTGGAAATTAGGACATAGAAATCTTTGGTGGGCCATTATTCAGTTTACCTCACCCACATTTATTAATTTAGTCTAATTATAGCCATAGACCCACCACACCAAAAGAAAAGTTAAAATGACATGAGTTTATATCTGTATCTATACTATACCTCCCATACGCACGAACACACACCCCTGCCTTCGCTTGAGGTAACCATCCTTCTGAATCCTGTCTTTACTATTTCTTGCTTTCCTTCTACAAGGTTTTATGCCACATATATATAGTCCTAAAAATCATATGTATATACATGTCCATTTGAATTGTTTTTTAACAATAAAAAGAATGTGCCCATTATACACTAGAATGGTTAAAATGGGCATTTTTACTGATAGTGAAATTATTATGGTTAAAATCCAAAACACTAGCAACACCAAATGCTGATGAGGATGTAAAGCAGCAGGAAATATCATTCTTTGCTGATAGGACTGCAAAATGTTATAGCTACTTTGGAGGACAGTTTGTCTGTTCCTTACAGAACTAAATGTAACACCTAGGTACTTACCCAGATGAGCTGAGATGTTTACATAAAAACCTGCACACAAAAAATGTTTAGAGCAGCTTTATTCATAACCATCCCAAAGCGTAAGCAGCTAAGATGTCCTTGATTAAGTAAGTGGCTAAACTGTGGTACAAAGTGGTGCATGCATGCAGTGAAATACTGTTCAGTGATTTTTGTTAAAAAGAGCTATTGATGTGGTTTGGCTCTGTATCCCTACCCAAACCTCATCTTGAATTGCACTCCCATAATTCCCATGTGTTGTTGGAGGGGACTGGTGGGAGACAATTTGAATCATGGATGGTTTCCTTCATACTGTTCTCGTAGTAGTGAATAAGTCTCATGAGAGCTGATGGGTGGTTTTTTGTTTGTTTTTTTGTTTTGTTTTGTTTGAGGTGGAATCTCACATTGTCGCCTAGGCTGCAGTGCAGTGGTGCAATCTCGGCTCACTGCAAGCTCTGCCTCCTGGGTTCAAGCAGTTCTCCTGCCTCAGCGTCCCAAGTAGCTGGGAATACAGGTGTGCGCCACCACGCCCACCCCTCTAGATCGGTAGTTTTTTTTTTTTTTTTGTATTTTTAGTAGAGACGGAGTTTCACTGTGTTGGCCAGGATGGTCTCAATCTCCTGACCTCATGATCCGCCTGCCTCGGCCTCCCAAAGTGCTGGGATTACAGGTGTGAGCCACCGGGCCTGGCTTTTTTTTTTTTTTTTTTTTTTCTTTCTTTTTTTAGATGGATTTTTGCTCTTCTTGCCTGGGCTGGAGTGCAATGACGCAATCTTAGCTCACCACATCCTCTGCGTCCTGGGTTCAAGCGATTTTCCTGCCTCAGCCTCCTGAATAGCTGGGATTACAGGCATGCACCACCACGCCCAGCTAATTTTGTACTTTTTAGTAGAGATGGGGTTTCTCCATGTTGGTCAGGCTGGTCTTGAACTCCTGACCTCAGGTGATCCACCCACCTCTGCCTCCCAAAGTACTGGGATTACAGGCGTGAGCCACCATGCCCCGCAAGATCAATGGCTTTATCAGGGGCTTCTGATTTTGCGACTGATTTTGCATCTTTCTCATTTTATTTGCCAGTGGCATGATTCTGAGGCCTCCCCAGCCATGTAGAACTGTAAGTCCAATTAAACCTCATTTTCTTCCCAGTCTTGGGTATGTCTTTATCAGCATTGTGAAAATGGACTAATACAGCTATCAAGCTGCAAAAAGACATGTAGGAATCTTAAATGTATATCACTAAGTGAAATAAGCCCATTGGAAAAGGCTGTATACACTACAGCTTTATATGACATTTGGGAAAAGGCAAAACTCAGTTGTTGCCAGAGGTCAGGGGAAGGAGAGAGGGATGAATAGGTGGAGCACAGGGCATTTTTACTGGTAGTGAAATTATTCAGTATGATACGCTAATGGTGGATACGTGACATTATGCATTTGTCAAAACCCATAGAACTGTGCCACATAAAGTGAGTCCTATTGTAAACTATGGAATTCAGTTAATCATAATGTATCAATATTAGTTCATCAGTTGTATATTTGTTGGAACTGATGAGCCAATATTGATACATTATGATTACTTGAAGTCCATGTATCAATTATTAATTGATACACTTATTAACACTAATATAAAATAGTAATAACAGGGGAAACTAGGTTTGTAGTGGGGGAGAGGTATGTGAAAACTCTGTACTTTATGCACAATTTTTCTATAAACCTAAAACTGCTCTAATACGTAAAGTCTGTTGGCTGAACATGGTGGCTCATGCCTCCCAGCACTTTGAGAGGCCGAGGCGGGCTGTTCACCTGAGGTCAGGAGTTCAAGACCAGCCTGACCAACATGGCGAAACCCCTCTCTACTAAAAATACAAAAATTAGCCAGGCATGGTGGTGGGCACCTGTAATCCGCTACTCCGGAGGCTGAGGCAGGAGAACCGCTTGAACCCAGGAGGAGGAGATTGCAGTGGCACTTCAACCTGGACAACAGAGCGAAACTCGGTCTCAAAAAAAAGAAAAAAAAAAGAACAACAACAACTCTCAAGTGTACCCTTGGCTGTGGGGAGAAAAAAATAAATAAAGCCTATTACAAAGGAAAAAATTATGTCCTTGTAATCTTTTGAGACTTAGTGTAACACATAAGATTCAACCGTATTTTATGGCTGTCATTCATTCATTTAGACTATTATATTCCAGTTTGTAAATATACTACATTTGTCTGGTTTCTCATAATTGATATTTGGGTTGCTTCCAGGTTTTTACTACTGTGAATAATGCTGCTGTGAACATTCTTGTACATGTCTCCTGTGATAAATGTAGAAGAGCCTTTCACCCCCTCAACCATTAGACCACCAGGGAGAACAAAAACTTTTCTTTGATCTATTTGGATCTATACCTAAAAGTGAAATTGTCAGGTAACAGGATATATGAACACTCAATTTTGGTGGATAACATCAAATGTTTTTCCCAAAGCGAATACACGACTTTGTACTCGCATCAGCATTGTTTAGGAGACTCTCTGAGCGGATCCACATTTTCTTCAATACTTAGTTTTGTAGTGTGACAATCAAAGTATTAGCTCAATGTGGTCTTAATTTGCAGTTACCTAATAAAGTCGAACATCTCTTCATATTCTGTTAACCGTACGTGTTTCCTCTTCTGAAAAATGCCTATTGATATCTTTTGCCTATTTTTGATTAGGTTACATGTACTTTTCTTGATTTTTAGGAATTTTTGATGCTAATTCTTTGTTATATTTTTTAAATTTATTTATTTATTTATTTATTTATTTATTTTTAGAGACAGGGTCTTGCTCTGTCATCCAGTCTGGAGTCCAGTGGCCTGATCTTGGCTCACCGCAACCTCCGCTTCCCGGGTTCAAACGATTCTCTTGCCTCAGCTTCCTGAGTAGCTGGGATTATAGGCGCATGCCACCACGCCCAGCTAATTTTTGTATTTTTAGTAGAGACAGGGTTTCATCATGTTGGTCAGGCTGGTCTCAAACTCCTGACCTCGTGATCCACCTGCCTCGGCCTCCCAAAGTGCTGGGAAACATTGCGCCCTGCCTACATATGTATATTACAGATATCTTCTCCTAGTTTATAACTTGTTCCTCCCTCTTTTTTTTTTTTTTTTTGAGACAGAGTCTTCCTCTGTCACCAGCCTGGAGTGCAGTGGTGCAATCTTTGCTCACTGCAACCTCTGCCTCCTGGGTTCAAGCAATTCTCGTGCCTCAGCCTCCCAAGTGGCTGGGATTGTAGGCACATGCCGTCACACCCAGCTAGTTTTTTTGTTTGTTTTTTGTTTATTTTTTAGTAGAGATGGGGTTTCACCATGTTGGCCAGGATGGTCCTGATCTTCTGACCTCATGATCCACCCATCTCAGCCTCCCAAAGTGCTGGGATTACAGGCATGAGCCACCGTGCCTGGCCTTGTCCTTCCCTTCTAAAAATGCTTTTGATGCCAGGTGTGGTGGCTCACACCTGTAATTCAGCACTTTGGGAGAATGAGGCAGGTGGATCACCTGATGTCAGGAGTTTGAGATCAGCCTGGCCAATATGGTGAAACCCTGAATCTGCAAAAATACAAAAATTAGCCAGGCATGGTGGCATGTGCCTGTAATACCAGCTACTTGGGAGGCTGAGATGGGAGAATCGCTTGACCCTGAGAGGCAGAGGTTGCGGTGAGCCCAAATCTCACCACTGCACTCCAGCCTGTGTGACAGAGCAAGACTCTGTCTCAAAATAAACAAATAAAATTTTAAAAAATGGTTTTGATAAACAAAAGCTTTTAATTTTAAAATGGTCAAATCTCTTTATCTTCAGTGTGTATGTGTCTTTGTTTAAGAAATATTTCCCTACCTCAGGGTCTAAATTATAGATTCTAAAAGATATTCATCCATAGAAGCTAAGAGTTTTAAAAGTTTGATATTTTCAGGGAGCCTGGAAGGATAAAAATATGTATAAATAAATAATAAAACTTTTAGCCTGGCATGGTGGCTCATGCCTATAATCCCAGCACTTTGAGAGGCAGAGGCAGGTAGATCACTTGAGATCAGGAGTTTGAGACCAGCCTGGCCAGCATGGTGAAACCCCATCTCTATTAAAAATATAAAAATTAGCTGGGTTTGTTGGCTTACACCTGTAATCCCAGCACTTAGGGAGGATGAGGCGGGTGGATCACGAAGGAGTTCAAGACCAGCATGACCAACATGGTGAAACCCCATCTCTACTGAAAAAATACAAAATTAGCCGGGCATAGTGGCACATGCCTGTAATCTCAGCTACTTGGGAGACTGAGGCAGGAGAATTGCTTGAACCTGGGAGTTGGTTGTGGTGAGCCAAAATCGCGCCATTGCACTCCAGCCTGGGCAACAAGAGTGGGACTCCATCTCTAAATAAATAAATAAATAAATAAATTTAAATATATTAGTCAGGCATGGTGGTGCATGCCTGTAATCCCAGCTACCCAGGGGACTGAGGCACAAGAATCGCTTAAACCTGGTAGGCAGAGGTTGCAGTGAGCCTAGATCACACCACTGTACTCCAG
Organism: Sapajus apella; assembly: GCF_009761245.1. NCBI lineage: Eukaryota > Metazoa > Chordata > Mammalia > Primates > Cebidae > Sapajus > Sapajus apella. Next base: position 22,868,181 of record NW_022436953.1, read on the forward strand.
CCTGGGCGACAGAACAAGACCCTGTCTCAAAAAATAAAACTTTGATCTTTTGAGTCATTACTCTACCTGCAGTTAAATTTTGCCTATGTTTAGGGATTCAATTTTTAATTTTTTTATACGGATAATCATTATTTTCAATCTCTGTTGAACACCCTCTGCCAAGTTGATCTAACATGCTCCCTGTGTTATTGTGCAGTTTGAGTTCTTTAAGAAGAAGATGTCAAGAAATTAGATGTGCAAGAGGTGGACTGAAGGAAAATCTTGTAAAGGATGAAAGGAGGAGGGAAATGGATACCCACAATTCAGGTTGGACACCTGTGAAAAGAGAGGGAAGGAAGAAGAGCTGACTGGGGATTATCTCAGACTTGGTGCAGCTTTGAGAAAGCCCTGGACTAGCCCCGTGGGGAGCCCTAGAGCAAAGACTGCCCCCTAGAGGAGTCCCACAGATTCCAGCTCCAGTACCTCCACCGTCTCAGTCACTGGCTGAAAGCAGCTCTGGGAGAGCCGGCTTTGGGAGAGTATTCACGTGAATACTGCCATAGACGGGAAGACACAGCACTTGGAAGCTGTCCGCTAGCTACACTCCTTGCAGCAGATTCTCTTGGAGGGAGGTCTGAGCAGCATGGCTTCATGGCCACCAGGATACCGGAGTTTCATATATACTGAGTTTATTATCATTATGGACTTTCTGTTCTACTTCATTGGCCAACTTGTCTATGCCTGTGCCAATACCAAACTGTATCTTCATAAAAAGTTCTCATCCTGGTAGGGTGTGTCTCCTTCTTGCTCTTGTTTAGGAGTATCCTGGCTATTCTTGGTCCCTCACTCTTCCACATATATTCAGGGGTTTTAAGCAGAGGAGTAACATGATATCTGTATAGTAGCAGGATAACTCAAGCATTAGTGTGCGGTAGTATAGGAATGAAAGCAGGCTGAGAAAACTGGGAGATTATTTCAACAGTCCAAGAGAAAAGGAGCTATATATTGAGTGGATTTGGGCAGTAGCAGTGAGAAGAGACTGAAGGTTATGGATATAATAAATAGGATAGGGCAGAAGGAGAAGAGAACAGGGAAACTGAGATAACTCCCGTGTTTGTTTTTGAGATGGAATCTTGCTCTGTCACCCAGGCTGGAGTGCAGTCTTAGCTCACTGCAGCCTCTGCCTCCCAGGTTCCAGCGATTCTCCTGCCTCAGCCTCCCAGGTAGCTGGGATTACAGGCACGAGCCACCACACCCAGCTAATTTTTTTTTTTTTTTTTTTTTTTAGTAGAGATGGGGTTTCACCATGTTGGCCAGGCTGGTCTCAAACTCCCGACCTCCAGTGATCCACCCACCTCAGCCTCCCAAAGTGCTGGGATTACAGGCGTGAGCTACTGCTCCTGGCCAACTCCCAAGTTAATGGCTTGGCTGGCTGCCCAGACTGGGGCCTTTTACTGAGTCAAGGAATATGGGAGAAGAAACAGGTTGTAGGGAAAGTTATTTGGTTTTGTACTTACTGGTGGGGCATATATTTTAAACCGTTCAGTATATAAATGAATATAGCAGTCTGGAGCTCATTCAGACCGGCCTGGGGAGTCATAAATCTCCAGGCATAGTTTAATCTTAGTGTTAGAGAAAGTATTCTCCCAAGAAGCCATGGAAGAGGAGTGGGCCGAGAACCTTGGAGGATGACAATATACAAGAAGTCAGAAGAGGAACTAAAAACATGATAAGAAACAACCAAAGGGGTCAGGCGCGGTGGCTCATGCCTGTAATCCCAACACTTTGTGAGGCAGGTGGACCAGCCTGACCAACGTGGAGAAACTCCATCTCTACTGAAAATGCAAAATTAGCTGGGCATGGTGGCGCATGCCTGTAATCCCAGCTACTCTGGAGACTGAGACAGAAGAATCGCTTGAACTCAGGAGGTGGAGATTACGGTGAGCCGAGATTTTGCCATTGCACTCCAACCTGGGCAACAAGAGCAAAACTCCATCTCAAAAAAAAAAAAAAAGAGCAGGGTCTCAAAGAGACATTTGTACCTCTGTTGCTATCATCTGAGTGTGTCCTCCCAAAATTTCTAAATTAAAACCTAATAACCAAGCTGATGGTATTACAAGGTGGGGACTTTGGGAGGTAATTAAGTCATGGGGGTAGAGCCTTCATGAATGGGATTAGTGCTTTTGTTAAAAAGGCCCCAAAGCCCAGCATAGTGGTTCACACCTATAATCCTAGAACTTTGGGAGGCTGAGGCAGGAGGATTGTTTGAGTCAGAAGTTTGAGATCTGCCAGAGCAACATAGTAAGATCCCATCTCTACAAAAAGTAAAAAATTAGGAAATGTGACTTCGTGTGGTAGATGAGGAATAAGAGAGAGAGAAATTATCTTTTATGATGGGAAGTCAATAGTACCTAAGGTTGAGAAATCAAGTTGTGGCAATATAGTCAAACTATTTAAAGATAGGGAGGTGTATACTAAAAATCCAGTTTAGAGTCGAGAGTAGTAGCTAGGCACCATGGCTCACACCTGTAACCACAACACTTTGGGAGGTCAAAGCAGGAGTAATACTTGAGCCCAGGAATTCAACACCAGCCTATGCAACATAGTGAGACCCTGTCTCTCCAGATGATAATGAAAAAAAAAAAATTTAGCTGGGCACAAAGGCATGTGCCTGTAGTCCCATCTACTCAGGAGGCTGAGGTGGGAGGATCACTTGAGCCCAAGAGGTTTAGGCTACAGCCATGATCATGCCACTGTACTCCAGTCTGGGCAGCATAGTGAGAACCCCGTCTCAAAAAAAGAAAAAGAAAAATACTTGAGAGTAGATAAACCTAGGGAACAGGAAATGGAAGAGGTTTCAGGAGAGGAATTTCTATTTTTCCTGACAAAGCCCTATAGATCTATTTAATTCTTTATGTACATATACCTAATAAAATTAAAATTAATTTCTAAAAAAAGGAAAAGTATCGACATGGCTGTATCAGTGTATCTCCTCCCCTCATGCTGCGCTTCATCCTGGCCCCCCTTTCAAAAAATCAGGCAACTAAAACACAAATGGCAAAAGGCAGGTCTAAATTTGAAATAAAACAAGTGAGGGACATAGGCATGTCAGAAGCACAGCCCATAGCTAGCTCAGCTTCTACTGTTGTCAGAGGCTGTTGTATTCAAGTCATTCTGAATGGTTTAGAAAAATCACAAGTTTATGATCTACATGACAAGTAGAGTCCCCACATCTGTGGTCTGTGATGATTGCAGATTGGAAATCTAAATCCTTCAAAGATCTTAATGGGCTCCTTCCTTAGGTACTTCAGCTGCTCCCTGATCTCAGTGTATTAGACCAGGACCCTAACAGCATCATCAGTTAAAAAAAAACTCTCACTGGGCTGGGCATGGTGGCTCACGCCTATAATCCCAGCACTTTGAGAGGCCGAAGTGGGTGCATCACCTGAGGTCAGCAGTTCAAGACCAGCCTGGCCAACATGGTGAAACCCCATCTGTACTAAAAATACAAAAATTAGCCGGGCATGGTGGCGTGCGCATGTAATCCCAGCTACTTGGGAAGCTGAGGCAGGAGAATCACTTGAACCCCGGAGGCAGAGGTTGTAGTGAGCCAAAATCATGCCACTGCACTCCAGCCTGGGCAACAGAGCAAAACTCTTGTCTCAAAAAAAAAAAAGAAAAAGAAAAAAGAAAAGAAACTCTCACTAGCTACCTTGGTTTTTGGTTTCTCACCTCCTTATCCTTTACCATAAATCCCTAACCTTAGGGTGTGTGTGTGTGTGTGTGTGTGTGTGTTTTACTCCTTTGTACTGGTTGTCAAGAACTGCCAGAGAAAAATTGGATAACCTTACCAATGGGCACTATTACAAACCTAAGAGTTTCTCATCTCACTTGGACACTTCAGTTTAAGAAATCCTGTTCAGGGGCCTGGCGCGGTGGCTCAAGCCTGTAATCCCAGCACTTTGGGAGGCCGAGGCGGGTGGATCACGAGGTCAAGAGATCGAGACCATCCTGGTCAACATGGTGAAACCCCGTCTCTACTAAAAATACAAAAAGTTAGCTGGGCATGGTGGCGCGTGCCTGTAATCCCAGCTACTCAGGAGGCTGAGGCAGGAGAATTGCCTGAACCCAGGAGGCGGAGGTTGCGGTGAGCCGAGATCGCGCCATTGCACTCCAGCCTGGGTAACGAGAGTGAAACTCCGTCTCAAAAAAAAAAAAAAAAAAAAAAAAGAAATCCTGTTCAGCATTTCTTTAGTCCATCAGTTTTCTCCTCTCCTTATAATGGCATCATGTGATTGTTGTAAAAATTCAGTGGAATAATACGCTTGGTCCAGGGTCTGGCACAGGGACAGAGTGGGTATCAGTATTATACACAAATTGTTCTCTAGCTTTTATCTCTCCATGTCTTGAGCTCCATACTTGAATTTTGAATAGTCCCCCAGGCTCTTTAGCCCCCTCAAAATTCTGCCCAGTCATTCCTTATATTGATGAATGAGACATCATTTTCACAAACTAGAAGTATCAGCCATCTCCACCACCTGCCTTCTTCCCTACGTTCGTATCATCACAAAGTGCTGCCCATGCCCCCTCTCGTTTGTCATTTGAATCTGTCTACTCTCCATCTTTACTTTTACCACCCTGGTCTACTGGTCTATAATTTTCACTGATTATTGGAATGCCTTTCTTTCCTGGATCTTCATGCTATTATTCTTTTTTTTTTTTTTTTTTTTTTTCCTTGACACAGGGTCTCACTCTGTTGCCCAGGCTGGAGTGCAGTGGCACGATCTCAGCTGACTGCAACCTCTATTTCCTGGGTTCAAGCGATTCTCCTGCATCAGCCTCCAAGTAGCTGGGACTACAGGTGCATGCCAGGATGCCCAGCTAGTTTTTGTATTTTTAGTAGAGATGGAGTTTCACCATGTTGGTCAAATTAGTCTTGAACTCCTGACCTCAACGGATCCACCGGCCTCAGCCTCCCAAAGTGCTGGTATTACAGTCGTGAGCCACCATGCTTGGCCATGCCATCATTCTCTTCCCATTCCAAAATAGTATCCATATTGCCACTAATTTTTCTCTCCTTTTCTCTTTTAAAAAAAATGGACTGCAAGTGCACAAAATTGATTTTATCACAATCCTTAGATTGCAACATGCTGTCATCATTAGTCCATGGGTAGCCCTTTTTTAACTTCATATTTTAATGAAATGACAAACAACTGTTCCATGAAAGTGACTGTATATTCAAAGCGACAGCCAAACACAGAAGGAGCGGAGAAACCAAAGAACAAGACAGACAAATCCAGTTTGTGAGTAAAAGTTGATTTGTTTGTGTAACTTATGGAAGGAGCCCTGGTTTTTGTTTTTTTCCCCCAAGATGGAGTCTTGCTCTGTTGCCCAGCCTGGAGTGCAGTGCCGCAATCTCAGCTCACTGCAACCTCTACCTGCCGGGCAAAAGCAATTCTCCTGCCTCAGTCTCCCAAATAATTTGGATTACGGGCATCCACCACCACGCCCGGCTAATTTTTTTGTATTTTTAGTAGAGACGGAGGTTTCACCATGTTGGCGAGGCTGGTCTTGAACTCCTGACCTTGTGATCCACCCCCTTGGCCTCCCAAAGTGCTGGGATCACAGGCGTGAACCATGCACCCAGCTGGCCTTTTTTTTTCTGAGACAGAGTGTCACTCTGTTGTCCAGACTGGAGTGCAGTGGCATGATCTTGGCTCACTGCAACCTCCACCTTCCCAGTTTAAGCAATTCTGCTGCCTCAGCCTCTGGGGTAGCTGGGATTACCGGTGCCTGCCACCTCGCCTGGCTGATTTTTTTTTGTATTTTTAGTGGAGATGGAGTTTCACCATGTTGGCCAGGCTGGTCTTGAACTCCTGATCTCAAGTGATCCACCCGCCTTGGCCTCCCAAAGCGCTGGGATTATAGGCATGAGCTACTGCACCCAGCCGGAACCTTGGTCTTGAGTGGCAGCAAGGCAGTTAGATCTACATACTGTTATCCTCCAAATCCAGGGCTCATAATATCTAGGGAAAGGGTCTATGTGTTCCAGCAAGACAATTGAAGGCAAACCTCCAGAATAGGCAAGAATGCTGTAGGCATCATAGCCTATAATTTGTGTGATAACATTAAGGCTGACATGTTCTTACACTAAGGACAGTAAATAGATAGGAATCAGAAGGTATTCACAGAACTGGGGCTAATCAGAAGTCAATATAATGGATTAGCATCATAGATGGAGTCACTTCTGTCTCCACAGTAATCATGATCTCACCATCTAACTTAGAAACTAGTATATTGATAATCATTTACTTATAGGTTTCTTCTATTTTCTATTTGTCTACCAGCTGTCCACCAATAGACATAAGACCCAGATTCTGAGTTTTTAGTTTATCCTTTTATTTTGTAAAATAGAATTTAATGCATATATGTGTATATATATTGTTTACTCTTCATTTCTGTAGCTATAAAAAAGTGTAAGGCTGGTGTTAGACACAGAATACTTGTTCTAAGTTACTGCAAGGAAATTAGCATTTAGACAAAAAATTTTCTCGGCAAATCAATTTTACTTCCTGCAGAAAGGGCACTACTCATCAGCTATCTTGCCATGAGAGTGCAATGAACAAAAGAAAGGCAGGCATATTTATTCCTTACACATTGGATCCTTACTGCTGTGTCTGATGTCTGTTGGCATGGTGGCTCACACATATAGTCCCAGCATTTTGGTAGGCTAAGGTGTATTTTTAGTAAAGACAGGGTTTTGTCATGTTGGCCAGGCTGGTCTTGAACTCCTGACCTCAAGTCATCTTCCTACTTCAGCCTCCCAAAGTGCTAGGATTACAGGCATGAGCCACCTCACCTGGCTGGTGCAGGTCTTAACAGCAGAAACAGGTTTCCCAGAAAAGAAGGAAGATCTGCCTCAAAACTGGAACTCAGAAACCCTCCCTGCATTCCCAGCTTGCTGGCCTGCCCCGCAGCCCTATAAATTGTGAACTTACTAGCTGCCACAATTACAGGAGCCTATTTCTTAAAATAAACTTTCATTTAGTCATTCTAGATGGATAGAGTCTCTTGAGAACCCTGACTGATACATACCCCAAGTGCCCTTAACCTTCTGTATGGATAAACAAACTGTGGTCCAGGTCAGTGGCTCACACTGTGTAATCCTAGCACTTTGGAAGGCCCAGGCAGGAGGGTTGCTTGAGTCCGGGAATTGGAGTCCAGCCTGGGCAACATAGTGAGACCCTGTCTCTACTTATCCCCCCACCAACAAATTAGCCAGGTCTAGTGGTGCATGCCTGTGGTCTCAGCTACTCAGACGTTGAGACAAGAGGATCACTTGAGCCCAGGAGGTTAAGGCTGTGATTGGCCATGATCACACCACTGCACTCCAGTCTGGGAGACAGACTGAGAGTCTGTCTCAAACAAACGAAAAACAACTGTGGTACATCATCTGAATGACTAAATAATACTTAGCAATGAAAATAAATGAAATATGGATACATGCAACAACAGGGATGACTCTGAAATGAATTATGCCAAGTGAAAGAAGCCAGAATTAAAGGGCTATATTATTGTATGATTCCATTTATATAAATATTTATTATTCCATTTCCTTTCTGAAAAAGGAAAAACTATAGGGTTGGAAAACAGATCAGTGGTTGCCAGGAGATGAGGGCTGGGGGAGAAGATAAAATATAAAGGGGTCTAGGGAGATTTGGGGGTGTGATGGAACTCTCCTATAGTTTGATTTGGTGATGGTTATATGACTGTACATGTATGATATCTTCATAAGAATATACTAAAAAGTGTATTGGAAAACATTTATAAAATGAATAGGATGCAGTCAGGTAAAGAAGATTATTTTATGTGATTATTTGAAAAGAAACACAAAAGTCAACAATATAACTGACTACTTAAAAATGTTATCTATACACATGTATACATCCATAGAGATTGAGAGTAATTCTGTAACATAGTAACTACCTTTAAAATTGTTATTTACAGTGAATTGTAGGATATGTACTCTATGTAGATTAAATATGATTTGATTTAAAAAAAAAATTTTTTTGAGATAGAGTCTTGCTATGTCACCAGGCTGGAGTGCAGTCGTGCGATCCCAGCCTACTGCAACCTCCGTCTCCCGGGTTCAAGCGATTATTCTGCCTCAGCCTCCTGAGTAGCTGGGACAACAGGCATGCACCACCATGCCCAGATAATTTTTGTATTTTTAGTAGAGACAGGGTTTCACCATGTTGGCCAGAATAGTCTCGATCTCTTGACCTTGTAATCTGACCACCTCGGCCTCCCAAAGTGCTGGGATTACAGACATGAGCTACCATACCTGGCCTGATTTTTACATTTTAAATATAGCCTTAAGAAATTTATGCCGGCCAGGCACGGTGGCTCACACCTGTAATGCCAGCACTTAGGGAAGCCAAGGCGGTCAAATCACAAGGTCAAGAGTTCGAGACCATCCTGGCCAACATGGTGAAACCCTGTCTCTACTAAAAAGTCAAAAATTAGCTGGGCGTGGTGTTGCACGCCTATAGTCCCAGCTACTCAGGAGGCTGAGGCAAGAGAATTGCTTGAACCTGAGAGCTGGAGGTTGCAATGAGCCGAGTTCGCACCACTGCATTCCAGCACTCCAGCCTGGAGACAGAGCAAGACTCTGTCTCAAAAAAAAAAAAAAAAAAGAAAAAGAAAAGGAAATGTATACTAAAAGAATCCAATAAACTGAGACTTATTAAAAACAAAAAAGGCCAGTCATGGAGGTTCATGCCTAAAATCCCAAAGCATTGGAAGGCTGAAGCAGGAGGATCACTTGAGGCCCAAAGTTTGAGATCAGCCTGGACAACATAGCAAGACCCCATCTCTAAAAAAAAAAAATTAAAAACCTGTAATCCCAGCACTTTGGGAGGTCGAGGCCGGTGGATCACGAGGTCAAGAGATCGAGACCATCCTGGTCAACATGGTGAAACCCCGTCTCTACTAAAAATACAAAAAATTAGCTGGGCATGGCGGCGCGTGCCTGTAATCCCAGATACTCAGGAGGCTGAGGCAGGAGAATTGCCTGAACCCGGGAGGCGGAGGTTGCGGTGAGCCGAGATCGCGCCATTGCACTCCAGCCTGGGTAACAAGAGCAAAACTCCGTCTCAAAAAAAAAAAAAAAAAAAAAATTAAAAATTTGGCTGGGCATGGTGGTTCACACCTGTAATCCCAGCACTTTTGGAGGCCAAGGCAGGCGGATCACCTGAGGCCCAGAGTTCAAGATCAGTCTGGCCAACATGGTGAAACCCTGTCTCTACTAAAAATACAAAATTAGCCAGGTGTGGTGGCACGTGCCTCTAATCCCAGCTACTTGTGAGGCTGAGGCAGAAGAATCACTTGAACCTGGGAGGTGGATGTTGCAGTGAGCCGAGATCACACTACTGCACTCCAGCCTGCAGACTACAGAGTAGTAGTCTCGCTCTGGAGACTACAGAGCAAGATTCCATCACAAAAATAAATACATAAATAAATAAAAGTTTAAAAATTAGCTAGGTGTATTAGTTCCATTCTCACATTGCTATAAGGAAATACCTAAGACTCAGTAATTTATAAAGAAAAGAGGTTTAATTGACTCACAGCTCTGCATGGCTACAGAGGCCTCAGGAAACTTATAATCATGGTGGAAGGCACCTCTTCCCAGGGCGGCAGGAGAGAGAATAAGAGTCAGCAGGGAAATGAGAGACGCTTATAAAACCTTCAGATCTTGTAAGACTCACTCCCTATCATGAGAACAGTATGAGGGAAACCACCCCCATTACCTCCACCTGGTCCCTCCCTTGACACATGGGGATTATGGGGATTACAGTTCGAGATGAGATTTTGGGTGGGGAAACAGCCAAGCCATGTCACCAAGCAACAGAGCAAGATCCCATCTTTAAAAAAAAAAAAAAAAAAAGTTTCTTCCTTCTTGATTAATAATAAATAAATAAAAACATGTTATTGCATGTGGCTGTGGTTCTAAGTACATTGGATTATTTCCAGTTTTTTGTTTGTTTTGTTTTTTTGAGGTGCAGTTTCACTCTGTCACCCAGGTTGGAGTGCTGTGGTGTGATCTTGGTTCACTACAACCTTCACGTCTGGGTTCAATCGATTCTCCTGCCTCAGCCTCCCGAGTAGGGAGTCCCAGGACTGCAAGTGCACATCACCATGCCCAGCTAATTTTCATATTTTCAGTAAAGACAGAGTTTCACCATATTGGTCAGGCTGCTCTTGAACTCCTGACCTCATGATCTGCCTGCCTTGGCCTCCCAAAGTGTTGGAATTACAGGCATGAGCCACTGCACCTGGCCATTTCCAGTTTTATACTGTTCTGAATAATGTTGCCTGAGTGTTACATTAAGTATAATCAAGTGTTTATTAATCCCTTTCCTGAAAAGCTTTGATTATCCCTATTGCCTGTAGAATAAAACTGAATGTGACTTATTTGGCTACACCTATGGGTTCTCTCATGCTGTGGCTTTTGTCTGGGTCCAGCCAATGAGGAGAACTGGCTAGGCTTGCCAGATAAAATACAGGACTCCCAGTTAAATTTGATTTTTGGAAAAACAACAAGCTTTTTTTTTTTTTTTTTTTTTTTTTTTTTTTTAGCGTAAGTATTTTCTATGTAATCTGGCAATCCTAGTACTGGCAAGAAGGAGGGAAAAGAGAGAGGACAGTATTCCCCCATCTTCCTGGCTGCTGGGTAGCCACAGTGGGCTGGCAGGGCACCCAAGTCGCAACCCCTGTACCCATCACCATACAGCTTACCAGGTTCTAGTAAGTGGTCCTTCCCTTTCCTGCGTCTATAGAAAAAGAAAAAAAAAAAATCAGCCAAGCATGTTGGCACTTGCCTGGGGTCCCAGTTACTCAGGAGGCTGAAGTAGTAGGATCATTTGAGCTGGAGAGGTTGAAACTGCAGTGAACCATATCACACCACTGCACTCTAGCCTGGGAGACGGAACGAGGCCCTGTCTCAAAAAAAACAAAAACAATAGGTGACTGTGGTACGTTATCTAAACAATGGAATAATATTTAGCAATCTATAGGATGCAGCCAAATAAGTCACACTGAAATTTCTCCTGTAGACAATTGTGATAATAAAAGATTTTCAGGAAAAATACTTTATTGAATGTTCACAGCAACACTATTCATCATAGCATAAAGCCAGAAATAGTCTTATATATTGTTCACACAATGGAATATGTAATGGAACTAAGAGTGGTAATTAACCACTCCAGCTCTTACTAATCTCAGTGGGCTGTGCCAGCCCTCCCTTGTTGCTGGTCTGCCCACACTTCGGTAAATAGACCCTTGATTAGATTCTTTTCAATTTCCCAGTCTAAGTGTGCTGTCTGTGCCCTCCTAGACATGGATGAGGCTCTTCCTGGCTTTTTGAGATGGATGTGTAGCTCTGCTATGGTTTGGCTGTGTTCCCACCCATATCTCACCTTGAATTCTAATAATCCCCATGTGTCAAGGGCAGGGCCAGGTGGAGATAATTGGATCACAGTTTCCCCCTTACTGTTCTCGTGGTAGTGAATAAGTCTCATGAGAGCTGATGGTTTTATAAATGGGAGTTCCCCTGCACAAATTCTCTTGCCTGCCACCATGTAAGATGTGACTTTGCTCTTCATTCGCCTTCTGCCGTGATTGTGAGGCCTCCCAAGCCACGTGGAACTGTGAATCCATTAAACCTCTTTCCTTTATAAGTTACCTAGTCTTAGGTTTGTCTTTATCAACAGCGTGACTACAAACTAATACAAGGTCTCTCCTCTCCTGTTCTTCCACAGCAACCACAGCAATCTGCATGCATACCGTCATAGCTCCTCGAGAGGGGCAGAGTGAGGCCTCCCTTGCAGGCCCAGATCAGGTAGGTCCCTCTGATTCTTTCTTTCTGCCCATTGGTACTTACTATTATCTCCTTTGGGACAGGAAAAAAAAACTGTTCTTAGGAACTAATTCCTTCCTTTCCCCTCTGCACTCATGGCATAAACTCTGTACTCTTGAGTCTTCCAGCCTTCCTGTAGTTACTCTCTGTAACCTCCAATACCCATTTGCTTCCCCAGTTCCAGAACATATGTTCAGCAATTTCCCACCCATTCTGTCTGTTAAATAAACTACATGGCCGGGCGCAGTGGCTCATGCCTGTAATCCCAGCACTTTGGAAGGCTGAAGTGGGCGGATCACAAGTTCAGGTGATTGAGACCATCCTGGCCAACATGGTGAAACCTCATCTCTGCTAAAAATACAAAAATTAGCTGGGTGCGGTGGCACATGCCAGTAATCCCAGCTACTCGGGAAGCAGAGGCACAAGAATCACTTGAACCCGGGAGGTGGAGGTTGCAGTGAGCCAAGATCATGCCACTGTACTCCATCTCGAAAGAACAAAGCAAAACAAACCAAAAACACAATTACACACAGTGACCCACTTATGATTCTTCAACTTTACAAATGGTGCAAAAGCAATAGCATTCAGGAGATGCCTCAATTTACAATGGAGTTACATGGGATAAACCCAGTCAAAAATATTGCAAGTTGAATTCCTACATAGGATATTTCCAGTGTTCAATGGGTTTTTCGGGAGGTGACCCATCATAAGCAGAGGAGCATCTGTACCATAATTTCTGTTTTCCTCACTAGACCCTGACTGATACACGGATCCATTATATCCACTTTAAAGATGCGAAGACTGAGGCTCAGGGAAATTAAGAAGCATGCCAAAGGTCACCGCTGCACAGGGCCCTGGCTGACTCTGGAGCCTTTGCCATACTTCATATTACCACTATTAATCTACATATCGATGGACAGTTGTCCTCTATGAGAAGCAGATTGTCACAGGTTATTATGACGCTTATTTGAAGTCTGTGTTGCGATGGGAAGGGTTCTGTTCTGCATCCTGAAGGCTGCGGCTGGTGAGCCAGCAGAGGGAGCTCTGTCCCTAAGGAGACAGCTTCCAGCCTGCTGGCCCCTTGGGGAATAAAAGGCACCCGTGGTGATCAAATGGTTTGGGTAAGCTCTTCATCCTAGAGAAGGTAGGTTCCTTGAGGGGAAGGGAAAGGAAGCAAAGGAACATGTATTAGGCTTCAGGAACTGTGTTGATTTTTAAAATGTTAAATGGGAAGTGCCTTGTTTGAAGCAGGCTGTCCTCCAGGAGGAATACAGGTTCTCATCCTGTCCTCCTCCCACCCCACGCCTGATTTCACCCCCAAGTTAAGGGGAGCTTCTTGGAAGTGGGCTACACTGGCCACCGGACAGTTACTGAGTAAAAGAGGCCTGTATAAGGGTGTGCCTCTCCTCCCTGGATCCCTGATGCCACCTTGCAGGAGCACTGAAGCAGCTGACACCCTCACTAGAGAGCATGCGACCATCCTGCCTGTCCTCCTCCTCCTGAGACCTGCTCTGCCCTGGCTCCTAGGAGCTGTCTTGCTCTTGTTCTCCGAATCCATTCTTCCAGATGATAATGGGTCCCTGTGAAACTGACTTGTCCCATATCACAGAGGCAGCATCTGAGATCAACTCAGGCACAGAGGGCAGCTGTGGGTCCAGCCTAGCCTATCCACTCTCTCTAATGGCGTTCAGAGGAACACTCAATTCCTTGGCTGTTCTTCCATTTACCCTCCACTGCCTGCTTTGGAACTACGTCTAGATAGATGTGGTAGGTCAGAGGTAGAATATGGGCATTTCTTTTTTTTTTTTTTTTTCCTTTTGGAGATCGAGTTTCACTCTTGTCACCCAGGCTGGAATACAATGGAACAATTTCGGCTCAGTGCAGCATCTGCCTCCTGGGTTCAAGCCTCCCAAGTAGCTGGGACTAAAATGTACACGCCTTTAGTGTAGGTCTGTGTACGTCTGTGTCTTAATCTTTTTCTATAAGAACACCAGCCATATTGGATTAGGACTCACCCTACTGACCTCATTTAATCTAATTACTAATTGCCAGTCTAATTAATCTAATCTTTAAAAACTCTATCTCCAAATACAGCCACATTCTGAGGCAATGGGGGTCAGGACTTCAGTAAGTGAATTGGTGGTGGCAGGGGGACACAATTCACATTTCAGCCCATAACAATAGGAAGCAAAATACATACTAGGTAAAATAGATAAAAAGAAATCCACACCCAGGGCAATATAATAAAGCTGCAGAACACCAAAGACAAAGAGAAGGTCTTCAGAGCAATCAGAGAGACATTCTGCTTAACAGTGGAATGGCTCCCCACCCAACACACACACACACACACACACACACACACCACACACACACACACACACACACGCACGCACACACATACACACACACACAGAGAGACAGTCTCACTCTATCACCCAGGCTGGAGTGCAGTGGCACAATCTGGGCTCACTACAACCTTCACCTCCTGGTTCAAGCAATTCTCCTGCCTCAGCCTCCTGAGTAGCTGGGATTACCGGTGCCCACTACCATGCCTAGCTAATTTTTCTTGTATTTTTAATAGAGATGGGGTTTCACCATGTTGGCCAGGCTGGTCTCAAACTCCTGACCTCAAATGATCCGCCTGCCTCTGCCTCCCAAAATATTGGGATTACAGGCGTGAGCCACAACACCCAGCCTTTTTTTTTTTTTTTTTTTTTTGAGACAAGGTCCTACTCTGTTCCCCAGGCCGAAATGCAGTGACACAATCGTGGCTCACTGCAGTCTCAGTCAATCCTCCAACCTCAGCCTCCCAAGTAGCTGGGATTACAGGCACATGCACCATGCCTGCCTAATTTTTAAAAATTCTTTGTAGAGACAGGGTCTTGCGATGTTGCCAACACTGATCTTGAACGGGCTCAAGGGATTCTCCTGACTTAGTGTCCCAAAATGCTGAGATTATTGGCACAAGCCACCGTGCTGGTGCGCCCAACCATCTACATTTCAAATAATCACATTGGCATTTATGATGTCTTATTTTTATTGGTACCACAGCCCTGCCCCTTTTCCCCTTGTGAAAGACATATGCTTCTTACTCCATCTAGGTTGGTCCAGTACTGTTTCCTGAGCACTCCTGAGTGGTTTGTTTGTTTTTCATGTGTTGGATGCCCTCATCCTCAAATCCAGCTTTTAAAACCTGTCAAAGCTTAGCCCCAGGCCTGCCTTTCTTAAAGGTTTTGCTCAGGGATTTGCCTTCTCTGGATTTACATAGCACTTGTTTAGTCCCAAGCCTGTGATGTAGACTTTCTGTACACCAGCATCAGAGGGTTGCTGGCAAAAATCACCAGGTAGAGCTGGACCATAAATATCTCTTCTACCATAGGCCAAACATTAAAAATCCATTTGGGGCTGGGCGTAGGGGCTCACACCTGTAATCCTAGCACTTTGGGAGGCCAAGGTGGGCGGATCACCTGAGGTTAGGAGTTCAAGACCAGCCTGGACAACATGGTGAAACCCCATCTCTACTAAAAATACAAAAATTATCCAGGTATGGTGGCACGTGCCTGTAATCTCAGCTACTAGGGAGGCTGAGGTGGGAGAATCGCTTGAACCTGGGAGGTGGAGGTTGCAATGAGCAGAGATTGCGCCACTGCATTCTAGCCTGGGCAACAGAGGGAGACTCCGTTTAAAAAAAAAAAAATCCATTTGTGTTGTGGCACCTCTTTAAAAAGCAGTTGTAGGCCAGACGAGGTTGCTCATGCCTGTAATCGCAGCACTTTGGGAGGCCAAGGTGGGCAGGTCACTTGAGGTCAGGAGTTCCAGACCAGCCTGGTGGTCTCGAGCCTGGCCAACATGGTGAAACCTGGTCTCTACTAAGAATACAAAAATCATCTGGGTATGGTAGCTGGGATTACAGGCACCTGCCACCTGTAATCCCAGCTATTCAGGAGGCTGAGGCAGGTGGATTGCTTGAACCTGGGAGGTAGAGTTGCAGTGAGCCGAGATCGCGCCCCTGCACTCTAGCCTGGGTGAGAGAGCCAGACTTCGTTTCAAAACAAACAAACAACAAACAAACAAACAAACAGATGTGTGTTGCAGGTAGCTAAGGCTGCCAAAGGGATCTGGGTATATTCAGTGTGGGAGATGGGCGTCGGTCTGTATTCCTAGCTGGGGAAAAGAAAGGTGGTAAGACCTTTCCTATACCAGGTGATATACAGAGTTCATAGTTTTGCCGAGGGTTCCGAAGACAGGTGTCGACAGTGATGACAAATCATCTCTGCCTCCTCTAACTCTAGTGCCCTTGGTTACCAATGCCTGAGGCCTGGCATTTTATATTTAATTCATCATGTGGGGGTGTTTGGTCTCCCCAGTGAGAGAGGCATCTCTCTTAACGTGTCTCATAACCCGTATTGCACCAGACATTTGCTCCTGCACTGGACAGTTGCAGAACCCCTGGAGAACCTTTGTGTTCTGGAGCCTACAGCAGGCTCTGGCCTGCTGGAGGGGACTGATAACAGCTGTACATCTGCGGCTGCAGCCGCTGCTGCCGCCAGTATCATCATTTGCCAGGGAAACTGCAGCCTTCTCCATCGGCCTCCCTCCTTTCAATGCATTCTCCACACAGCAGTCAGGTGATCTTTTTGAAAAGACAGGAATCAGTCTATGCCACTGTTTTCTTAATGTCTTCTGTGGCATCCAATAGCATTCAGAATGAAATCCAAACTCCTTGCTGTGGCCTATACAACCCTGCAGGATATGGCCTATTGGCTTAGTTTCTTTTCCTCTTCCTCACTCTGATTCAGCCTCCTGGGCTTTTTCCAGTTCATCAAATATACCAAGCTCTTTCCCACCCCAGGGCCTTTGCCCTTGTTCTTTCCACTTTCCTATTCCTGGAGCTGGGCTGTTCTCATCTATCAAGTCACCACTCAAGGGTCACCTTCCTCATCTCCTTTGAAAAGTGGATTCCCCTCATTGCTCTCTATTTCATCACTGTTTATTTCTTTCATGGTGCTAATTATAAGCTGATATGGTTTGGCTACCCAAATCTCATCTCAAACTGTAATTCTCACATGTCAAGGGAGGAACCTGGTGGGAGGTGATTGGATCACGGCCGAGGTTCCCCCCATGCTATTCCCCTGATACTGAGGGAGTTCTCATGAGATCTAATGGTTTTAAAAGTGGCAGTTTCCCCTGAGCTCCCTCTTTCTCCTGTTCTGCCATAGTAAGACATGTCTGCTTCTGCCTTCACTTTCTGCCATGATTGTCAGTTTCCTGAGGCCTCCCTGGCCATTCGGAACTATGAGTCAGTTGAACTCTTTTGTTTGTAAATTACCCAGTCTCAGGTAGTGTCTTTATAGCAGTGTCAAAAATGGAATCATACATAAGTGCTGTCTATTTTGTTTGCTTGCTTGTTTGTATCAGTCTCCTCAGCTAGAATCTAAGCTCCACCAGTCTCCTGTTGTCCATTGTACCTCTAGGTCCCAGCACAGTATCTGGTGCATCCAGCAGGCATCAAAGTAACTAATGGAAGGCATGCCAGGTGCTATCTGGGTCTAGGCCCCTGGGTCCTGTAGCATGCCTCTTTGTGGAAACCCAAAGCCTGGCAGAATTGCCAGAGCTGTACCTGTGACCCAGTACAGCTCAGCTCCCAACCATCCAGTCTACAGTCAGAATATCCTCTGGCCCCAGCAGCCAAAAGGAGTGGAAATGCAGAGCTAGCAACAGTTTACCTCCATAAATTCGACTCCCTGTTGCTCCTGGTATTAACTCTCTTTCACACACTTCCACTTCAATTAAGACTTGGCACATTTCAAAATACCTCTGCACAGCAGGACACTGATTGAATTTGAGGTGCTGGGAAGCCAGTTGGAAAATATAATAGTGAAATCACTGGTCCCTTTATATTGTAATTAAGAGCTTGAACAAACAACTATTACACCTCCTTTAGTGTTCCATTCTGTTCCAAATGGATCTGGAATAAGTATAGTAACTCATACTGCTTTTAACCTGCCCCATTAGACCTGTCCATTGTGACCCATAGTGCTTTTGATTCGAGGTTCCAGTCTGTCTCTCAGCAGCACTGTTTGTACACAACGTGGGTCAAGTTTGTAACATTTGTAAATTTTGAAAATGTGTTTTGAGTTATTCAAATGGTGATTTCCCTGCATTTTCAAATATAAAACCTCTGAGCAAATATGTAATTATATATTTTAAATGTTCCCTTTTGCTCATATAAATTACGGTACATCCATTCAACAAAATACTACCCAGTCATTTTAAGTGTGGGGAATTAATAGGCATTAACATGCTCAAGATTATTGTTAAGTGAAAATGGCAAGTTGCAGAGCATTAAGTATAACATCTCTCTGCTGTGTGTAAATGCATTTTCTTGTAAACGTAGCCTATTTTTGGAAAGAGACTCTAAGTCATCTCTGGATGAAAATGCCTATAATGATCATCGCTAACATATATCAGATGCTTGTTCTCTGCCAGGCATTGCACCAAATGCCTTTCCTATCCTCCAATTAATCTGCATAATAACCCTAAGAAGAAGGTATTACGATTACCTTCCATTTATAGATTAGCAAACTAAGGCCAGAGAAGTCAAGTGACTCAGCTTCAGCATTCTATACTATTTGAGGTGGGTTTTTCTTTTTTAAATCCTGAATCTGCCTTACTTCTAATATAAAAATAACACTATTAAATATTTTAAAATCTTCCCCTCTTCTGGGATTTTGAAACTGAGAGGGGCAATAGAAATGTTCAAACCAAAGTTCTATTGTGGCAGTGAATCAGAACCCAGGTTGTGCCAGGCACAGTGGGCAGTGGCTTATGCCTGTAACCCTAGCACTTTGGGAGGCTGAAGCAGGAGGTTTACTTGAGCTCAGGAGTTTGAGACATGCCTGGTAACATGGTGAGATCCTGTCTTTGCAAAAAATAAAAAATTAGTTGGGTGTGGTGATACATGCCTGTTGTCCCAGCTACTGAATGAGATGGGAGGATCACTTGAGCCCGGGAGATGGAGGCTGCAGCAAGCTGTGATTGTGCTACTGCATTCCAGCCTGGGCAACAGAACAATATACTTTCATTAAAAAAGAAAAAAAGAAAGTTGGGCACAGTGGCTCATGCCTGTAATCCCAGCACTTTGGGAAGCCAAGGCGGGTGAATCACTAGGTCAGGAGTTGGAGACCAGCCTGGCTAACATGGTGAAACCCCATCTCTATTAAAAATACAAAAAAAAAAAAATTAGCTAAGCGTAGTGGCGTGTGCCTGTAATCCCAGCTACTGGGGAGGCTGAGGCAGTAGAATCGCTTGAACCCAGAAGTCAGAGGTTGCAGTGAGCCAAGGTCACATCACTGCACTCCATCCCGGGCAACAGAATGAGACTCCATCTCAAAAAACAAACAAGCAAACCCGAGGAAACACAGGCTGTATTACTTCTAGGCAGGCGCCCTTTTTCTCAGTGTTGTGAGGAGAGGTGTTTGAGAAGCCTCTGGGCTCATAGGCAGAGCTCAGTAGAAGCAGGAGGAGGAAAGGCCAAGTTAGAGGCCCTCAGGTGCTGCTGCCTCTGGTTTTGAGTGTAATTATGGATGGGCTGACCCCACTGCCTACCATGGTGACACTAAGGGGAGCCTCCACACTGAAGAACAGCACTGCCCCCAAAGTAGCTAGGAAAATTCAAAGTTAATTGTTAGCTGCAACCTTTTATCCAACAGCATCTGGATAAAATTCATTAAAATAATCATTGTGATGCCAGATCTTTCACAAACATTCATTTGACACCCACAACTACCCATAAGCTTGACTGTCCCCATCTGAACAGCAAAGAATTTGGCATTTTGTGAAATCAAGTGATGTAAGTCTCACAAACAACTGCAAGGGTAGGACTGACTTGAACTCAGGACTGTCTGGCGCTCCACTGATTCCCACGCTGGGGCTCCGGTGGAGGAGCTGATGGCAGCCAGATGTCGCAGTTTTTTGTACGTTGGGCCCTCCCTTATTAAGTATCCTTCTCCCAAACTGTGTGTGATCTAGTTTGGCTGTGTCCCCATTCAAATGTCAACTTCAGCTGTACCTCCCAGTATTTCCATGTGTTGTGGGAGGGACCCAGGGGGAGATAATTGAATCATGGGGGCTATTCTTTTCCATGCTATTCTCATGATAGTGAATAAGTCTCACAAGATCTCATGGGTTTATCAGGGGTTTCCACATATACTTCTTCCTCATTCTCTCTTGCTGCCACCATGTAAAAAGAGCCTTTGGCTCTCCACCATGATTATGAGACCTCCTTAGAACTGTGAGTCAAATTAAACCTCCTTTTCTTCCCGGTCTGGGGGATGTTTTTATCAGTAGCATAAAAATGAACTAATACTGTGGAACATATAAAAAATGAACAAGGCCGGGTGCGGTGGCTTGCATTTTTAATCCCAGCTACTCAGGAAGCTGAGGTAGGAGAGTCACTTGAGGCTGGGAGTTCAAGACCAGCCTAGGCAACAGAGCAAGACTTGTCTCTAAAAAATTTTCCCTAAATAAGAAATTAGCTGAGCTGGGCACAGTGGCACATGCCTGTAGTCCCAACTACTCAGGAGGCTGAGGTGGGAGGATCTCTTGAGTCCAGGAGTTCTGGGCTGTAGTGCGCTATGCCGATCAGGTGTCTGCACTAAGTTCAGCATCAATATGGTGACCTCCCAGGAGCGAGGGACCACCAGGTTGCCTAAAGAGGAGTGAACCAGCCCAGGTAGGAAACCGAGCAGGTCAGAACTCCCGTGCTGATCAGTAGTGGGATCACGCCTGTGAATAGCCACTGCACTCCAGCCTGGGCAACAAGAGCAAGACCTCATCTCTTAAAAGAGAAAAAAAAATTTTTTTTTTTTTTGAGATGGAGTTTCACTCTTGTTACCCAGGCTGGAGTGCAACAGCGCAATCTCAGCTCACTGCAACCTCCGCCTCCTGGGTTCAGGCAATTCTCCTGCCTCAGCCTCCTGAGTAGCTGGGATTACAGGCACGTGCCACCATGCCCAGCTAATTTTTTGTATTTTTAGTAGAGACGGAATTTCACCATGTTGACCAGGATGGTCTCGATTTCTTGACCTCGTGATCCACCCGCCTCAGCCTCCCAAAGTGCTGGGATTACAGGCGTGAGCCACCGCGCCCGGCCAGAAAAAAAAAATTTTTTTAAGTTATTTATTTTTTTAAATATTAAAAAAAAAAAAAGAAATTAGTTGAGTGTGGTGGTGCATGTCTGTAGTCCCAGCTACTCAGGAGGCTGAGGCAGAAAGATCGCTTGAGTCAAGAGTTCAAGGCTTCAGTGAGCTGTGATCATACCATTGCACTCTAGCCTAGGTGATAGAGCAAGACCCTGTCTCTGAAAAAGAAAAAGAACAAATACAGGCTTCTGCTTCATGGACCAGCCTTCAAAAGGAGCCTCTGTTGTGCTCTCAAGTCATTTCCACACTGGAAGAACAGTCAGCAAGATAGCATCTGTTATCAGATCACTCCACTGCTACCTCCCTAATAACCTCCAAAACTGCCCTGAAACTTAGAGACGTTCCAAGATTGATTGCTGTGTGTCCTGAAGTTTCCTTCTGGTCTCTGGTTCCTCAGCTTCCAAGGACTAAATGTTTGGACATCAATTGAACCCTAATTCAGAACACTGAGGCCCCACTGCAATCTGAAGATTGGAAATTCGAAGGCTTGGCCTCTGTCAACCTTGGGAAGGCTCACTGGGGTCTGAATCTCACACCCTAGAAATCTGAGGTCTTGAACCCAAGATTTTGGGGCAGTTTCTTTTTTCTTTTTCTTTTTTTTTTTTTTTTGAGACGGAGTCTTGCTCTTATTGCCCAGGCTGGAGTGCAATGGCGTGATCTCGACTCACCGCGAACTCCACTTCCTGGGTCCAAGTGATTCTCCTGCCTCAGCCTCCCAAGTAGCTGGGATTACAGGCACCCACCACCATGCCCAGCTAAATTTTTTTGTATTTTTAGTAGAGATGGGGTTTCACTATGTTGGTCAGGCTAGTTACGAACTCTTGACCTCAGGTGATCCACTTGCCTTGGCCCCGCAAAGTGCTGGGATTACAGGCGTGAGCCACCGCGCCCGGCCGATTTTGGGGCAGTTTCTTTTTTTTTTTTTTTCACCATGTTGACCAGGATGGTCTCGATCTCTTGACCTCGTGATCCACCCGCCTCGGCCTCCCAAAGTGCTGGGATTACAGGCTTGAGCCACCGCGCCCGGCCATGGGGCAGTTTCTTAAAGGACTTTCTGGTGCTAAAAATGATGGTGAAGGGCAAAGGTATACCCAGCTACCCTCTGGGCACTCCCTTGCTTGTACTTGAATACTGGGCTGGCTAGACTCAGACACACAGGCTTGGACACACACGCACACACACACCCCTGTCCCATATCTTTGGTCTTTGCTTGCTCTTTCCCCTGTTTCAAATATCCTTTCCACCTTACTCCACACAGCTGACTCTTACTTAATTATGGGGATTCAGCTTAAGGATCACTTCCTCAACCCCAAGCTGAGCTAATGTTTTCACAGCACCAGGGTTGAGCACCATCCTAGACTATTACATAAAAATGGCCTGGTAATACAGCTTCTCCACTGGACCAAAAGTCCCTGAGGATGGGGCCCACGTTTGGCTCCTTGTGGTTCTCAGAGTCTTACCGGATGTCTGCTGCACTGCAGGTGCTCAGTGCAGGCTTGTCGCTCTGTCCAGCGATTGTGTTCTCAGCCTCCAGGTGGCCTCTTCCTTGTAGCATGGCCAGATTCCCATCACGCAGACTCATTACATCTGCGCCAGGGCTTGTAAGTTTGCTGCTTATCTGAGGTTCATCTGCAAGAAGCTGTAATTGAAACAGCTTCCAGGGTGGAAATATCACTTCTAGAATTTAATTTTCTAGCTTACAGCCTGGATTGTTCAAGCTGATTACAGGTAATGGTTGGAGTGCGGGTATTCCCCGTGTTGAATCCAGATGGGTGTGTTTACTAGGCTGAGAAATGTTAATCCTGTCTTTGACCTAGAAATGTCTCGCATTCACTTTGGAGGGAAACAGAAAAATAAAGTAGTACAGCCAGCCAGGCTCAGTTATGTTTCCCTTAAAGAATGTTTTTTTAAAACAAGGTGGGGAAAGGGTCTGCCAGTTCTAACCTGGGGCTGTTGGGGGGACCTTTGCCCGAAAGGAGGTAGTGTACAGCTATCATTGATTTTGAAAGTTCAGAAGAAACATTCTGGGTAGTCAGTCTTTAGTATCATTACAAGGCTGGCCAAATAACCATGGGCCTGAATGCTGACAGGTGCGTGCTTGGGGCTAAAGAACAGAGATCTGAATCTGTTCTCCTCTGAAGGCCATATGTTAAGTGTGTACATGAAGCCAAATGACAATGAGAAGAGCCTGCACATTTACTGAGCACTGGCTTCTTGCCAAGCATTGTACTAAGTACTTTACATTTTTTATATCCTTTGAGGTGGATATCACTGCTACTAACCCCATTTACAGTTGAAGAAACCAAGATTCAATGAGTGACCAGCCCAGAGCAGCAGGGCTCCTATATGCTCTGCGAACACTTTTGCAACTTTAAATGATTTTTTTTTTTTTTTGAGATGGAGTTTCGCTCTTGTTGCCCAGACTGGAGTGCAATGGCTCAATGCAACCTCTGCCTCCCAGGTTCAAGCGATTCTCCTGTCTCAGTCTCCAGAGTAGCTGGGATTATAGGCACCCGCCACCACGCCCGGCTAATTTTGTATTTTTAATAGAGACAGGAGTTTTTCCCATGTTGGTCAGGCTGGCCTCAAACTCCCGACCTCAGGTGATCTGATTACAGGTGTGAGCCACTGCATCCAGCCAACTTTAAATGATTTTTAACCCTGTCACGTGCTGGTACTTCAACCAGCCCAGCTGGCGGGTGGTCCCTCCTGTCCTGTGTAGTGAAGACCCAAGATCCTCTGGCAAGTTCTCCCCAGGCAGCAGGGCAGCGGGGCCCATTTGTCCCTAATAAACGTTTCTTCCATGCAGCAATCAACCCCTCAAGAAAAAAAGACAACAGCTTCAGTAATTAAATAGGCGACCAGCAACCTGCCTGCCCAGCTGGAGCTCTCTGAGACTTTGTTTTTGTTTTGTTTTGTTTGTTGTTGTTGTTTGTTTTTCTGAGACAGGGTCTGTTGCACATGCTGGAGTGCAGTGGTGCAATCTCGGCTCACTGCAACCTCCACCTCCCAGGTTCAAGCAGTTCTCCTGCCTCAGCCTCCCAAGAAGTGGGGACTACAGGTGCACGCCACCACGCCTGGCTAATTTTTGTATTTTTAGTAAAGATGGGGTTTCACCATGTTGACCAGGCTGGTCTCAAACTCCTGACCTCAAGTGATCCTCCTGCCTCAGTCCTCCAACGTGTTGGGATTACAGGCCAGCGCACCCGGCCTGAGACTTTGTCTTCAGTTACAAGTGCAATGAGCAACGAGGGGAAGGAAGAGAGCTTTTTGAAGCCATGTGACCCTGGCATGTATTTCTGGGTCTCCTGTAGCACCTTTCCACAGATGCTCGAGACAGGAGAGGAGGGAAGAGCCTCCCTGTCTCAGTCAAGAGTGCCACCTTGTGATGCCAGTCCAGAAGAGAGAACTGAGCATCCCTTTGGCCCCTGAGCTCAGC
The DNA here is from genome assembly GCF_009761245.1 of Sapajus apella. Lineage (NCBI taxonomy): Eukaryota > Metazoa > Chordata > Mammalia > Primates > Cebidae > Sapajus > Sapajus apella. The sequence goes on from NW_022436953.1 coordinate 22,892,719, forward strand.
CCTGTGAATCATCCCCACAGCCCCTCCCCTGCAGTAGGCTCTGTTTGTGGTGCTCTGTAATTAGTTAATGAACTATCTGAATGATATTTCTGTAGTCATTCAACCAGCCCCATCCTCAGGGTGGTAATTGTATTTGAGATTATTTAAAAACATTATTGTATCCAAATAGAGTTTACATCAGCAGACAGCATGATTAGTAATCCTGCTATCCATGGTGTTTCTAAATTTTGCTATAAACTGCCTGATGAGTCGTGCAAAAATGGCTGGAACCAACGAAGAACAGTGGGGCTTCTCTGGCAAAAACAACCAACTGTCTAAGGAGAGAAGTAGTAAAAGCAACTTGTGTCTAGAACCCAGCTGACTTCAGTTTAGAGCAGATTGCTTTCAAGAGGCCCTCCACTAATCTGGTCATCATCTTTGGATGTGAACTAACTCTTCATTATCTTTACAAGAAAATACTTGGACAGGAGTGGAGGGCTGGACTGAAGAGTGGCAGGAGCTGCTTCACTTTGTCTGTAGTGTCCTGGAGCTGCCTTGCTCTTCCTCAGGAAATTTGCCGGGAGGAGCTCTCCTGCTTCGAGACCCCACTGCAAAGGTGTTTCATGATCTGCAGGAGCAGACTCCAGCAGCATCCCTTGGGGCTGAATGTGCAGTGGGTGACTCCCCTCCTGACCCAACAGATCTAAGACGAGAATGATCAGTACAGCCTTTTGGCCAGCCTTGACAACGTTAGGAATCTCTCTACGATCTTGAAAGCTCTTCATTTCCGAAAATATGCCACGTGTTTTGCAACTAAAAATGGAATCAAAGTAACAGTGAAAAATACAAAGTGTGTGCAAGCAAATGCTTTTATTCAGGCTGGAATATTTCAAGAGTTTAACGTTCAGGAAGAGTCTATTACTTTTCGAATTCATTTAACAGTCCTTTTAGACTGTTTATGTGTTTTTGGATCAAGTCCTGTACCAGGGACTTGAACTGCACTTCGGATGTGTTACCAAGGTTATGGTTACCCTTTGATGCTGTTCCTGGAAGAAGGAGGAGTGGTGGCAATCTGCAAAATCAATAAGCAGGAACCTGAGGAGACCCAGGACTTTGATTTCTGCAGCACCAATGTTATTAATAAAATTATTCTGCAGTCAGAGGGGCTCCGTGAAGCCGTTTTCTGAATTGGATATGATGAGTGAAGTCCTACAAATTACCATGTCTCCTGACAAGCCTTATTTCAGGTTATCTACTTTTGTAAATGCAGGAAATTCCCACCTTGATGGTCGCAAAGATTCTGATTTAATGGAAGCATTTCATTGTAATCAGACCCAAGTCAACAGCTACAAGATTTCCTTACTGAAACCCTCTACAAAGGCATTAGTTCTGTCTTGTAAGCTATCTATTCGGACAGATAACCAAGGCTTTCTTTCATTACAGTATATGATTAGAAATTAAGATAGACAAATAAGTTTTGTGGAATACTACTGCTGCCCTGATGAAGAAGTTCCTGAATCTGAGTCTCAAGTATGACAATTCACTGATATTTATGTGTACGTTCATGATAGATGAAGTTCTCATTCTGAGTACAGTACTCTTTATAATTTCATATTGGATTTTCTTTTCTTTTCTTTTCTTTTTTTTGAGATAGAGTCTCGCTCCAGCCCAGGCTGGAGTGCAATGGCATGATCTTGGCTCACTGCAACCTCTGCCTCCCAGGTTCAAGTGATTCTCCTGCCTCAGCCTCCCAAGTAGCTGGGATTACAGGCACACGCCACCACGCCCAGCTAATTTTTTGTATTTTTAGTAGAGACAGGGTTTCACTATGTTGGTCAGGCTGGTCTCGAACTCCTGACCTCAGGCAATCCATCCTCCTTGGCCTCCCAAAGTGCTGGGATTATAGGCATGAGCCACCGCACCTGGCCTCATATTGGATTTTCTATAGAGAATAAACATGGGGAATATAGGAGCAAGGTCCGTGTTCCCTAATAGGTGCTATGTGTTTTGTAAATATGTTTTGTAGAGGAGAGGGCATGTTAATAAATGTTTTCATGTAGTTGTGGATTATTCAGGACTGTCCCATAATTCTGTCTTTTGAACTCATGGGAATGATTGTGAGCCAAGATGAATAAATTGTATGTTCTATTTCAGTAGAACATTTCAAGATTCTAAAGACGTAAGGTTTGATACAGCTATCTGAAATGTTCTTTCATTTATTTACTGTTAGAAAAAGCAAAGGCATATGGGCATTGCTTATTTGTTTGAATTCTAGAGACTAGATCTTAAAGCAGTGCTTCTCAAAGTGTTGTGCCCACAGTAGCATCAGAACTACCTGCAAAGTTGTAGCAAACTCTGGGGAGGAGGCCAGCATTCTATAGCTTAACAAGTTTCCCCAGGAGATCCTGATGCATGCTAAATTTTGGGAACCACTGTTTTAATGGAAAAAATTTTTTTGAGATGGAGTCTGGCTGGAGTATAGTGACAGGATCTCACCTCACTGCAACCTCCGCCTTCCAGGTTCAAGCAATTCTCCTGCCTTAGCCTCCTGAATAGCTGAGATTACAGGCATGCGCCACCACACCTGGCTAATTTTTGTATTTTTGGTAGAGATGGGGTTTCATCATGTTGGTCAGGCTGGTCTCAAACTCCTGACCTCGCGATCCGCCTACCTCGGCCTCTCTCATGGTGGTGCATGCCTGTAATCCCAGCTACCCAGGAGGCTGAGGCAAGAGAATTGCTTGAACCTGGGAGGCGGACATTGCAGTGAGCCGAGATTGCACCACTGTACTCCAGCCTGGGTGACAAGAGCGAAACTCCATCTCCAAAGAAAAAAAAGCTTTTAGTACAACACCCAGGACAAGGCCACTGCCCAGTCCCAGGTGTTAGGGTTTTAAAAGTTTCTGCATAGTATTTTAGTTATTTCTGTACATATTTTTATTTCCTATAACCTCACAGCAGAGGTGATACGTACATGTTTTAATGCTCTTACTAGATCATAAATTCCCTGAAGGCAAGATTAATGTTTGCTTCCTTTCTATGTCTTCATGCTTCTTATACATGGTAGAAACTCAGTAAATATTTGTTGAATAAATGAACACTATATTTAAGTGAAATATATTTTTTCACTGTATTTAAGTGAAAAAAATTGCAAAATGTACTTTAGCCATGCATTAATGCAAAAGTTCTCAAGATAAAGTTAATTTGTAGCTGTAAGTATACCTGAGATCTAGAATGATATATCCATGTCAATTGCTAAGAGAGTCAAATGGGATGTGTATGAAAACCTCTTCAAAAATGGTAACATTAGGACCAGGCATGGTGGCTCATACCTGTAATCCCAGCACTTTTTGGGGGCCGAGATGGGTGGATCACTTGAGGTTAGGAATTTGAGACAAGCCTGGCCAACATGGTGAAACAACATCTCTACTAAAAATACAAAAACTAGCTGTGCATGGTGGCACACACCTGTAATCCCAGCTACTCGGGAGGCTGAGGCAGGAGAATCACTTGAGTCCTGGAGGCGGAGGTTGCAGTAAGCTGAGATGGCACCACTGCACTCCAGCCTGGGCAACAGAATGAGACTCCTGTTTATCTCAAAATAAAATACAATTAAAATTAAAAATGGTAACACAGCAAACATAGGTAATGTGCTATTGGTTTATATAAAATACATATGTGTGTGTGTGTGTGTGTGTGTATATATATATATATATATATATATATATATATATAGAGAGAGAGAGAGAGAGAGAGAGAGAGAGAGAGATTTCTTCTTCTATGCTTCTAGTGGAGCAGCTGCTAATTCCAGGGCATAAACTACCCCTAGTATGTAGACCGGCCACCAGTCATATGAGTCAACAGTAAGCAACTAGCAAGTGCTTATATACAAGTGAATACAAGGAATTTTTGTTGTAAAAAAACAAAAAAGTAGATTAGTTATCTATTGCTGCCTAATACTTTATTCCAAAACTTAGCTGCAGGAAACAACAGCCAACATTTACCATCTCACAGGGTTTCTATGGGTCAGAAATTTGGGAGCAGCTTGCTGAGTGGTTTTAGCTTGATTGGAGTGGGAGGATCCATTTCACGCACGTGCATAGTGAGTTGGTGCTGACTGTCAGTGACGACCTCAGCTCCTCCCGGTGTGGCCTCTTCACAAGGCTGCTTGAATTTCTTCACAGCATGGTGACTGGCTTTCCTCAGAGGCAGTGATTCAGGAGACCACAGCAGAATCTGCAGTGTCTTTTATGATGTGCCTTGGAAGTCACAGCCATCTAGTCTGCATATCCTATTGGTCATGCGAGTCTACCTTATGCAATGTGGGAGAACACAATACCGGAAGGCAATGATCATGGGGCCATCTTGGAGGCTGGCTACCACAAAGGGGAACTGATCTCAGAAATCAAGAACAGTAGCTACAGCCCAGCCAGGCTTCCCAGAGACAAGAGCTGGAGGGCGTCCCAGGAGCCACGGCAGCTCAAGGCACTTCAGTGACGGCCATCCCCATGTCTTTACTCCTCCGGTTTCTTCCTCTTCATGTGACTCAGCCATACCCCTTCAGTCTTCTCCTGCCAGCTCTTCCCATGCTTCTTAGTTCACATGGCTAAAAGCAGAGACTGATGGTTCATCTTTTTTCTCAGGTCATCACAGGTCACATGCCAGCCTATGGGTTGGCTTCCAAGGATCAGCTCTAAGCCCAGGCATAGGGGAAGTAAGGTTCACATGGTCCAAAACATGGGCACCTTATCTCAGGGCTGTGGTCAGGACAGTCTTGCTAAGATGAAATAATAGGTGGGACAGAGCTTGGGAAGTGTGGCCTGCCCCATATGGCTACTGCTCACTAGGCATTATGCTGGATGGAGGGGCCACAGATAGAGTGAAGAAAGAAAAATGGGTGGGACACGGTGGTTCACACCTGTAATCCCAGAATTTTGGGAGGCCAAGGTGGGTGGATCTCCTGAGGTCAGGAGTTTGAGGTCAGCCTGGCCAACATGGTGAAACTCCATCTTTACTAAAATACAAAAATTAGCGAGGCATAGTGGCATGTACCTGTAATCCAAGCTACTTGGGATACTGAGGCAGGAGAATCATTTGAACTCGGGAGGCGGAGGCTGCAGTGAGCCGAGATCGCACCACTGCACTCCAGCCTGGGTAACAGACTCTGTCTCAAAAAAAAAAAAAAAAAGCTGGGCACGGTAGCTCATGCCTGTAATCCCAGCACTTTGGGAGGCCGAGACGGGCTGATCACCTGAGGTCAGGAATTTGAGACCAGCCTGGCCAACATGGTAAAACCTGTCTCTATTAAAAATACACAAAATTAGCTGGTTGTGGTGATGTGTGCCTGTAATCCCAGCTACTGGTGAGGCTGAGGCTGGAGAATTTCTTGAACCTGAGAGGCAAAGGTTGCAGTGAGCCAAGAATGCACCATTGTACTCGAGCCTGGGCAGCTAAGTGAGCCTCTGTCTGGAAAAAAAAAAAAAAGGAAGGAAGGAAAGAAGGAAGGAAGGAAGGAAGGAAAGAAAGAAGGGAAGAAAGAAAGAAAAAGAAAGAAAGGAAGGAAGGAAGGAAGGAAGGAAGGAAAGAAAGAAGGGAAGAAAGAAAGAAAAAGAAAGGAAGGAAGGAAGGAAGGAAGGAAGGAAGGAAGGAAAACAAAAGAAAAGAAAAGAAGAAAAGAAAAGAAAAGAAGAAAGAAAAGAAAGAAAGAAAATAGCAGACACATAAATTGATCCCTGGCCTCTCTGTTTAGCAAGGCTATAACCAAATCATTTGTGCATAATAAGACTCTATCTCAAAAAAAAAAAAAAAAACCCTAAGGCCAATTTTATGTCTTACTGACCATGTTTATAGAGTGACTTCAGAGAAAAAGCAAGCTCCTGGGCCTTTTTTTTTTTTTTTTTTTTTTTTTTTTAGGATGGAGTTTCACTCTGTCTCCCAGAGTGCAGTGGCGTAATGTTGGCTCACTGCAACCTCTGCTGCCCAAGTTCAAGTGACTCTTATGCTTCACCCATCCGAGTAGCTGGGATAACAGGCACACACCATCATACCCAACTAACTTTTGTATTTTAGTAGACACTGGGTTTCACCATGTTGGCCAGGCTGGTCTCAAACTCCTGGCCTCATGTGATCTACCCACCTTGGCCTCCCAAAGTACTGAGATTACAGGTGTGAGCCACCACATACGGCCACTCCTGGGCTTTTTTACTTTGAGAAATGAGTTGCTTTGGTGAGGTCTGGCTTCAGTTAGGGTGGTCATTACATTGCAGGAGCCCCTGGAAACTTCATGGCCTGTGGTTAAGAGACCACCCTCTGCAGCCAGCCTGCTTGGGCTTATATGCCCCTCTGATTCTTGCTACTACGTCACCTGGGGTAAGTTCCTTGAGCTCTCTGTACCTCAGTTTCCTTGTCTGTGTAATTGGAGTGATACCAATAATACCTCACTCTTAGGGATCTCATGAGGATTAAGTGAATCCTCTAAGGATTTAACTCTTAGAAAAACACATAGCACATAGGAAGTATCATATAAATGTTTGCTGTTTTTATTATTATTTTAGTGTAAATTTACTGATCTGCAACTTTCCTCTTGTTAAGGTATATCTACAACAAATTTTCACTTTGAAATAGCTGTCCCAATGATACTAAGTGGAACTAATCATCTGTCACCACGGGTGTTGGTTTTTTGTTTTGTTTTGTTTGAAACAGGGTCTTGCTTTGTCACCCAGGCTGGAGTCCAGTGGCACAATCATACCTTGCTGCAGCCTCAACCTCCTGGGCTCAAGTGATCCTCCCACCTCAGCATCCTCAGAAGCTGGGACTATAAATGCATGCCACCATGCCTGGCGAATGTGTGTGTTTTTCATAGAGATGGGGTCTTGCTATGTTACCCAGGCTGGCCTTGAACTCCTGGGATCAAGTGATCTGCTAACTCAGCCTTCCAAAGTGCTGAGATTACAAGCGTGAGCCGTGGCATCCGGCCTGTTGCTTCCTGCTCTGAAGTATAGTTTGAGTTGATCTGTAATTGAGCCCATGGGGCATGCTGTTATAGGCCCAGGAGTTCAAATCCTGGCTCTCCATTCACCAGCTATGTGATCTTGGGCAAGTTTGTTAACATCTCTGAGCCTCAGTGGTCCCTACAAAATTACAATCATAATGGTACCTATTTCGTAAGTATTTGTGAGGATTGAATGAGATCATGCTGGTAAATTGCTGAGCACAGTGCCTGGCACGAATATATATTCAGTCAAACCCATTCTTGTCCCAGCCACATCATCTCTCACTGAAATGTTCATGTTAGCATTTTTTTTCCTCTCCCTTGCCCTCTGGCCCTTGAACTTATATGGAACCTGGAGTCTGCTTCTTACCCTCCTGCAAGGCATTCTCCACATGGCAGCCAAATGATTTTTTAAAAACACAAACCTGATCACGCCACTCTTCTGCTTAAAATTCTGCAAATGGGCCAGGCGCGGTGGCTTACACCTGTAATCCCAGCACTCTGGGAGGTCGAGATGGGCATATCACCTGAGGTCAGGAGTTTGAGACCAGCCTGGCCAACATGGTGAAATCCTGTCTCTATTAAAAACACAAAAATTAGCTAGGCATGGGAACGGGCACCTGTAATCCCAGCTACTCAAGAGGCTAAGGCAGGAGAATCGCTTGAACTCGGGAGGCAGAGGTTGTGGTGAGCTGAGATTGCCCCATTGCACTCCAGCCTGGGCAACAAGAGCAAACCTCCATCTCAAAAAAAAAAAAAAAAATTCTGCAAGTGATTCCCATTACCCTTGGGATAAATTCTCACATCCCTATAGAGGCTTCCCTGGGCCTAGTCTACTTCATCAGCCAGAGCCCTATTCAGTACACGCTCACCTCAGTGGCCTTGTCTCGTTCCTTGAAGGTTCCTTAGCACAGACCTTCAGACCTACAGTGGAGCCGTTTCTCTCCATACAATTCCTGCCCAGCTAACCTGACTCACCCAACAAGACTCAGCTTACATGTGACTTCCTCAAGATGTCTTCCCAACCTCCCGACTTGGAGGGTTCCTTCCACATTTAATTTCTCAAGGCATTTAGTCTACTCCTTCTTAGTGTTAACAATTGCACCAAAATTATCTGTGTAACTTGAGTGTCAGAGTTTGAGTTATTCACAGAACATCCCCAGAATTTTGTGTGGTGTCCAGCCCATAGCATGCACTTGATAAATATTTAAAGATTGGGTGGGTGAATGAATGCATGCATGAATGAATGAATGAATGAACAAATAGAAGTGGCATTCCTAGCCTGAGGCCTATAACCCACTCTGCAACACCACTCTGCAGAGCCCTGCATCACTCTGCCCTTTCTTGCTCTGTGGGGGCAAAGGGACATGCCATTTAGGACCCAGCAGACTGAGGACAGGCACCCCTGTCACAAAAATCAGAGCCCCAAGTCTTTGTAGAGGCTGAGACAATCCGATCCTCTGTTCTGTTAATACTGCCGGTGACCAGGAGCTCACTCCTACTTGTTAGCAAGTTCTTCCCAATCTCAATCTTAATCCTGTCTCCTTAAGAGTTCTCACCCAGTTGTGATATTTTTATTTTTTTTGTGACTTCTGTATTTTCTAACTTCTATTTATTTATTTATTTTTGAGACAGGCTATTGGTCTTAGGCTGGAGTGCAGTGGCACAATCAGGGCTACTGCAGCCTTGAATTCCCAAGGTCAAGTGATCCTCCTGCTTCGGCCTTCCAAGTAGCTGGGACTACAGATGCGTGCCACCATGCCTGGCTGACTTTTTTTTTTTCTGGAGACACAGTCTTGCTCTGCCACCCAGGCTGGAGTGCAGTGGCACGATCTCAGCTCACTGCAATCTCTGCCTTCCAGGTTCAGTTGATTCTCCCACCTCAGCCTCCTGAGTAGCTGAGACTACAGGCACACACCAGGCCAAATTTTGTGTATTTTTAGGAGAGACGGGGTTTGGCCACATTGCTCAGGGTGGTCTTAAACTCCTGACCTCAAGTGATCTGCCTGCCTCGGCCTCCCAATGTCCTGGGATTATAGGCGTGAGCCACTGTGCCCAGCCAATTGGTTAATTTTTTAAAAAAATTATTTTATGTAAATACAGGGTTTCCCCCTATGTTGCCCAGGCTGGTCTTAAACTCCTGGGCTCAAGCAAACCTCCTGCCTCGGCCTCCCTCAGTGTTGGGGTTACAGGTGTAAGCTGCCACATCCAGCCATCCAACTTTCATAGAGTATATACAAATTGCTTTGGTAATTAGAGAGAAAACAATAAATTTTTTTAAAATTCTAACTGCAGAATCTAGTTCTCCCTTTATGTTAACAATAAAGGGGACCAGGTATAGTGGCTCATGCCTGTAATCCAGCACTTTGGGAGGCCGAGGTAGGTAGATAACCTGAGGTCAGGAGTTCAAGACCAGCCTGGCCAACGTGGAGAAACCTTGTCTCTACGAAAAATACAAAATTAGCCTGGTGTGGTGGTACGTGCCTGTAATCTCAGCTACTGGGGAGGCTGAGGCAGGAGAATCATTTGTACCCAGAAGGCAGAGGTTGCAGTGAGTCGAGATTGTATCATTGTACTTTAGCCTGGACAACAAGAGCAAAACTCCATCTCAATAAATAAATAAATAAATAAAGGGAAAAAAAGAGAAAGAACCATATTGCTGGCCTCCTCTCCCACATCGTATTGGTGACTGAGTCCAGCACAAGCATTGCTTGGCCTTTGTGTTTGGACCATCTGCCATTTGCACATACAGTGAGCTGCCACTAAGTAGGGGACACTTTCCCCAGTTTTCAAAATGTGCCTTAACCAGCCTAGTGCTGGGGCCTGAAATAGTCCTGGGGACTACCAGTCCCATCCCAGAGGGCACAGGCTGCCTTGCCAGGTATAGAGCCCTTGAGGGCAAAGATTGCCTGCTCCATTTCAAGACTAGGTCTTGGCATCCTGTGGCCAATCAACAGTACAGAATTGCTGCATGAGTAATCCACAGGGTTTTTGTGGGTTTTTTTTTTTTTTTTTTTGAGACACAGTCTTGCTCTGTTGCCCAGGCTGGAGTGCAGTGGCATGATCTCGGCTCACTGCAACCTCCACCTTCCAGGTTCAAGCTGTTCTCCCACCTTAGCCTCCTAAGTAGCTGGGATTACAGGCACACACCACCATGCCTGGCTAATTTTTTTTGTATTTTTAGTAGCGACATGGTTTCACCATGTTGACCAGGCTGGTCTCAAACTCCTAACCTCAGGTGATCCTCCCACCTCAGCCTCCCAAAGTGCTGGGATTATAGGCATGAACCACCTCGCCCAGCCGTAATTCACAGGTTTTGAATGAAATTAATCTGGAACAGAGGAACTTTGGAAAATCATTATAAGTTTGCCCCAGGTGCAAGTGCATTAAGCTCTATGCCTATACCTTATAAGAACAACCCTAAAGAGGACTGGACGTGGTGGCTCATGCCTGTAATCCCAGCACTTTGGGAGGCCAAGCCAGGTGGATCATTTGAAGGAATTCCTGGCTAACATGGTGAAACCCCATCTCTACCCAAAATACAAAAATTAGCTGGACATGGTGTTGAACACCTATACTCCCAACAGTGCTTGGGAGGCTGAGGCAGGAGAATCACTTAAACCCAGGAGGTGGAGGTGGCAGTGAGTCAATATCTCACCACTGTACTCCAGCCTGGGCAACATAGTGAGACTCTGCCAAAAAAAAGAAAAAAAAAAAAAAAACCCTAAAGAAAGCAACATTATACTGAACATTGACAATGAAAAAAATAAGAAAAAGAAAATAAAGAAAGCAACAAAAAGGCCAGACCAAGACTTGTTGGATGATAAGCTTCCTTTATTCAGTTGTTTATTTATTTATTTTTTTGAGACGACGTCTCACTGTCACCCAGGCTGGAGTGCAATGGCGTGAGCTTGGCTCACCGCAACCTCTGCATCCTGGGTTCAAGTGATTCTCCTGCCTCAACCTCCCAAGTAGCTGGGATTACAGGTGCATGCCATCATGCCCAGCTAATTTTTTTGTATTTTTAGTAGAGATAGGGTTTCACCATGTTGGTCAGGCTGGTCTCGAACTCCTGACCTCAGGTGATCCACCACCTTGGCCTCCCAAAGTGCTGGGATTACAGGCATGAGCCACTGCGCCCAGCCTAAAATTTTAAATATGTTTTCAAACAAGCATATGTTTCATATATCATTTATGTACTTAAAAATTATTAACATTTAAAAATCAAAATATAAGTTCAGGTATAGTGGCTCACACCTGTAATCCCAACACTTTGGGAGCTAAGGCAGGAGGATTGCTTGAGGCCAAGAGTTTGAGACCACCTTGAGCAACATAGTGAGACTTCATCTCTACAAAAAATGAGAAAATCAGCTGGATGTGGTGATGCACACCTGTAAGGATTACTTGAGCCCAGGAGGTCAAGGTATAGTGAGCTATGATTGTACCACTGCACTTCAGAATAGGCAACAGATCTAGACCCTCACTCTCAAAAACAAACAAACCAAACGTAAATAAGGAAAATGGTGTTAAATATTCCTTTCTACTTACTAAGAACAATGTTTCTTTTTATTAATGAGAAGTCATAAAATTAAAGCAGTTTGGTCTGTCAGGGTAAACAGCTGCTCCTTGGTAGAAGAATGTGATCTTTAGACACAAACATCAACAACTGAGAAAATCATTAAACCAAGGCCAAATTTCCAGAGAGACCCAGTGAGAGCAATGAAAAGAATCCTTCAAAATTTAACAACACATTTTCTATAAAATGGAAATGGCTTCTGAGAAATGTTCTGAGGGGTTCGTTCACCACAGCTTGGGAAAAGAAAAACGTGTTTTCAGGCACAGCAAAAAGCGCCTGTATCCAGCAGCCAAGAGATGATGCAGAATACCGGAGTCCATAAAAGCTTTGATTCTAGAAAACTTTTTTTTTTTTTGAGACAGGGCCTTGCTCTGTCACCCAGGCTGGAGAGCAGTGACGCGATCTTGGCTCACTGCATCCTCCACTACTTGGGCTCAAGCCACCCTCCCACCTCAGCCTCCTGAGTAGCTGGGATTACAGGTGTGTACCACCATACTCAGCTAATTTTTTTCTTTTAAGATGGAGTTTCACTCTTGTTGTCCAGGCTGGAGTGCAATGGCAGATCTTGGCTCACCGCAACCTCCGCCTCTTGGGTTCAAGTGATTCTCCTGCCTCAGCCTCCTGAGTAGCTGGGATTACAAGCATGCGCCACCACGCCTGGCTACTTTTGTATTTTTAGTAGAGACGGGGTTTCTCCATGTTGGTCAGGCTGGTCTCAAACTCCTGACCTTGTGATCTGCCTGCCTCAGCCTCCCAAAGTGCTGGGATTATGGGTGTGAGCCACTGCACCCGGCCTTAGCTAATTTTTTTTTAAGTTTTTTTTTTTTTTTTAATTCAGAGTTAGTGACCAACCTGGGCAATATAGTGAAACCTCATCTCTATTTAAAAAAGAAAAGGAAGTAGCCAGGTTGTGGTGCAGTCTCAGCTCACCACAACCTCTGCCTCCTGGGTTCAAGCGATTCTCCTGCCTCAGCCTGCCGAGTAGCAGGGATTACAGGCACCTGCCACCATGACAGGCTAATTTTTGTATTTTTAGTAAAGATGGACTTTCCCCATGTTGGTCAGGCTGGTCTCAAACTCCTGACCTCAGGTCATCCACCCAGCTTGGCCTCCCAAAGTTCTGGGGTTACAGGCATAAGCCACTGCACCCAGCCTAAAAGATTTTTTATAGAGATGAGGGCTCACTATATTGCCTAGGATGGTCTCAAACTCCCGGATTCAAGGGATTCTCCTGCCTCAGCCTTCAAGAGCACTGGGATTATAAGCATGAGCCACCACACCCACCTGGCCTAGATAATTAACTAGCCATTCCCAGAAGGTGGGAATACCCTATGCTTGCCTTACTTACCTTTGTATTTCAGACCCTACACACTGACTAACACACAGCAAGCATTCAATAAATATAAGGGTCTTAATTCAAGAGCAACAAAAGATCTGATAATGTGGCAATAACAGTACATTACATTTTACAGTCAGTGGCAATTTACTGTTATTTCATTTCTCATCTCGTCTCCGGGCAGTGAGACTACAAATGTTCTTTTTTGTATTTTTATTCATTATCTGAATTGTTTACAAGGATGTATTTTGAAATAGAAAGTAATAAAATTGACTCTCTATTAGGAAAAAGCAATTCTCATAACCAGCATTGCCAATTTTTTTGACACCCTTTAGAAAAGGGTAGGGAGTTAATTCTGCCATCCACTGTAATTCAGCAGGAGGGCAAAGTCAATTCATTCATTTCATAATATTTATTCAATACCAACTAGTGGGAAGAATGGAACTAAGTAGGATGAGGAATGTATATGTGCCCAAAATGCCAGCTTACAGCCTAAGGAGAGAGACATAGAACACATACTGCCATTAACAAGCATCCAGGTGCAACGGTGACAGCTGCTGTGGGGGCGATGCCAGTGCTGGGAGCACCTGTGATCCCAAGATTGGTCTCCTGCTTGGGCCTAGCTCCATATGTTTGCTCTTACAAATGTGCTTTTCGGCCGGGCGCGGTGGCTCACGCCTGTAATCCCAGCACTTTGGGAGGCCGAGGTGGGTGGATCACGAGGTCGAGAGATCGAGACCATCCTGGTCAACATGGTGAAACCCCGTCTCTACTAAAAATACAAAAAAAAAAATCAGCTGGGCATGGTGGCGCATGCCTGTAATCCCAGCTACTAAGGAGGCTGAGGCAGGAGAATTGCCTGAACCCAGGAGGCGGAGGTTGCGGTGAGCCGAGATCGCGCCATTGCACTTCAGCCTGGGCAACAAGAGCGAAACTCCGTCTCAAAAAAAATAAATAAATAAAAATAAATGTGCTTTTCACTGAGTACCTGTTATGGGTTGAATTGTGAGCCCCCGCACCCCTGCCAAGTTATATGTTGAAGTCCTACCTCGGGACATAAGAAGATGAGTGAATTTGGAGATAGCGTCATTGCAGATGTCTTTAGTTAAGATGAGGTCATTCTGGAGTAGGGTGGGCCCCTAACGTCCTTGTTGAAAGGGAGAAATTGAGGCTGGGTGCAGTGGCTCATGCCTGTAATCTGAGCACTTCGGAGTTCGAGACAGGAGAATCGCTTGAGCCCAGGAGTTAGTGACCAACCTGGGCAACATAGTGAAACCTCATCTCTATTTAAAAAAGAAAAGGAGGTAGGCAGGTGTGGTGGCTCGCGCCTGTAAACCCAGAACTTTGGGAGGCCGAAGCAGGTGGATCACCTGAGTTCAGGAGTTTGAGACCAGCCTAGTCATTATGGCAAAACTTTGTCTCTACTAAAAATAAAAAAATTAGCCAGGCATGGTGGCAGGCATCTGTAATCCCAACTACTGGGGAGGCTGAGACATGAGAATTGCTTCAACACGGGAGGCAGAAGTTATAGCAAGCTGAGATCGCACCACTGCACTTCAGCCTGAGCGACAGAGCAAGACTGTCTTTAAAAAAAAAATGGAATTTGGACACAGGCAGGCATACAGGGAGAATGACATGTGAAAATGAAAGCAGAGATTAGGGTGATGCCCAGCAAACTACCAGAAGCTAGGAGAGAGGCATGGAACAGAGTTTTCCCTTACAGCCCTTAGAAGGTACCAACCTTGCTGACACCTTGAACTTGGACTTCTAGCACCCAGAACTGAGACAGTACAAGTCTGTTATTCTAAGCCACTCAGTTTGTGATACTTTGTCCCAGCAGCTTTAGTGAACAAATGGAGTCCCCTTCGGCACCTGGAGTTTTGTATCATGTGTGTATATTACTGATTATTGATTTAAAACTTTTTTCAACACAAACGTCTCCCTGAAGCCTTCCCAGATTCACCAGGCTGAGTTAGTTGCTCTGTCTTTTCAGCTCCTGCAGCATTTTATTTGTATCTCTGCAACAGCATTTACCAGCTTGTAATGTAATTTAACTGTTCACAGGGTTCTTGACTCTACAAAATCATTAACTACTGAGCACAGCTCCTGAGCTGTTTCATTCATCATTGTCATCCCAGAGACTGGCCTCAAATGCTTGCTGGAGTGAATTAGCAAATGGGTAATCAGACATTTTTCACTTCCCACCTACATTTGTATCATTTATTGGTCTTTGGCTTGACAAGCTATCCATTGATTTATATTTAGTTAGGGTGATATAATTGAAATCTTATCTTAAAATTTGAAGGACCTTAATAGGCAGAAGGAAAAAAAAAATCACTTAAAAGTAAATTTAAGGCTGGACGCAGTGACTCATGCCTGTAATCCCAGCACTTTGGGAGGCCAAAGTGGGCAGATCACCTGAGGTCAGGAGTTTGAGACCAGCCTGGCCAACATGTTGAAACCCCATCTCTACTAAAAAACAAAAATTAGCTGGGTGTTGTGGTGGGCATCTTAATCCCAGCTACTTGGGAGGTTGAGGCAGGAGAATTGCTTGAACCTGGGAGGCAGATGTTGCAGTGAGCAACCTCCACCTTATTTAAATTTAAATTAGACTGGGCCTGGCCTAATTTAAAAATAAGAGCAAATTTAAGAGTTTTATTTCAAAGTGTTATTCAGGGGAGACAGTTCCTTAAACAGGAAGAGGGTTAATTTCTGCCTGGGGGAGAGATAGAAATCAAAAAAGTCTTTGGGCCGGGCTCCGTGGCTCAAGCCTGTAATCCCAGCACTTTGGGAGGCCGAGGCGGGTGGATCATGAGGTCAAGAGATCGAGACCATCCTGGTCAACATGGTGAAACCCCGTCTCTACTAAAAATACAAAAAATTAGCTGGGCATGGTGGTGCATGCCTGTAATCCCAGCTACTCGGGAGGCTGAGGCAGGAGAATTGCCTGAACCCAGGAGGCGGAGGTTGCGGTGAGCCGAGATCGCGCCATTGCACTCCAGCCTGGGTAACATGAGTGAAACTCCGTCTCAAAAAAAAAAAAAAAAAAAGTCTTTGACTGTCATGCTTGATGAGGGACAAATGAGACAATTTGTCAATCATGCTCTCAAGAAAGTCTCTTACTATGATTGCAGAGCGACATTGGAGATGGGCAATAGAGACTGACAGCATGGGCTGGGCGTGGTGGCTCACGCCTGTAATCCCAGCACTTTGGGAGGCCAAGACACGCAGATCACTTGAGATCAGGAGTTAGAGATCAGCCTAGCCAACATGGTGAAACCCTGTCTCTACTAAAAATACAAAAATTAGCCGGGCATCGTGGTGGGCATCTGTTGTTCCAGCTTCTCGAGAGTCTGAGGCAGGAGAATCACTTGAACCCTGGAGGCAGAGGCTGCAGTGAGCCAAGATTGCACTCCAGCCTGGGTGACAGAGCAACACTCCGTCTCAAAAAAAAAAAAAAAAGACTGACAGCATGGCCACTGTTCTCATCTCCTAGGGCTGCCACAACTAAGTGCCAAAACTGTGTGGCTTGAAACAACAGAAATTTATTATCTCACAGTCCTGGAGGCCAGAAGTCAGGAATGAAGGTGGTATTAGGGCCATGCTCTCTCTGGAAGACTCTAGGGAGAATCCTACCTGCCTCTTCCAGCTTCTGGCGGTTGCTGGCAATCCTCGGTGCTCCTTGGCTTCAGGTGCATTGCTCTGATCTCTGCCTTCATTGTCACAAGGTCTTCTCTCTGTATGTCTGTGTCTCTATTTCAACATTTCCCTCTTTTTATTTTTATTTATGTATTTATTTATTTATTCATTATCTATTTTTGAGACAGAATCTTTCTCTGTTGCCCAGGCTGGAGTACAGTGGCACAATCTCAGCTCACTGCAACCTGTGCCTCCTGGGTTCAAGCAATTCTCCTGCCCCATCCTCCCCAGTAGCTGGGATTACAGGTGCACACCACCACATGGCTAATTTTTTTGTATTTGTAGTAGAGACAAAGTTGCACCATGTTGGTCAGGCTGGTCTCGAACTCCTGACCTCAGATGATCCTCCTTGGTCATTTCTTGGTCTTTCTTGGTCTCCCAAAGTGCTGAGATTACAGGCATGAGCCATTGTGCCCGGCCCCTCTTTTTATTTTTTGAGGGGCATAGGTCTCACTTTGTCACCCAAGCTGGAGGGCAGTGGTGTGATACTGGCCCACTGCAACCTCTGCCTCCCAGGCTCAAGCTATCCTCCCACCTCAGCCTCCCAAGTAGCTGGGACTACAGGCTCACACCACCATGCCCAGCTAATATTTGCATATTTTGTAGAGACGGGGTTTCGCCATGTTGCCCAGGCTGGTCTTAAACTCCTGGACTCAAGCAATCCAACCACCTTGGCCTCCCAAAGTCCTCTTCTTATGAGGACACCAGCCATTGGATTAAAGTCCACTCTAATCCAATATGACCTCATCTTAATTTGATCACATCTGCAAAGTAAGATTACATTCTGAGGTTGTGGTAGACATGAAATTGCAGTGATACTATTCAATCCAGTACAGCTGCTCAGCTAGGACTCACCTAAAAATGAGAAGCAGCAAGAGGCAGAGGGCCGTTTCACCTTGTGGTTAAATACAGGTTGCAGAACCAGCCAGACCTAGATTCAAATCCTGGTTTTACTTGCTGGTCAGCTATGCGAGCTCAGGCAAGTCATTCAACATCACTAAGCAGTTTCCTCATCCATGCAATGGGTTTAATGAAAGCCTGTGCTTCCTAGGGTTGCTGAGTAGATAAATGAGATCAGGACAGCGCCTGCTATTTTAAAAAATAATAATAATAATAACTAAAAATTTACCCGGTTGCAGTGGTTCTCGCCTGTAATCCCAACACTTTGGGAGGCCGAGGCAGGTGGATCACTTGAGGTCAGCAGTTCAAGACCGGCCTGGCCAACATGGTGAAAGCCCATCTCTAATAAAAATACAAAAATTAGCCAGTGTGGTGGCACACACCTGTAATCCCAGCTCAGGGGGCAGAGGTTGCAGTGAGCCGAGATCGCACCACTGTGCTCCAGCTTGGGCAACAGAGCGAGACTCTGCCTCAAAAAATAAAAAATCGAAAATAATTAGCTTTTGATGCTACAGTCCCTAGTACCACAGTTCCTGTCAGTCTTTCAGGGAAGAATGTAGAGAGCTAAGTAGCAAAACGGGATGGTTTATGATTCAAGGCCCAGATGCTTGTTCCAGGATGTACCTGCCACACAAGGTCAGAGAGCTCAGGGTGACTGGGCTCAAGCAGGCGTAGACTTTAACATTTAATAACAAACAGATGCAAAGTTAGTGCTGCAATCTGAAACTCTGCAGTGAAGCCATGTTGGCTTCCCCCTCCCCCTCCACCAGGGCGTATCTATAGAGCTTATCATAGAAGTCTGCACAGTATAACCAGGCTGAACATCTTCTAGCACCCTAAGTGCTAATATCTACTGCCTGTGG
This sequence comes from Sapajus apella, assembly GCF_009761245.1. Lineage (NCBI taxonomy): Eukaryota > Metazoa > Chordata > Mammalia > Primates > Cebidae > Sapajus > Sapajus apella. The sequence goes on from NW_022436953.1 coordinate 22,911,063, forward strand.
CCCTTCTCTTCCAATGCACTTGACCATCAGGACATTAGAGAGAGGTTATGGCTTCCATCCAGATGGCCCTGGCCTCCTTTTATCTAGGCTGTCCCCATTGGAAGGAGCCCCTGAGAGGGGATGGCTGGTGAAGGTGTGCATGGCTGCATGTGCTGATCTCTGATAACATCCCAAAGACAAACAAAAACGACCTGGGATGATCAACATTTTGCACAGATCAGGGAGAACTGGCTGTTCTCCTGTGCTGGCTTTTGTGTTCCATTAGAAATGGATTAAATCACCCAGACACTGAAATCTTTTGGTTGACATTTTCATTTAATACTCACCATTATAGCTGGGCTTGAGTCCTCTGTCTGTGACCTGTACTGTGAGTCAGCCAGGCCCAGGAACATCATTTATGGGGCTGATTTGTCATCTACTAGCAGCCAGCTGCAGCTCCTGTTTCCTCAGCATTGAGGAAAATCATTTGCACAAAGTGTTGTTTCTCAATTCTAGCTTTTTACTTTTTTCCCCTTAGTGACAAGTGGGACTAAGCCATTGATTCACTTATCATGTTGGAGTGCCTATTTGTAGCGTGGGATCCAGTGTCAATTGCCGCAATTCAAATCCCACCTCTACAAATCAAGAGCCTTGCGTTAACGTCTCTAAACCCTAGTTGCTTCATCTGTAAAAGGAAAATCATAATAACGCCCACCCAGAAGGCTGCTGAGAGGATTGTTCCAGGCTTGGATTGTTCCTCAGGAAGCTGACTATGAGAGGTAGCAAGCTGGACTTTATTACAGAATTCTAGAAGCAACACGGGAAGCAGGACTGCGCAGAGGGAGAAGCTGAGCTGTGATGCAGTCCCAAAGAAAGCGGCAGTCAACCCCAGAGGGCACTCTAGAGCTGGGGTAGCCTGTTAGCCCTATCCTGAGTCGGACCAAAGGGGCTGGGCTCCTAAGCTCCTCGGTAGATGAGTCACTGGATGCAGGTTGTCCCTGGAGGGACGTGTGACCTTGGGCAAGGCAGTTGTCTTCAGCTGTGTCAGTCCCCATAGGCAGCTGAGACTGGGCTTCCTACAGCATCCCCAACAGCAGGTGGAATAAGTCCCTCATCTCTGAAAGTGGATCTGGACAGCACACATTGCAGCTTCTCCCATGAAAATGAAATGCAGTGATCCACACAAGGCCTTTCACTTAGTACCTGGCATGCAGTAAATGCTCAATAAGTGGTAGCTTTCCAACTGTTGCTTTAGTAACTATTATCTGTCAGGCACTATGCTAGAGGCTGGGCACCCAGTGGTGATTGACAGTCAGCTCCTGCCCTCACGAAACTCAATCCATGGGCAAATCAGACCATCAGACAAGCAATTGCAATGCAGTGCCATTGACAGGTGGCACAGGATGTATAAGGGAGCACCTGTTGTGTTGGTGCAAAAGTCATCACAATTTTTGCCACAATAGAAGGGACACATGACCCAGACCAGGAGGATGAAGAAGAGTGATGCCAAAGGTTAATACCTGATGATGAAGGAGAGTTAGCCAGGCAAAGAGAGTGAGAGGCCATTGGGTGTTGGAGACAAGGGCTCTCCAGGTGGAGGAAGCAGGGTGGGCAGAGGCAAGGGCAGGCTGTGTCAGCACCTGCATGATATGGTGCAGCACGGCCAGCCAGAGCGCACACCAGGCTGATGGGAGGAAGGTCTTATGTACACCAGGCCAAGAAGTGTGAGGCAAGAGGGAGGCATTAAAGATTTCTAGGCAGAGAAGGGGAAAGGCCTGTTTCGTGCTTAAAAGGTTCCTCTGGCTACTATGTGGGCAATGACTTGGAGATGAACAAGATTAGAGGCTGGTTTACATAACCAAGTGCCTAGACACACACATACACACACACACACACACACACACACACACACACACACACACACACACGAGATTAGAGGCTGGGAGATCCATTAGGAGGCTGTGCCAGGGTCCAGATGACAGGCAAGGGTGACCTGGACAGGTTGGTGGCACTAAAGGCAGGCAGGAGTTCACAATCAAGGAATAGCTAGGAGGTGGAATCCACAGATTTAAGGGTAATTAAATGGGCCAGGCACAGTGGCTCATGCCTATAATCCCAGTATTTTGGGAGGCCAAGGCAGGCAGTTCACCTGAGGTCAGGGGTTCAAGACCAGCCTGGCCAACGTGGTGAAACCCCATCTCTACTAAAAATACAAAAATTAGCCAAGCGTGGTGGCATGTGCCTGTAATCCCAGCTACTCGGGAGGCTGAGGCAGGAGAATTGCTTGAACCCAGGAAGTGGAGTTTGCAGTAAGGCAAGATCGCAACACTGCACGCCAGTCTAGGCGACAGAGCAAGACTCTGTCTTTAAAAAAAGAAAAAAAAAGGATAATTAAATAGTGAAGGGCAAAAGAAATCTAGGGTTATGTTAAGCTCCTGATCTGGGCATATGAACTCCAGGAGGCCTGCAGAGGGAGTGTCTGAAGGTCTGGAGACAAGAAAAAGCCACCGAGGACAGACATGATGAATTCAACATGGCTCCAAGACTTGCGTCTCTGTTTTAGACAAACCCTGTGGAAGTCCCTAGTGGAGGATAACTGCTTGCGGTTGAGCAGGTCTATGCAAACCTACCCCCAAAGGCTGAGGAAGCTGAGAAGCTGAAGAAAGAGGTGGACAAATCCAGTTTCTCAGAAAGAAACACTTAATAGGGACTTACAAACATGAGCCATGTCCTGGATGGCTGCAAGACAAGATGGTGGATCCCTGCACTGTTATCCGCAAGTCCCAGCGCTTATATACCATAGGGAATTTGTCAAGGGCAGGATTTGTAGTATGTAGGAATTACAGTAATACCAACATTATTTTGACTTAAGGGTAAGTATGGGAAAATAGGAAATCTTAGAGACATTCCCGGAACTGGGGTTCATCAGAAGTGAATATGGCAGATGAACATGCAAGATGGAGCTGCTTTAGCCTCCAGAGCAACCGTCAGAAGCAGCTATGTTAGTCCCAGAGCAACCTGCTTCCTCCCTGCTTCTTCTTTCAGGGGCGAAGTGGCCAAGAAAAAACACTTTCGGTGTTTATTTGTTTATTTATTTATTGAGATAGAGTCTCGCTCTGCTGTCCAGGCGGAGTGCAGTGGCACAATCTCAGCTCACTGCAAACCCCACCCCCTAGGTTCCAGCAAATCTCGGGCCTCAGCCTCCCGAGTAGCTGGGATTACAGGCACCCACCACAATGCCCAACTAATTTTTGTAGTTTTAGTAGAGATGGGGGTTTCACGCCGTTGGCCAGGTTGGTCTTGAACTCCTGGCCTCAAGTGATCCACCCACCTCTGCCTCTCAAAGTGCTGGGATTATAGGCATGAACCACTGCACCTGGCCTCTGTGTTTATTTAAACTGGAATTGTAGTGGAAAGCAAATTGAGCAAGGAAGAAGGTAGAAATAAAATTTCATTCTGGATTCAATCTTCGATAAACATCAACATTTATTGAATGGACTCTGGACTCAGGGCTACAGATATAAGGAAGCATAAGACAGGCACTGATTTGGGGGTCTAGTTCCTTCAGCAGTAATATATCCCATGATAAATTAGTGCATTGACATTCGGGTTTATACACCAGCCTCTAACATGTTTGAGTCCGATAGTTCCGATGATGGCCTAATCATCGCTGGGGCTATTGGACTCCAAAGCTGATACGCATGCCTTTACAAGTGAGAATCATTCTGCTGGAAATGATTGGCAGGCCTCTCTGGCATTTCCTCCAGAAGGAGTAATCTGAGGGCAGGAAAGAGCAGAGGTATTGACTGCAAGGATTTGAGAATATTCTCTGATTCCGAGTTGGAAAACTGGGCCCAATATTAGTTCAAAGTATTTCTGGGGCAGGGAATGAGTCGGTATGCCTGAAGATCTAAAATGGAACCTCCCTAACATTCTCTCTTTCTGGAACACGGTCTCTCTTTCCCAGGGAAATTGGGGTGCTCATTGACGTCTGTTAAATAAGCTATAGAAGGTCACTGTTCTGGACTAAGCTCTTGGATTAGGCCTCGACAGACCCAACTAAAAATCAGAAAGGAGTCACTCATACTAAAGTTCCACGTCACCAAACCCAAAACCAACCTGTTATCTGACTTTCTGAGAAATCAGGAGAGATGATAGTCTAATTTCCCAAACAGGCTACTTTTGAATTAGGGGTGGGGGTTGGAGGGTGACAGGAGGTGGTTGGTGGCACCATCTCCACGCAGTCGAAAATCCCTGCATAGCTGGGCACGGTGGCTCACACCTGTAATCCCAGCATTTTGGGAGGCTGAGGCAGGTGGATCACTTGGGACCAGGAATTTGAGATCAGCCTAGCCAACATGGCGAAACCCGTCTCCACTAAAAATACAAAAATTAGCCAGGCATGGTGGTGCATGCCTGTAATCCCAGCTACCTGGCAGGCTGAAGCAGGAGAATCACTTGAACCCTGGAGGCAGGGTTGCAGTGAGCCGAGATTGCGTCACTGCTCTCCAGTCTGGGAGACAGAGCAAGACCCTGTCTCAAAAAAAAAAAAGAAAAAGAAAATCCCTGCATACTTTGTTTGTTTTTTGTTTTGTTTTGTTTCTGAATCGGAGTCTGGCTCTGTCACCCAGGCTGGAGTGCAGTGGTGTGATCTCAGGCTCACTACAACCTCTGGCTCCCAGGTTCAAGTGATTCTCCTGCCTCAGCCGTCCGAGTAGCTGGGATTACAGAAGCGTGCCACCACGACCAGCTAATTTTTGTATTTTTAGTAGAGACGGGGTTTTGCCATGCTGGCCAGGCTGGTCTTGAATTCCTGATCTCAAGTGATCTCCTGCTCGACCTCCCAAAGTGCTGGGATTACAGGTGTGAGCCAGCACCCTCAGCCCCTGCATACTTTTGACTCTCCCAAAACTACCAATAGCCCACTGTTGACCAAAAGCCTTGCCAATAACATGAACAGTCAATTAACACATATGTTGTATGTTACATGTATGATATACCTTGTTCTTGCAATAAAGTAAGCTAGAGAAAAGAACATGTTATTAAGAAAATCATAAGGAAGAGATTTACATTTACTGCTCATTAATTGGAAGTTGATCATGATAATCATCATCATTCTCATCATCTTCACATGGAGGATGAGGAGGGGAAGGAAAAGGAGGGATTGATTCCACTGTCTCAGGGGTGGCAGAGGCAGAAGAGGTGGAAGAGATGGAACGGGAGACAGGAGAGGCAAGCATACTCGGTGCAGCTTTTATTGAAAAAAATCCAGGCCAGGTACAGTGGTTTATGCCTATAATCCTAGCACTTTGGGAGGCCAAGAGGGGTGGATCACCTGAGGTCAGGAATTCTAAACTAGCCAGGCCAACATGGTGAAACCCCATCTCTACTAAAAATACAAAAATTAGCCCAATGTGGTGGCGGGCACCTGTAATCCAGCTACTCCAGAGGCTGAGACAGGAGAATCACTTGAACCCAGGAGGCAGAGGTTGCAGTGAGCCCAGATTGCACCACTGCACTCCAGCCTGGGTGACAAGAGGGAAACTCTGTCTCAAAAAAGAAAAGAAAAGAAAAAAATCCATGTACAGATGGACCTGCTCAGTTCAAACCCATGTTAAGGGTCAATTGTACAGTAATCTGAAGTATGTAACCTGATGTTAACCAATCATTTCTCTCTCTCTCTCTCTCTCTCTTTCTTTTTAAGAGATAGGGTCCTGCTCTGTCGCTTAGGCTGGCATAAGAAGCACAATCATAGCTCATGGCAGCTTCAAACTCCTGGTCTCAAGTGAGCCTCCCACTTCAGCCTCCTGAGTAGCTGAGACTACAGACATAAGCCACTGCACGTGCCTTATTTTTTAATTTTGTAGAGGTGTAGGTCTCATTGTGTTGTCCAGGCTGGTCTCAAACTCCTGGACTCAAGAGGTCCTCCAGTCTTGGCCTTCCAAAGTACTGGGATTACAGGCGTGAGCCACAGTGCCAAGCCCTCATCAATTATTTTTCTGTGATTCTCTCTGTCCCCTTCTTACAAGGAAAGTAATTTTAAAACAACCAATTTAGTCTTGGTTCTTTGTTTCTGCTTTCTTCGGCCCTTCTGCTCAGCTTTTGGGAACACTTATTCTAATTTAATAGAGGTGTTGCCCAATTCTAGAATCACAAATAAAATCAATTAAGATCTTTAACAATAAAAGTTAAAAAATAAAAACAAACAAAAAGATCTTTAAATTAAATATGTTGTAATTTTCTCCCTTGACAGGTTACAAGTGCAGCCTCCATGGAATGAACTAAACGAAAAAATGTCACTGTTAGGTTAGGTCTTTACTTCCCAAATGAGGGTCAAGATGTAGGTTAGCAAGAACCAACCTCTACCATAAAAAAGATCCAAACCCAAGAGAATGTGATTTTTCTTTAAAGCTGTTTACTACAACAAAACTTTCTTTTTATTCTGGGAGATTAAAAACCATCAGCTGGCCGGGCGCGGTGGCTCAAGCCCGTAATTCCGGCACTTTGGGAGGCCGAGGCGGGTGGATCACGAGGTCAAGAGAGCGAGACCATCCTGGTCAACATGGTGAAACCCTGTCTCTACTAAAACTACAAAAAATTAGCTGGGCATGGTGGCGCGTGCCTGTAATCCCAGCTACTCAGGAGGCTGAGGCAGGAGAATTGCTTGAACCCAGGAGGCGGAGGTTGCGGTGAGCCGAGATCGCGCCATTGCACTCCAGCCTGGGTAACAAGAGCGAAACTCCGTCTCAAAAAAAAAAAAAAAAAAAAAAAAACCATCAGCTGACACAGCCTTTTTTTCCTTGAAGTTTCCAAAGAAAACCAGGTGAGTTTGCACTGACTTCCATTTTCTCCCTGCCTTCCTTCTAGTGTCAGATGAGCGTCCCCGCGCTCTTCCCAGGCAGCCCTCAGTGTCCCCGGCTGTCATATATGGGGGAGGGGATGGGGGTAGGTGAGATAGCTTTGTTTGTAAGGGAAGGAGGAGCGGCAGGCACGGGGAGCACCAGCTCCTGCCCCGGCCCCGGGAGCACTCACTGGGCGTAAAGGAGACGGAGGGAGGGAGTGTGAAAGCCGAAACCCGCCCCGGGCGCACGGTGGACGCCCCCAACTCAGCGCGTCTGGCGTCCCACCCGCAGTCGGACCCTGAAGGCGCGCCCGCGGCCACTCCGGCTGGGGCACGCGCACGAGGAGGCTCGGGGAGGGGCGGGGGCGGGCGGGGAGGTGGGGGAGGGGCGAGCGGGTCGAGGCCCCGCCCCCGCCCGCAGCCCCGCCCGCCGCGATTATAGCCGATGACTCAGGGCGGAGCTCCGCATCCAACCTCGGGCCGCGGCCAACTTCTCTGGACGGGACTAGAAGTTTCTAGCCGACCAGTTGCTACCTCCCTTTATCTCCTCCTTCTCCTGTGGCAGCGAGGAGGCTATTTCCAGACACTTCCACCCCTCTCAGGCCACGTCACCCCCGCCTTTAATTCATAAAGGTGCCCGGCGCCGGCTTCCCGGACACGTCGGCGGCAGAGAGAGGCCCGCGGCGGCGGCCCGGCCAGAGACTCGGCGCCCGGAGCCCGCGTTCCGCACCCGCGCCCCGGCGGCCCCCGCTCCGGGCCGACCCCATCCCCTACCCAGCATGAGCGCCGCCACCCACTCGCCCATGATGCAGGTGGCGTCCGGCAACGGTGACCGCGACCCCCTTCCCCCCGGCTGGGAGATCAAGATCGACCCGCAGACCGGCTGGCCCTTCTTCGTGGACCACAACAGCCGCACCACGACGTGGAACGACCCGCGCGTGCCCCCCGAGGGCCCCAAGGTGAGCCGGGCCCGCGGCCCGCCCTGGTCGGCGGCGCCACCTCGACGGCTGGCGGCGGGAAGCGGGCCAGGCGGCGGGAAGCGGGCCAGGCGGTGGGACGCGAGGCGGCGGGGCCTGGGGGTCGGCCAAGGCCCCTCGCGGGCGGACACCGGCTCCGCGCCCCGCCACACATTCCCGCGGCCCCCGGACGAGTCCCTGCTCCCGACCCGCCCTTGACAGGCGTAGGGACGAAAGGAGGCCCCGGGATCTGGTGGCCCGGGAAGCGTCCCCGCAGTGGTCCCTGTGCCGTCCGCGGCTCGACTCCAGGACGGAGGGCTGGGTGTCCGGCGCTGGCCTAGCGCTCCCGGGCGTGGAGGAGGGCAGCCGGCCTGGTCGGCTCCGGAGGCCGCAGTCCCTACTGCCCGCTTGGCCCCCGGGCCCGGGACCAGCGGCGCACGCCGCTGTCCGCGAACGCAAGGGAGACACAGCTTGGGTGGTGGTTTTGGGGGATTTTTACCTCTCAAGTTCCCTAACTTGTTTGAGGGATGTCTTCACTACTGTCCCGTCTGAGGCACCCAATGACTCAGGAGGCTGGTGTCAAAACATTTATGTGCATGTATATATATATATGTATTTCAAATTAAAATTGTATTGTTTGAAGGTGCTTTGGATATGTATGTATCCTAGTATCACTTGTAAAATAAAAAACGGGGTGCATGTCTCCCCAGCAGTTTCTAAACTAGAGAGGGAGAATGTCTTACAGTTGGCCATTGCCTTACCACATTGCCTCACACTGGAGAGAAAGGGAATGATAATGTGTATATTTATAATGGCATTCGCTTCCTGCCTTGTTATGGTATTAAAATACTTAGGATTTGTTACCAGTACACAAATAACTGAGTAATGATACTCTTGTGAATATAGCAGAAGTATGTCTCCAAAAGAGCTGGTAAATTATTTTGAAGATTTAAAAATTCAGCAAATTAAAAATGCTTTGTAACCCATTATTTTAGAAGAAAGACCTATATTATTTCCCTTCATTTTTATACACTTTTTGTTTTAACAATATTGATAAAACTCTGGTTCCCAACAGTGAGATGGTGTACGGTCAGCAGTTTACATTTACGAGAGATTCGTTGTATATTTATTCTTGAAAATTAATATAAGAGGCTGTAATTAGCTGGGATGGGCACAGTTAAATATACATTTTTGGGTGTCTGTTCAACCCATTTTTGGGTGAAACTGACGCTCATTTCAAACCCCCTTTCTTAGCAGTCTCCGTGGATGTACATGATCTTTAGTGTGGTTTACAACTATTACTTTGAGGGCGTCTTCCTGTAGACATAGGGACAGTAGTATTTGCTGGCAGCCTTTGTTATGAGTAAAGATTAAGTTTGAATGTAAACATTGCCAGTACTTTGTTCTCAGCATGAAACTTACCCAGCAAGTTGAGATCTTCCTGTACCCACCTGGTGCATGGGTTAGGCTGTAGTTTCATAAACCTTAAAAGGAAAAAAGCAGGTTTAGTTACCATTATTCTTCTGAACAGATAGAAAGTAAGAACTACTAAATCAGAAGTCTGATGCTGAAAAGGTTTATTTGAAAATTTCACAGTCAAAATGTTCAAGTTGAAAGGTCCTTGAAGATGTTTTAGGTAGGTTTCTTTAGTTTCTGGAAAAACCCGGAGAGTTCAGGTGTGATATTTGAAAGTCACCCAGCTAGTACCAATGGCACGGAGAGCACTGATGTCAGGACAGTCTTAGTAAGAGGCAGTGTGTCTGTTCAGAAGTTGGAAGTGAATGTCTTGTGAAACTGTGAAGCATGCAGGCTAAAATACCTGATTATCTTTGTGCCCTCCCGGCCACCAAGTTATTGGGTCACCGACTTCTGTGCCGTGATTGCTTGGATTTTGATGATGGGACATGATCAACTCAAGAGACTTCTCTTTACCAAATCAATGACTTGAGACTTGTGAGCGTAGCACCAAAACTTAAGGGGAAAACTAACATTCAGCCCATGAGCTGTTTGTGCTTCGTTGCTTTTGATCCTGTGCTTTGACACACCCAATATATGGTGACTAATTCAGTTGCACTTGTGTGAATTACACCTTACTCAAGACTAAATGTAGTGAAAAATCCTTCAGTATCATTTTGTATTCGAAATTGGTTTCTCAATGCGTAATGAGAAAAGGGCCCTCACAGAAAAACAAAGGGCAATTTTGGAGGAGTTGAGCTGAGGCCCAGATCTGGGCATTACCATCTTTAAGAGGACATGCTGTCAGTCAGTAAAAATCTGTTCATTGAGCACGAGGAGCTCAAGAGAAACCTCTCTTTTGGAGGATGACTTGGCTTGAGGATGTTTAACGTTTTTGTTTTATTTTGTTTTGTTGAGACAGAGTTTCACTCTTGTCGCCCAGGCTGGAGTATAATATTGCGATCTCGGCTCACCTCAACCTCCACCTCCTGGGTTCAAGCAATTCTCCTGCCTCAGGCTCCCAAGTAGCTGGGATTACAGGCATGCACCACCACACCTGGCTAATTTTGTATTTTTAGTAGAGACGGGGTTTCTCTATGTTGGTTAGGCTGGTCTTGAACTCTTGACAGGATCCGCCTGCCTCGACCTCCCAAAGTGCTGGGATTACAGGCATGAGCCCCTGCACTCAGCCTAGGATGTTTAAAATTTAACTGCATTAGTAAAAAAAAAAAACAGGAAAAGACTAGACCTTTGTATTTTATTTAGTCTTCTGCTGTCTTGCAGTTGATCCTCCACCTTCCCTGAAGTGGTTAGGACAACTCCCTGTTTTTGCAGAAGGGCAGAGTGAAAGCAAGTGTCTTCTGTTGTTGCTGAAGCAGGCCAGCAGCCCACAAAGATGTTGGACTTAATCCAGCCCCATTCTAAGCAGCTGGATCTCCACACCTGCAGTCTTCCTGGATTTTGATTTTCTGTACACTTGGGCTTCCCACTAATTTGGCAAGTTCATACCAGTCCAGGACCCTTCCTGGCAGAGGTTGGCATTCAAAACTGGTTGTAGCCACTCCTCCAGGCTCTTCTCCCTGAATAAACAGAGGCCGGATACTCTGGAGTGCTGTTCCCCGCTAGGCCTCCCTGGGATGAGAGGGAGACCTCCCTCCCTCATGGAGCAGGGCTGTTCTAGCTCTGTGGATCCTGGAGTTTACCAGCCTGGCAGTCTCCAGGGAGTCCTGTTAAGAACACAGATTGTGGCTGTGTCTCACCACATGCCTGCCCAAACCCCATGTTCAAATCTGAATTGCTCAGTGTAGAGCCCAGAAATCTATTAAGTTCAAAAAGCTATTGTGGTGGTTCTGATTGTGCCACACTGCAGTGGGAGCCACGGATGACCAGTGATCCCATTTTGGGGAAGAGGAACTGCGGATTAGTGCCTCCTGAACATCTAGCCTGCAGAGCCTTTTCCCGAGCCTCCGTTTTCCTTCTTGGGGAAACGCCTGGGTGCCTGGGCTTCTGAAGGTGTGAATATGGGTGTGACATGGGGAGTGAGCGAAAGCAGCACACTGCAAAGTCTGGCAGGGTGACTGGCAGTGTGAGAGTGGGGAGGTGGTCCAGAGACCCTCCTGGACCCCGGGAAGAAGCATGCCAGAGCCTTTCCTTTCTGTCTTGCCCACCCAGCAGAATCTCACCATAATCATTTGACAGATTATATTCAAGCACTGTGAGAGGGAGGTAGAAACATCCTTTCAGAGCACATTGGAAATGTTTCGAGTTATGATTGAAGTAGAGACTCATTCATTCTGCTTAAGGTTCAGCAGAGCCTCCTGAATTTTCTCAAAGATGAGATCATTTTGTTCTTTGCAGATCGATTGCAAGCTGTTGTGCCTCTTAGCAGAGTCAGAGCGCAGTCAGGAAATGAGTGGCCATTCTCTCCTTAGTGTTTTCAGCAACTTGCAGTGATGGCTGAGCAAGTTCCTGTGCAACTGCCTGAAAGTGATTTGTTGGAGAGGAATGAAGAGCATGGCCAGATGCCTTGGAGCCCAGCTCATCTAGGACTTCCATTTTCCCCTCTAAATAACAGCCTGTGTTGTTCACACGAGAATCGACTGCACCTCCGAGAACATCATTTGTCCCCTGTTTTTTTGGGTAGGTTTGCCCTTTATGAGGGTGGAACCTGTACACAGGACCTGTGGCAGTGTTTGATATTAGCCAGGGCTGGGAAGGCTTAACTGTTGGATGCTAGCAGGGCTGCTTGTGAGTCAGAAAGCTTCATGCCACCCATGAGGCTTGCTTAGTGCTGTCCTCATTTCTGGAATGACACGCAGTCACCTTATATAAACCATTCTACATGTTTGTTACTTTCTATTGACATTTAAAAATGGTGTTCTGATGTTTATCATCCAAAGTAGAAAACTATTAATCATCCAGACCTACTTTTTCTCCTTTAAGTTTTGCTGTTTTCATATTGCTCTTAAATGTTTAAGAGAGCTTACATAAGAAACTGCTTATTAGGATCTTTGAGACCTTCTGGCACTGATGAACACAGGTGAGCCCTGTGCCACACCTCACCGTGTTATTCTCCAGCCCCTCCTGGGTTCCCTTTTGTTATGAATCAAGTGCACACTCCTGATCTGCTTCTGCCTCAGAGCATAGACTCAGCTGGCCTTCTTTTTTTTTGAGACAATTACACTCTGTTTCCCAGGCTGGAGTGCAGTGGTGCAGTCTTGGCTCACTGCAACATCTGCCTCCTGGGTTCAAGCGATTCTTTTGCCTCAGCCTCCCTAGTAGCTGGGATTACAGGCACGCGCCACCACACCCATCAGCCGGCCTTCTGAGGCAGCCTCCAGAGTCCCTTGTTTTGCAGGTGCAGGATTTATCTCTATGTGTCACGTGGCACATGTGATACCATGTGAGATATCCGGTGTTAAGTCTTCACATATTTCGATGAAGATATCTTGGGGACCTTGGCAGCTTTTTAGGAAGCCAGGCAGCTTGCAAAAGCTTAGGAAGAATTTGGGGGGAAAGGAATGAATGTGGGATTTTCTGTCTGTCAACATACATATATATACATGTGCCACATATTGGCAGGTACTTGCAGAAGCCTTATCACTAAATTCTCATCAGCTCTCTGAAGCAGAAGCTGTGAAGTGTCTTATGTATGGGACAGCGGACTCAGAGAGGCAGTGTGCCTGGCCTGTGGCAAAACAGAAAGACTTCTGTGGCTTTACCCCACCTTGTTCCTGAGTAGGTGATAGATCTGCCTTTAGCAGGCCTGGCTGCTTTGTACTCCCCAGGCACAGCGTGAGGTGATAAACAGTCCTGAATCCATCTTTGTACAGTTCATCAGAAATATTGGCCTGCTTTTTGAACCTGGGTCTGGACTTAGGAGACTGTCCCGGCTTTTCACTCACTTCTTTACCGCATCTGAAATTCACTGGGTGCCCACAGTGAGCGAGTCCCAGTGTTAAATGCCATAGAGTGGATAAGTCTGCCCACTTCGAGGCCGTTCTCCAGAGCATGTCCTGCCTTGCCCTGGTCCGAAGCAGGCAGTTTCTCCTCTAGACTCCATTTTATTTTAATTTGAATCATTTTTCCTAAGCTCAGCACTTTTCTACTTTGCCTTGGGGTCACATCTCTGTTCAGAGTTCTGAGGCAGAGTCTGTGTGTTTCATCTCTGCCTCTTGATCCCTGGCAGGGTCCACAGGCTCAGAAAAGATTGAAGGAGTGACTGTGTCGAAAGGGCTAGAACATGGGCCTGGGCCCAGAGCTCAAAAGCAGTTCCAGAAAACCTGCCTATAAAGGGTGTAGGTGTGTCCCAGGAAGGCTTCCATTGGTTCCTAAGAACTGCAGAGTTATCCTGGGCTCCTAAAGGTACCCTGAGGCCTGCTCCTTTTTGTCACTTTCCAAATGGCCTTCTCTGCACAAAGGACTTCAGTATTGATTTCCTCAGTTCTCCCTTACAGGTCTGGAGAAGCTCTTTTTGTTTCACCCAATGACACAGCATCTTCCAACAGGGCTGGAGAGGCCGGGAGCTGGCAGCAGCCAGACCCCGCTTCCATAGCTGCACAGAGAGCAGCCCTGGGCACTGTGAAAGGAGTCTCTTAAAAATCTTCTCTCGTGTGGCTGGCAGTAAGATCAGATACCATATACGTGAAGCTTCTTATTCACTGTCAATTCAGAAAAGCCTAGAATCGCAGAGTGCCGGCTCTATGCGTCAGGAACCTGTAAACAACCCAGCCATCCGAGAGCTCCCAGCACAGAGCTGTGCTCCAGTGAACTGGGAAGACTTTTTACAGAAAATTCCTTAGTATTCAATTGAGAACAAACATTTCCCATTTTAAAGTATCTTCCTCAGTGTTTATTAAAGTAGAATTCTATATTTTTTTGTCATTTAAAAAATTCTTCCTTGACACTGAATGAATGAATAAATGAATGGATGGTTTAAAAATCCAAACAGTGGGAGGATGGGAAGGCCCCTTCATGTGCAGAGGAAAAGCCAGACCCTTCACTGGTCCTTCCTTTCAGGATCAGTTCAGACCGCTAGCATCCAAGCCCGGTTAGCACTTCTTCCTGGGTTGGGTTGAGGGGGAGGGTCTTCCTCGGTTCTGATAGCACTCCATGCCCAGCGTCCCTGTGGTCTTGGGGCTGTGGTGACTCAGAATTAAGCTGAGTGCTCTCACTGTCCTGGCCCCTTTCTGGCTGGCCCGATGACTCAGCACCGAGTGCTGGCTCCCTGACCCAGAGCACACTTGAACTGAATGTTCCAGGTCTGAGCCTCAGCCCAACGTGGCTGGGCAAAATGGAAGCCTCTCTCTCATGCTGCATTTTACCCTGGAAGATGAAGGTTTTGGAGATGTTAGTGACACATGGATGTTACCACAGTGTACAGCTGTGACAGGAGTGGCAGAAAGGTTAGCATCTAACTGGCCTTACCATCAATTCTGGGTTCTAGAGATCTTAGGCAAAGCACTTACCCTCCCTGAGCCTCAGTCTCCCCTTCTGTGAAATGGGCATAGCAAAACTCCTGCCAACAGGGTTGGGAGAATCAAGGGAGATAGTGCATCGGAGGTGAATGCCCCACAGCCTGAACTGATGGATGTGTGGAACCCCCAGAAACATTTGCAGCCTGCTCTGTGGAATAGAAATGTGTTTTCGGATAGGTGTGTGGCCTCTCCACACAGTAGACTGTCCTGGCTGTCCATGGGCCTTTCAGATGTCCGAGAGGCTTGGGATCTTGTTTCTTAGATTAGAAGCGAGGCCTCCTCTTATCCTCCTGTACAGAGTGTAACTGACTCCCTCTACCAGCGTCTAGGTGGCTCTCAGAGCCCTTCCTGGGGCTTCCCATGCCCCTTGTGAGTGGAAGACATAGAAGAACAGTAACAGGTGAAGCTGCGGGGCCTTGACCTGTCTGCCGTCCCCTGCCTGTGTGTCCGTAGATGCATCTCCCCATTCTATGCCCAAGACAGGCTGGGGCCTTGTTTCCAGCACTGTGCTGTGTAGAGCACTGGCTTTACTCAGCCCCAGCTCCTCCAGGGGAGGGTCTCCTTAGCCTTGTCTGTGTAGCCCCGAAGTACCAGGCAGGAAGTAGGAGTGCAGCCTGTAAGGGGGGATATCAGGCTGCCTTACTGAGGTACCAATTACCTGCACAGCTGTTCTGGACCCAACTCTTAGGGGTGTAAATGTCACTGCAGATGGAAGGAGGGAGGGGTTTTCCGAGTGCCACCACCTTCTTTCAGGGAGTGTGGCTGCTTGGGCCAAATGCTTGAGAAGCTGCTGTAGGTGGGAGCAGAGCCCCCCGGGACTTAAGGGTCTCACCGTCCATCAGAGACCCTTGCCTGCACTGCAGCTGATGAACTGAGGATGTTTTTCTTTTGGAAATTGTATTTTGTACAGAATACACGTCCGCTGATGCTGTGCACTGAGACCTAACAGACAGTTGTAGGGTGGTGTCTGGATGACGGACTCGCCAGGTAGCTGACCAGGGTGTTCACTTTTAGCATGGATATGTAGCAGATGAGAGAGGCCCTTTTCCTTGTCTCTGTCTAAATTCAGAGTTTGCTTCCTGGGATGGAAATTTCAGGTACTTTCCATCTGTGATTTGTGACTGGAGGATTAAAGCACGTGGCTCTGCTTTTTTTTTTCCTGAAGAAGAGATAGGTCGTTTCTCATGTGCCCTGAAGCTAACTTTTGTGCGACATCCCAGTCCCTACCTCTGCCACATGAAACCCGTGAGGCGGGCTGCAGGGGCTGGGGCTGCAGGCAGGCTGGATTCTGACAAGTGCCCCCAGCAGGAGAAATACCAGCAGCTGCGGATGGTGCCTGGCCTGGGGACGCCTGACGTGTGCCCTGGTGAGGGTCCGCCGAGGGTGTTGAGGAAACGCCAGCAGATGTTCTGCTCCCAGACAGACCCTTCTGTGCCCCAGCCTGGCTTGGCTTTTCTCCCTAGGCCTCAGGGAGATGTGTGCACAGAGCCGCAGTCAGTGCACCTGGGTGTCCCTGCTCAGCTGAGAGTTTGTCTGCAGTGCAGGCCTCTTCCCCAGAGCAGTGGCCCGGCCTGTTGGAGAGGCGGGTGGTTTAGGGCTTAAGTCCTTAGAGTTGTTTTTGGCTGTTTGCTTCCAGGTTGTGAAACTTTAAATACAGTCTTCAGCAGAGAAAGTGACATCCTTGCTAATTAGCCCTCTTAAGACTCTCAGGCTTTTCTGGTCCCGGTCGCAGAGGCAGGATGACGAAGGGAACGTCATCGTTTGGGAAGCGTCGCAGTAAGACGCACACGTTGTGCCGCCGCTGTGGCTCTAAGGCCTGCCACCTTCAGAAGTCAACCTGCAGCAAATGTGGCTACCCCACCAAGCGCAAGAGAAAGTATAACTGGAGTGCCAAGGCTAAAAGACGAAATAACCACCGGGACTGGTCGAATGAAGCACCTAAAAATTGTATACCGCAGATTCAGGCGTGGATTCCATGAGGGAACAACACCTAAACCCAAGAGGGCAGCTGTTGCAGCATCCAGTTCATCTTTTTTTTTTTTTTTTTTTTTTGAGACGGAGTTTCACTCATGTTACCCAGGCTGGAGTGCAATGGCGCGATCTCGGCTCACCGCAACCTCCGCCTCCTGGGTTCAGGCAATTCTCCTGCCTCAGCCTCCCGAGTAGCTGGGATTATAGGTACGCGCCACCATGCCCAGCTAATGTTTTGTATTTTTAGTAGAGACGGGGTTTCACCATGTTGACCAGGATGGTCTCGATCTCTTGACCTCGTGATCCACCCGCCTCGGCCTCCCAAAGTGCTGGGATTACAGGCTTGAGCCACCGCGCCCGGCCAGCAGTTCATCTTAAGAATTTCACCGATTAGTCATGCAATAAATGTTCTGGTTTTAAAAATACAAAAAAAAAAAAAAAAAAAACTCTCAGATAAAGGGGCTTCTAATTCTAACCGGCTTGCTACCAACTTGGTGAGACAGATTCAAGAATTGGGCTTTGTTGGACTGGGCACAGTGGCTCACACCTGTAATTCCAACTTTGGGAGGCTGAGGCAGGTGGATCGCTTGAGCCCAGGAGTTCAAGAGCAGCCTGGGCCACATAGCAAGACCTTGTCTCTAAAACAAATAAATAAATAAATATTTTTTTAAAAAAATTAGGCTTTGTAAACAGCCCAACCAGCTAATACTGGAGAAAAGCTGAGCCCATCAATAACTATTTGTGGAATAAAGAAAGGCAGTTACGGCCTGGCATGGTGGCTCACGCCTGTAATCCCAGCACTTTGGGAGGCCAAGGTGGATGGATGACTTGAGGTCAGGAGTTTGATGAGACCAGTCTGGCCAACATGGTGAAACCTCATCTCCACTAACAATACAAAAATTAGGCCAGGCGTGGTGGCTCACATCTGTAATCCCAGCACTTTGGGAAGCCAAGGTAGGTGGATCACCTGAGGTCGGGAGTTCAAGACCAGCCTGACCAACATGGAGAAAACCCTGTCTCTACTAAAAATACAAAATTAGCCAGGCGTGAAGGCGCATGCCTGTAATTCCAGCTACTCGGGAGGCTGAGGCACGAGAATTGCTTGAACTTGGGAGGCAGAGGTTGCAGTGAGCTGAGATGGTGCCATTGCACTCCAGCTTGGGCGACAGAGCAAGACTCAGTCTCAAAAAAGAAAAGAAAAAGAAACGCAATTATTTAGGGCATAGAGCAGCTTGGAGTTTACAAAGACTCGTACCTTATTTCGCTTAAATCTTGCAAAGACCCCTGGGAAATGTGGGGATCTTTACAGCTGGGGAAACAGTCTTAGTAGCAAGGAGTCCTGTCTCTGATCATGCAGCTGGTGAGCATCAAGGAGGGACTGGAACCCAGGGTGGCAACTTGAAGACACAGGCTCATGCTGGTTCATTCCTGTTTATTTGGACACAGCTGCAAAGAGAAGCAATGTTGGTTTTATCTTCTAAAAAAAAGTTTTCCCCATTGAAAATACATAGGGATAGTCATCTGTTTATCCCAGGATAAAATGTGTCTGTGTGTGTGTGTGTGTGTATATATATATATATATATATATGGTAACAGGTGTATTAGATAAATCTTCCAATAGCCTGTGACTTGTGATTGTTTATAGAGTATGTGGTTGGCACAGATCTCTTGTCTTACCAGGAGAAGTCTCTGGGCAAAGCCTAACTCCTAAGGTGTGCTTTAAGTGGAATGTGGACTTGGTTTATTATTCAGAATTTTCCCCAAGTCTATTATGTACTCAGAACAGTGCTGGGGTAATGGGAGAGACCCTGCATTACAATCCATTGGGAACTGAAAGGATTTTGACTTTGGCTGTAGGGATGCGAATGGCTGTTGATTGTTTATTTCTGTATCAAATGGGCAGTAATACTGCATTCATTCATGCACCCCATCATAGCAAGCAGAGAGCTTCGATAGGGTGCTGAAGCTCGACTCCATTTGCACTTTGTTTTTTTTGTTTTGATTGTTGTTTGATTCAGAGTCTCACTCTCTTGCCCAGGCTGGAGTGCAATGGCATTGTCTTGGCTCACTGCAACCTCTGCTTCCTGGGTTTTTTGTTTTTTTTGAGACGGAGTTTCACTCATGTTACCCAGGCTGGAGTGCAATGGTGCGATCTCGGCTCACCGCAACCTCTGCCTCCTGGGTTCAGGCAATTCTCCTGCCTCAGCCTCCTGAGTAGCTGGGATTACAGGCACGCACCACCATGCCCAGCTAATTTTTTGTATTTTTAGTAGAGACGGGGTTTTCACCATGTTGACCAGGATGGTCTCGATCTCTTAACCTCGTGATCCACCCGCCTCGGCCTCCCAAAGTGCTGGGATTACAGGCTTGAGCCACCGCGCCCAGCCTTGCTTCCTGGGTTTAAGCAATTCTTCTGCCTCAGCTTCCTGAGTAGGTGGGATTACAGGCATCCGCCACCATGCTTGGCTAACTTTTTTTTTTTTTTTTTTTTTTGTATTTTTAGTAGAGATGGAGTTTCACCATGTTGGCCAAGCTGGTCTTGAACTCCTGACCTCATGTGATCTACCCGTGTTGGCATCCCAAAATGCTGGGATTATAGGCATGAGCTACCGAGCCCAGCTCTAGTTGCACTTTGGAAGAAAGTATGTTTTGTTTGTTTCCTTCCTGATGGAGGCGAGCCAGGCCACTTAATTTTGATGTAGGTCTTAGCCATATGGGGAGTTCCAGGATTCCTGTGTTCTTCCACCTTTTTTGTTTTAGAAGTTTTGAAGTATTGTTAGTAAAACTCAACATCTGACCCATGTGAAGGCTCTTCTGGCCTAAAAACCCAGTTAATACAATCTGTGTCCTATTTAATACTCCAGGGCTGCCAAGTCAGAAGTGCTCCGGGACAGCCCTAAGAGTTGCCTTTGTTACTGTTTCTCCTAATTCAGACCAGAGTGGTGAAGCTGTCATTTGTGGATGTCAAGCCCACTTTTTTGGTTTTTTTCTGAGATGGAATCTTGTTCTTGTGGCCCAGGCTGGAGTGCATGGCACGATCTCGGCTCACTGCAACCTCTGCCTCCCAGGCTCAAGCGATTGTCTTGCCTCAGCCTCCTGAGTAGCTGGCATTACAGGCGACCACCCTAACACCCGGCTAATTTTTGTATTTTTAGTAGAGATGGGGTTTCTCCATGTTGGTCAGGCTGGTCTCGAACTCCTGATCTCAGGTGATCTGCCCACCTCGGCCTCCCAAAGTTCTGAGAGGTGTGAGTCACCACACCTGGCCAAGCCCACTTTTTAAAGAGCACTGTTCCATAGAGCCAAGATTGGGGCTCCCAGAAGGTGCCCATTTTCAGAGTTCAGTGGCCACTCAGTGTACAGGGACTCAGTTGTGGTGGTCAAAGCAGATTCTTCTTCATGGCTGTTTCATGAACACATGTGTGCCTGGCATGTGCCTAGCCAGACAGACACCTAACAGGTGCCCAAGAGCTGTTGTTTCCACCCTGCTTTTTTTTTTTTTTTTTTTTTGGAGACAGGGTCTCCCTCTATTGCCCAGGCTGGAATGCTGTGGCACAATCTCACTTCACTTCAACCTTTGCCTCCTGGGTTCAAACAATTCTCCTTTCTCAGCCTCTTGAGTAGCGGGGACTACTAGCTACTCAACTAGCCACCACGCCCGGCTAGTTTTTGTATTTTTAGTAGATACGGGGTTTCACCATGTTGGCCAGGCTAGTCTCAAACCACTGACCTCATGATCTTCCTGCCTCAGCCTCCCAAAGTGCTGGGATTATAGGCGTGAGATATCATGCCCGGCCTCCCACCCTGTTTTTAAGGCAGAAAAACTCCTTGAGGGTTGAGGGTTAGCAGCTTCTTTCTCTTCATTTGTTTCTGGTTTTTTGTTTGTTTTTTAGACAGACTTTCACTCAGTTGCCCAGGCTGGAGTACAGTGGTGCAGTCTTGGCTCACTGCCACTTCTGACCCCTGGGTTCAAGTGATACTTGTGCATCAGCCTCCCAAGCAGCTGGGGTTACAGGTGCCTGCCACTATGCCCAGCTAATTTTTGTTTTGTTTTGTTTTGTTTTGAGATGGAGTTTCACTCTTGTTACCCAGGCTGGAGTGCAATGGTGCGATCTCGGCTCACCACAACCTCCATCTCCTGGGTTCAGGCAATTCTCCTGCCTCAACCTCCTCAATAGCTGGGATTACAGGCACATGCCACCATGCCCAGCTAATGTTTTGTATTTTTTTTAGTAGAGATGGGGTTTCACCATGTTGACCAGGATGGTCTCGATCTCTCGACCTTGTGATCCACCCGCTTCGGCCTCCCAAAGTGCTGGGATTACAGGCTTGAGCCACCGCGCCCGGCAATTTTTGTATTTTTAATAGAGATGGGGTTTGACCATTTTGGACAGGATGGTCTCAAACTCCTGACTTCAGGTGATCCACCCACCTTGGCCTCCCAAAGTGTTGGGATTACAGGTGTGAGCAACCATATCTGGGCCCTCCTCTTCATTTGGGACATGAAACTTTGGGGTGCTCTGAGTGCTGGCGATTCTGATATTATTTGAGTGTAGTTAGGAGTGGTCGTTTTTAGATTTCTGTGACATTTAACTTTTCCTTGTTTGGGCTTTATATAGCTGTTGAGAGCTTGAAGGGACTTTGGAAATCAGGTTGGAAGAGTGTCAAAGCTGGAAGGAACTTGTGGTCACTGTTTCTCAGTGCAGACCTTCAGGCTTTATCACACATGTACGGAATCAGACCTACTTGGGGTTGGGCTTAGAATGTTCCTTTTTTTGCATTTCCTGAGTCAGTACTCCCAAGGGCTGGAGAACCACTGCTTTGTAGAACATTTTTGGGCCTCCCCTTCATTTTACAGTGGAGAAAACTAAGGTTCACAGAGGGCATGTGAGCTGCTTCTGTAACACATGTATTTAGGGGCAGAGCCAGGGCTGGGACCAAGTGCAGTCTCTTCCCAGGCCTCCTGCTGTTCCCTTGGTGCCCATTTGCTGTTAAAAACCAGTAGTGCAGTTTAGACCTGTTCTGAAACCAACAGCTCACCGAAGCTCAGAACCTGACCTCAGGCTTTCTCTAATGATAACTATCTTGTACATAATAGGGCAAACTTTGGCTCATCTGGGGTCATTTTTTCTTTTTCTTTTGGCCATCTCATGGAGTTGTTTGGTGCCCTGAGACATGTCTCAGATTTTTAATGCAATGCACAAACAAGGGGACAGAATTAACCAATTCATTTTATAAATTAATGTAGTAAGATAAGCAGTGAGAGTTCGGACTGAGCCCCTGGGTGCTTCTTTCCTAATTGGATTTTGTGTAATATGTATTCCTGATGTCTTTAACCAGAGATAAGGATGATGAACTCTGAACTGCAGGCGGGCCCTGACCAGGCGGCCACAAGGATCACCAGTCATCTGCTTGGTCACCATGTTGGTGCCCCAGTCCCTGTCCTGTGATCACACAGAGCTGTTCCCCTACTCTGAGAAGGCAGATTCTCAGCTCCCCTTTGAATCAGGAAGAGGCATGTAGTGAGCCTTATCTGAGAGATGCTGGTATAACCAAGAGGCATTTTCTGGATGTGCTTAAACTTGAAAACCCTTAGTATGAAGAGACATGTTTTAGTCAGATTCTAGGGGAATTATAAATATTACACATTTTTTTCTTTTGATTCTTTTATTTACAAAATATCTCTTTTTTGCTAGATTGTGTTGAAAACACCATAGAAGAGAGAAAGGGCAATTTAACTCTTCCAGGGGGTGCTTTTTTGTTGTTGTTTTGTTTTTTAGATGGAGTTTCGGCCAGGCGCCGTGACTCACACCTCTAATACCAGCACTTTGGGAGGCCAAGGTTGGTGGAACATGAGGTCAGGAGTTTGAAACTAGCCTGGCCAACATGGTGAAACCCTGTCTCTACTAAATATACAAAAAATAGCTGGGTGTGGTGGCATGCGCCTGTAATCCCAGCTACTTGGGAGGCTGAGGCAGGAGAATTGTTTGAACCTGGGAGGTGGAGGTTGTTGCAGTGAGCCAAGATCACACAACTGCACTACAGCCTAGGACAGAGCGGGACTCCGTCTTAAAAAAAAGAAAAAAAAAGAGACTGAGTTTCACCCTTGTCATCCAGGCTAGAGTGCAATGGAGGTGTTTTTTACTTAGTAAAAGCGGAAGCATTTGCTATCATGACTCTAATGATGGTAGATGGGAACATTAGAAGGTGGCGTCAGCATTCCCGCACAGACCTCATTACTGGTGGGAATTTCATTTTTGGTTGAAATTATTCATTCACACAGAAGTGTTTAATTGCTTATTTTGTAAAATTCATGTGTGTTTTACTTATCTAAAACAGTGTGTTTTTTTGTTTTGTTTTTTAACAAACCCCACCAGAGTAGAAGGGGAGCCTGGAATGTCTTAGATGCAGTGCTCACAAAGAGACACATGGTTTTTTTATTAAATGGCATAAATGGGTCATTACTTCACACAGACCCAAGAGTACAGACCTCGAGACTGTTGGAGAAGCAGCCAGGCTGCCCTTGCCTGTCCTGACCGCTCTGCCTTCCAGCTGTGCCAGCAGGCTCGGCCTGTTCAGTGGACCTCATGTGCAGTGGAGGCCTTTCCCCTACCCCACCCCTGTCCCCGGGTGCTTCTTCCCAGTTCCAGGCCCTCTTCCCTGCTTTGTACTCGCCTCCTCACTCTCCTCCCTGACATCCTTCCTTGCTTCCTAGCATGGCCTGGTTTCTCCTTTCCAGTCTCTCTGTCTTGCTGAGGCATCTCCTGTGATGGTGGGAGCACTAAGAAGGGTGGACCTCAGTGTCCACCTCCAGCCTAATCTTCCTCAGCTTAGCACTGACCCCTAAGCCCGCCCCTTGCCACTGCTTCCCACCGCTCTTCTGACACCACCACCCCTGCCTGTGGTGACCACATTCCTTCCTGGTGGACCCCGCCATGCCTCTAGAAAGGTTAAATATTGGCTCCAGGAAACAGTCTCTGCTGTCACAGTCTGGTGTGCAGACAGAGTTTTTCCTTCCTCACTCCCTCTCCTGTCTTCTTCCCTTTCTCTTTCAATGGAGGTGCAAATGTGCTCTGTGAGATGCATGAGGTGCTCAGCTCGTAGCAGGCTGGCTCAAGGGCCTTCTGGATCCTGGGCTTCCCCCAGGAGGAGCTGCATCTCCTCAAAGCCTGTCTGAGGACTCCAGGCCCTGCAAGGATCCAAGGGTTTGGGGTTGGCAGCTCTCCTGGTTAAAACCGGATAGTGTGGGTGGGATATGGTGCGGTGTGCAGTGTGGGGGTTTGATGGTGTGCAGTGTGGGGGTTTACATAGCTGTACACCCATTTGCCACCACCCAGAAAAAGATAATATTCCCATCACCTCAGGAAGTTTTTTAAAGATCCTTTCCAGTCACCACCATCTCCTTTAGAGGTGACCACCATTCTGGTTTCTGACACCACCAATTCACTTTGTCCTTCACTTTTTCTTTTTTTTTTTTTTTTTTTTTTGAGATAAATTCTTGCTCTGTTGCCCAGGCTGGATGGAGTACAGTGGTGTGATCTCAGCTCATTGCAACCTCTGCCTTGGGAGTACAAGCAATTCTCCTGCCTCAGCGTCCCGAGTAGCAGGGACTACAGGTGCACACCACCATGCCCAGCTAATGTTTGTATTTTTAGTAAAGACAGGAGTTCGCCATGTTGGTCAAGCTGGTCTCAAGCTCCTGACCTCAGGTGATCTGCCCGCCTCGGCCTCCCAAAATGCTGGGATTACAGACTTGAACCACTGCACCCGGCCCTATCCTTCACTTTTCATTCCTTTGACACTTTGGAGTCTGAAGAGCATAATGCTGTGCCTATTTAGGGAGAAACTCATATTAATTACTGGTCTTCTGGGCACCCCTCTAGATTTGCCCTTATAAAACCTCATAGCATTTCTCCAGGGCAGGTGTTGCTAGCTCCATTTTCTAGAAAAGGAAGTGAAGGCTTACAGAGGTAAGAGAATTACCTAAACTCACAGAACTGTTAGGAACAGAGGTACGAATCACACTTAGACCCTACCTAGGCCATTGTCTACCCTGGAAGAGCCTGTGCTTTTCCCCATCCCTCAGGGCTTCTGTGCTTTCCAAGTAATTCTGCTTCTGTTTTGTTTCCTGCCTCCTTAGCCCATCTCCTAAGCCTCTGTTGGCAGGGAGTGGGCCTTGCTGGTTTGGTAACCCCGTAGGACCGGGTGGCAGGATGTTCACTCAGGAGCAGGCAGTGGATGAGGGTTTGCTCACTGCTGGGCCCTGCTGTGTGGGGTGTGCAGATGGTTGAGGCTTTTGTGCATGGCTGGGAAGAAAGCCCCTGGGCAGCCAGCAAAATGACACTGCAGGATTAATGCAGACCCTGATTTCGGCTGGAAGCAGGAACACCCCAGTGAGTCGACAGAATGCCCACAGGCACGTTATGGCTCAACACTGAGTAGTAGAGGGTTCTTCAGCGCCTCTCTTTGGCTCCCTTTCAGGGCCGTCTCACAGCAGGAATTCAGCTCTGAACGCGAGGCCTGGACCCACTCCTGCTCTTGGGTGACCTGAGAGTTAAGCAGGCTAATGTAATGCCGCCACCCTGAGCATGTGGCTATTCTAATCTGAGAATGCTTGTCTGCCTGTGTCCCCAAGGACACAGTGACACCCATGCCTTTCCTGTGCTGGAGGCCCTCCAAGGGCAGGGTCTCAGCAGGAGGGGGGCAATTGATGGGCCTGAAAGGGCTAAACCAGGGTCAGCCACCTGGTGCCCACGCCTGTACACAAATAGAAACATCACCGAATTAATGGTCTGTTCATTCAAAGTGCAGAGCAGCCCTCAATATCTGTCCTTACTGTTGATTGATTTTGCAACAGTAGAGATTGTACCCTACAAGCTTATAGATTCTTTGGCATTTGTTTGCTGTGCAGAGAGCTGCCTCCGTCAGGAAGGATCACTCCTCTTTTTAAGAGTTGCCCCACGCAGATATGTGCAAGTGACACAGATCAGTAGCTACCCTCCTGTGAAAGGACCCTCAGTGCTTGGGGACATTAGGGCTTCTGTTTCACAGCCCCTACTAGCTGAGAGATGGCATTGCCAGTGAGTGACTGGCCAGCCTTGTTGTCTGAAATAAGATCTTTCCTGTGGTACATCTGGAACTTGGCCTTCTCAAGGGTCCCAAAATAGCCAGGCCACTGAAGGGAGAACTTCAAGAGAGGACATAAGAGAGAGACCCCAACAGCTCCTTGCCCAAACAGGCTCTGTTGTGTTGAAGAAAACATTATTCAGTGATACTTGTTAAAGCACAGTCATGAAGATTTATTCAGGGCCATCAAGATAGGCACAGGGACCACAGCAGCAGTCAGGGGAGAGACTGGGCTCAACTTCAACTACAGCGCGGGCCGGTGAGAATTTATAGTCAGGGAGCAGTGTGGGGGTCAGCGGATGGAAGATTAGAAGAGGAAAGAGCAGGCGTAAGGGCGTGTCTGGCCACACTGACCAAACAGGATTCTTGGCCAAGACAGGCCAGAGTGATTAGACAGCACTTGGGGATGATGGAGGCTGAGGAACCTGATCAGACAGGCTGGGGAGGGGGCTTCTGGCTAAACCTGACTTAGCAGTGTCTTTTACTGAAACTGGACTTTACAAGGAAGTGTACAGGTGGGGCTAGGAGAAGCTTCAGAAGCCTGACTAAGATCTGGCCACGCAGAGAATCTTTGTCAGTTGGCATCATTAGGCGGCACAGTGAACCCTGCATGCTGCTCTCCCCTTCGCTGCCTCTGCACCCCTATCCTGCCCCTTCCTGCCTCTTGTTCTAACAATACTCCTGAGGAGGCAGCCCTTGCTCCCCAGCCCACTGCTCTGTGAAGATTCCCAAACCGTGTCCTGTGTTGGGGCCCAGTACAAGCTGTCTTGCTGGGAAATGTGAGGGCCTTTTTGGAAACAGACGCCTGCTGTAATGTAGAAGCTGGAGCTGACCCCTGCTCCTGGAGTTCACACCCCTGCTCCTGGAGCTCACCTTCTGATTGGGTCTCTGAAAATGCGGGCGGGCAGGCATGGGCAGCTGGGTCACCCGGTCACCCAGAAAAGAAACCCAAACCCGTCTTACCAGTTTGGGGACCTCTCCTATGCTCAACAGATACTTTTGGCTTTATCCTGATGCTCCTAATTCCTAAACTGTTGGCCAAACAGCAGCCTCTATGGGATGGGGGGTTTGGAGGGAGCAGGGGCTGGGAGCTGGCTGGCGCCCTGAGGCCCAAGTCACTCGGGAAGATCACAGTGCCAGGTGCCACACTGTTTCCTCTGCCAGGAGGGTTCACTTCCCAGTTTCTAACCAGCCCGTATTTCTCCGCTTTTTACTTCAGGAGACTTCATCCTCTGCCAACGGCCCTTCCCGGGAGGGCTCTAGGCTGTTGCCCGCCAGGGAAGGCCACCCTGTGTATCCCCAGCTTCGACCAGGCTACATTCCCATTCCCGTGCTCCATGAAGGCGCTGAGAACCGGCAGCCGCACCCTTTCCATGTCTATCCCCAGCCTGGGATGCAGCGATTCCGAACGGAGGCGGCAGCAGCGGCTCCTCAGAGGTCCCAGTCACCTCAGCGGGGCATGCCAGAAACCACTCAGCTAGATAAACAGTGTGGACAGGTGGCAGCGGCTGCGGCAGCCCAGCCCCCAGCCTCCCATGGACCTGAGGTAAGCAGAGGCCAGGCTCATGGGCCTGCTGGGGAGCGAGCCGCTGTTCTTCCTAGGCCAGGCCCAGCCCCTGAGGACAGTGCCCTAAGCCAGCACCTGTTCACATTCGGGGCATCTGGGCCTGGCCTGCAGCACCAGAGGTCACCCAGCAAAGACAGGGTGATGGCCCCACATCATCCCCCACCATCGAATAGGGGTGTTTTTCACTGGGGCAGGGCAGGAATCATGTGGCTTACTTTTGTAGTTAAGGAACTGGAGCTCGGAAGGACACACCGCAGCCTGCCCGCCCCAGATGCATACAGGTGGAGGCAGCAGAGCTGGGAGCAGAAGCCCAGCCTGCCTCCTGGCTCCTGATTTCCATGCTCCTTATTTACCCTTGGCTTTCTATTCAGAAACACAGAGATAGCTATGTACCATTTTGCTCAGTTCAATGCTTATGGATAAATCTGGACTGCTTGTGGAGCTGTGTTGATAGGAAAATGAGACCCCATGCCTGCCCTCACCATGCCCCACAGTTTAAAAAGAAGTAAGGAGTCAGGAAGGCAGCATTTTAATCCTGAAGCCAAACATGTCAGGGGTATGCCAGTGGATGCTGTGCATTAATAGCTAAAAAATAGTTCTTAATCTGGTTCTTAGCTGAGATTTGAGGCATTGCTAATAGGATTCCTGAGCAGTAAGCCCTCTTAATTTTCCTGTCTGTGGATCATCCCATTGTGTATGCCAGCGCTGTTCCTGGGCACAAAATCCCATGTCCTATCTGCACCCAGAGTCATGCTTGCCTCAGCCCTATCTGAATCTGTTCAGCTTCCCACATCCTTGAGAGTGAAAAGTTACAGTTAGTGTGGGATACCAGAGGCATTTTTCTTTTCTTAAAGCGGTAGTACCTGGCCAAGTTGGTGGCTGACACCTGTAATCCCAGCACTTTGGGAGGCCGAGGCGGGCGGATCACTTGAGATCAGAAATTTGAGACCAGATTGGCCAACATGGCAAAACCCCGTCTCTATAAAAAATAAAAAAATTAATGGGGTGTGGTGGTGTGTGCCTGTAATCCAGCTACTTGGGTGGCTGAGGCACAAGAATTGCTTCAACCCAGGAGGCAGAGGGTACAGTGAGCCGAGACCATGCCACTCACTCCAGCCTATGCAACAGAGCAAGACTGTCTCAAAAAGAAAAAAAAAAATTAATACCTGTATTTACAACGGTTTTGCTGCAGGAAATCAAAGTGACACATAAATCAGAGACATCTTCAAATTTAAGCTAACAAGGCACTTAGAAGGGGAAAAGCTCTCAATTTTGAAGTGAATAGAAGGTGGCCCAGCAGGGAAAGGGGCTTGACCTGCCTTGGGCCCCACAGGATGCTTGCAGCTCCCCGTTGCTAGCTGAGTTCTCTGTAGATTGGTAGAGAAAGGGTAGTGGGGACAACACATCCTCTGTATGAGCGCTTCCTGTGTGCTGGCCTGGGGCTGAGCCACATGCACAGGCGATTGACCTCACCTTCAGAGCAACCTGGTGAGGGAGGGACACTCTTCCTATATTTCTAATGAAGCTTAGAAAATGATTGAACTATTAGGAATTCAAACATAGTCCCCTTGACTCTAAAACCTTTAGTCTTCTTTTTGTTTGTTTTTTTTGTTTTTGAGACAGAGTCTTACCCTGTCACCCAGGCTAGAGTGCAATGGCTGATCTTGGCTCACTGCAACCTCTGCCTCCTGGGTTCAAGCAATTTCCATTCCTCAGCCTCCTGAGTAGCTGAGATTACAGGAATGTGCCACCATACTTGGCTAATTTTTATATTTTTAGTAGAGACAGGGTATCACCATGTTGGTCAGGCTGGTCTTGAACTCCTGATCTCAGGTGATCTGCGTGCCTCAGCCTCCCGAAGTACTGGGATTACAGATGTGAGCCACCATGCCCAGTCCCAAAGCCCTCAGTCTTAACTCCACATTTTAAAAATTGGAAATTACAGATAGGAGGTCTTAGGATATGGGTTGCCCTGAGCAGGTTCACAGCAGAAGCATGGTCAGGATGCCAAGGTAGGGGGTCATTCTTGGGGTCATGCCCTCTACCCTGTGTCTCTTGCAGCGGTCCCAGTCTCCAGCTGCCTCCGACTGCTCATCCTCATCCTCCTCGGCCAGCCTGCCTTCCTCTGGCAGGAGCAGCCTAGGCAGTCACCAGCTCCCTCGGGGCTACATCTCCATTCCGGTGATACACGAGCAGAACATTACCCGGCCAGCAGCACAGCCCTCCTTCCACCAAGCCCAGAAGATGCACTACCCAGCGCAGCAAGGGGAATACCAGACCCACCAGCCTGTGTACCACAAGATCCAGGGGGATGACTGGGAGCCCCGGCCCCTGCGGGCGGCATCCCCATTCAGGTCACCTGTCCAGAGTACATCGAGCCGGGAGGGCTCACCAGCCAGGAGCAGCACACCACTCCACTCCCCGTCGCCCATCCGTGTGCACACAGTGGTCGACAGGCCTCAGGTACGGGAAGTGAGTTGTCAGCAGACCGGTTATGGTGGCATCTCTCCAGGGCCACAGGAGCTCTGTGGGTTCCCTGGGTTCCCTCTTCAGCCCTGCCTATTTAACTTGCGTGTACCTGGAGGGAAGTGAGATTTGGGAAGTTGCTGGGTGTTAACAGAAAGGCCGGACAAGTGCTCAGGCTGTGAACCCTCTGCATTCTGCAGCTTTTGCTGGGCTGATCATTATGCATTGTGGCTGACTTGGGGCAGAAGAAACAGCTTGGGCAGAACTCACACAATTAGGACCAGGTTCCTTAGTGCCCACCACACCCTTTCAGGGCTCCTCACACCCCCGTCCACACTGCAGCCACAGCCTCATCTTGGGTGTAGGCAGCTTGTCGCCTTCCGCTCAGTTACTCGCTCTACTCTGCAGGCCCATTCAGTTCATTCCCAGCCATGTGCCTTTGCCCATGCTGAACCCACTCCCTGAAATGCCTGCACAGTACAGGCTCTCCTTGTCCTCTGAGAACGAGCCAGTCTTGTCTCCTCCATGAAGCCTACTCATCCTTCTCATCTCATGGTGCCCCATATGAGTTCTTTAATGAGGGACTCCCAACTTGTATGAGTTCAACATGTAATTATTCTGGGTATTTCAGAAGTGTTGAATTTATCTCTTCAGCTGAGGGCTGAGCCTGACCACAGGGCCCGTGTCTTACCCCTTCGTTTCCTCCCTTTGCAGTCAGGTACCACGTGGCCTAGCTGAGGCATCAGCCAGCTATGGCAGATCAGAAACCATGCTGGCCTGGGGAAGATTGTAGGCAGGGGTCTTCTGATCTTCCAGTGGAGACACGAGGTACAAGTTCCTGGAAGAGGAAGTCATTTAGTTTGAGCAGCTTGCAGCTTAGCAGCAGAACATTGAGCAGCCCTGGGCCCCCTGTGGCTGCAACTTGAGCAGCTGAATTCTTTGCTACCATTTTTTTTTTTTAAAAAAAAGCCCCCTGTGAACAAATGTGGGATATTCGTTTATTACAAGTGGTCACACTGTCCAGGGCCCTGGAATAGAGCATCCTCCTCTTAAAGTTTTTTGAACTTTTTTATTTGGAAATAATTTCAACCCTGTAGAAGAGTTGTGTGAATCATACAAAGAAATCCCACATATGCTTCATCCAGTTCACTGCTTGTCGACATGTCTGCATTCGCTTTGTCATTTCTTCTCTCTCCTGTATTGTTGATGTATTTTAACTGTTTGAGAATTAGTTGCAGATATCGTGTTCCTTTTTCCCTAAATACTTTAGCAAACATTTTCCTAAGAGGAAGACATTCTCATTCAGAACCATGGTAGACTTACCAGATTCAGGAAATTTAATATACTTACAGTTTTATTATCCAGTACGAAGCGCATTTTCAAAGCCTTATTATGGCAGTTTTCCCCCAATTCGAGGATATGCACCAGGATTGAAACAAGGATCATGAGCACCGCATTTAGACGTAACTTGTCTTTAGTCTTCCTTCAGTCTGAAGCAGTTCCTCGGCCTTTCTTTGCTTTCACGGCCTTGATGTTTTTGAAGAGCACAGGCCGTAGAACACCCTCTCTTAAGTGTTTCTAAAGTCACTTAGTACACAGCCATTGTTGTCAAAACCTAAGGAGGGGCACGGGGTTGGTTGTGAATGGTCAGGGCCAAAGTTGAGGGTGTCTGGATTGTCGAAAGAGATTTGATGGAAAAGGAGGTTGCTAGTGTATAGACAGCTAAATCTCATACCAGATCCATACAGTACTTGGATTCAGCAATCCTAGGAGGTGCCCATTTGTAGAGGGTTGAGTATTTTCCCCAAATCATTCTCATATATTTCTCATAATCAGTGAAACAATATTTCGTCCTGTTTTCACCTTCATTAACTGTGTTTGTGGTAACCTCCCTTTTGGAGCTTATTCAAAGTTCCCTTTTGGGAGGCTTTCCAGGATTTCACCTAACTGAACATCATAGTGGAATTGAGTGTTTTGAACTGGGAATAGTTCAGAAATAATATAGTCTAGTTATTTCTCAGTTGATTAAATTAGGGTGAGATTTTTGAAAGAGGCTTTAGATATTCACTTACATGAATAAGAGCCAAGATAAGGCCAGGTGCAGTGGCTCATGCCTGTAATCCTAGCACTTTGAGAGGCCAAGGCGGGTGGATAACTTGAGGTCAGGAGTTCAAGACCAGCCTGGCCAACATGGTGAAACCCCATCTCTACTAAAAATACAAAATAATTAGCTGGGCATGGTGGAGGGCACCTGTAATCCTAGCTACTTGGGAGGCTGGGGTGGGAGAATTGTTTGAACCTGGGATGCAGAGGTTGCAGTGAGCTGAGATTACAGCACTGCACACTCCAGCCTGGGTGACAGAGCAAGACTCCCATCTCAAACTAACTAACTAACTAACTAACTTCCTTCCTTCCTTCCTTCCTTCCTTCCTTAGAGCAAGACTCCTCCTCAAACTAACTTCCTTCCTTCCTTCCATCCGTACATCTATCCATTCATCATTCAGGCTGGGGTGCAGTGATATGATCATGGCTCACTGCAGCCTTGGATTCCTGGGCTCAAGCGGTCCTTCCACCTCAGCCTTCTGAGTACCTGGGACTACGGGTACAAGCTACCACACCTAATTTTTAAAATTTTGGGGGGCTGGGCTCAGTGGCTCATGCCTGCAATCCCAGCACTTTGGGAGGCCGAGGCGGGTGGATCACTTGAGGTCAAGAGTTCGAGACCAGCCTGGCCAACATGGTGAAACCTCATCTTTACTAAATATACAAAAATTAGCCGGGTGTGCTGGCACATGCCTGTAATTCCAGCTACTAGGGAGGCTGAGGCAGGAGAATTGCTTGAACCTGGGAGGCAGAGATTACAGTAAGCTGAGATTGCAACATTGCACTCCAGCCTCAGCAAAGAAGCGAGACTGTCTCAATAAATAAATAAATAAATAAATAATTTTTTGTAGGGTTAGGGGTGTTACTATATTGCCCAGGCTAGCTATTTTCATTTTTGAAAATTTTATTGAGTTTCTTTTCCTTGCTGTTAGAGTACCATCTACAGAGAAATTCAGTGAAAGGTAACACAGCCCAAGGTGCTCAGTGGAAGCCTAATAGTTTGGTTACATACGTGATTAAAACCATGTTTTTGTTTTGTAACAGCCATTGATTGACTTTGAAAATATTTTATACTATTAAACTTACTTTGAAAAGCCATTTTCCAGTTTTCTTTCTAATCTGTACTAGCTACAAACAATTTCTGTGACTTCCAGTCAGTTATTAAAAATACCTTTTTGTGGCCGGGCACAGTGGCTCACGCCTGTAATCCCAGCACTTTGGGAGGCCTAGGCGGGCAGATCACCTGAGGCCGAAAGTTCAAGACCAGCCTGGCCAACATGGAGAAACCCCATCTTTACTGAAAATACAAAATTAGCCAGGTGTGGTGGCACATGCCTGTAATCCCAGCTACTCAGAGGCTTAAGCAAGAGAATCATTTGAACCCAGGAGGCGGAGGTTGCAGTGAGCGGAGATCACACCATTGCACTCCAGGCTGGGCAAGAAGAGCAAAACTCCGTCTCAAAAAAAATAAATATATTTTTTCTATTTTTCAGCAGCCCATGACCCATCGAGAATCAGCACCTGTTCCCCAACCTGAAAACAAACCAGAAAGTAAGCCAGGCCCAGTTGGACCAGATCTCCCTCCTGGACACGTCCCAATTCAAGTGATCCGCAAAGAGGCGGATTCTAAACCTGTTTCCCAGAAGCCCCCACCTCCCTCTGAGAAGGTAGAGGTAAAAGTTCCCCCTGCCCCAGTTCCTTGTCCTTCTCCCAGCCCTGGCCCTTCTGCTGTCCCCTCTTCCCCCAAGAATGTGGCTACAGAAGAGAGGGCAGCCCCCAGCACTGCCCCTGCAGAAGCTACACCTCCAAAACCAGGAGAAGCTGAGGCTCCCCCAAAACATCCAGGAGTGCTGAAAGTGGAAGCCATCCTGGAGAAGGTGCAGGGGCTGGAGCAGGCTGTAGACAACTTTGAAGGCAAGAAGACTGACAAAAAGTATCTGATGATCGAAGAGTATTTGACCAAAGAGCTGCTGGCCCTGGATTCAGTTGACCCCGAGGGACGAGCTGATGTGCGTCAGGCCAGGAGAGATGGTGTCAGGAAGGTTCAAACCATCTTGGAAAAACTTGAACAGAAAGCCATTGATGTCCCAGGTCAAGTCCAGGTCTATGAACTCCAGCCCAGCAACCTTGAGGCCGATCAGCCACTGCAGGCAATCATGGAGATGGGTGCCGTGGCAGCAGACAAGGGCAAGAAAAATGCTGGAAGTGGAGAAGATCCCCACACCCAAACCCAGCAGCCAGAAGCCACAGCAGCAGCAGCAACTTCAAACCCCAGCAGCACGACAGACACCACTGGCAACCCAGCAGCACCATAGCCTCTGCCCAGTAAAAATCAGACTCGGAAACTCAGAACCAATGTGTGCTTTAGGGAATTTTAAGTTGCATGCATTTCAGAGACTTTAAGTCAGTTGGTTTTTATTATTAGCTGCTTGGTATGCAGTAATTTGGGTGGAGATAAAACACACTAATAAAAGGGCTAAAAAGGAAAATGATGCTTTCTTCTATATGCTTACTCTGTACAAATAAAGAAGTTGCTTGTTGTTTCAGAAGTTTAACCCTGTTGCTTGTTTTGGAGCCCTGTCTGCTTGGGCACCCACCACCTGTTAGCTGTGGTTGTGCGCTGTCTTCTGTAGTTCCGGACTAAACGAGTTTTTGGGGCTAGATGGGGAGTCAATTACCCATCACATAATTATGAAACACATTTATCAGAAATGTTGCCATTTTAATGAGATGATTTTCTTCATCTCATAATTAAAATAACTTTAGAGAGAGTAAAATGTGCCAGGAGCCATAGGAATATCTGTATGTTGGATGACTTTAATGCTACATTTTAAAAAAAGAAAATAAAGTAATAATATAACTCAAAACGTTTTTTGTGGTTTCTAAACCTTTGAAAGCAGTGGCAACATGGAGATTGTCTGTCCCTGGTTTCATTCAGAATAAATGACAGTTGGATTTACCAGCCTGCTTTGGGTTTTGTGACCTCTCCAATAGCCCGGCTCATGAACGAATTGTCTTGGCCACCTTTCAGTCTCAGATTGCAACAGGAACCTGGGAAGACTGAGGGCTGTGAACTCAGGTAATGGGAATATGCCTGCTGCATCCCTTCGGACCACCCCAGCCAACAGCCAAGGTGCCACTTAGGTAGCATGTCTGCCCACCTGGCCTCAGGCTTCAACAAGAGGATGAGATTGTCCAAAAGTGCCCAGAGGGCCTGGCACAATGGCTTACACCTCTTATCCCAGTACTTCGGGAGTCTGAGGCAGGAGGATTCCTTGAGGCCAGGAGTTTGAGACCAGGCTACGCAACATACCAAGGCCCTGTCTCTACAAAAAACAAATTAGCCAGGTGTGGTGGCATGTATCTTTAGTCCCAAGCTACCGGGAAGGCTAAGGCATGAAGGGAGTTTAAGAACAAGGGTTCAGGGCTGCTGCGAGCTATGATCCTGCCACTGCACTCCAGCCTGGACAACAGAGTGAGACCCTGTCTGGAAAAAAAAAAAAAAAGTGTACAGGGAAGCCAGTTCCCACTATTGCCCAAGGCTGGTCAACATGTTCCGTGGAGTCTAGGTCACTAGGGGTTGAAGACGTGCTCTGAGAGTCTTGGGGTCATCTTTATCAACACCTTGTGAGTCACCAAACCAGACTGGGACCAGATTTATCTTCCTGAATTGGGTTCCTAGAAGCCTCTGGAGTTATGAACCAGATACAGTGAGGCCTGGGTAGAGATGATTCTTCCTGTGCCAGTAGTTTTTTTTTTTTTTTTAAAGCTTGGGAAGGACCACAGCCCCGCAGCGTGGAGATGTGCTGAATTTTTTTTTTTTTTTTTAACTCCTTGCAAAATAAAGTGAAAAGAGAAAGGCCTGAAACCTTGGAACTCTCAGTGAGGGTGCTGCCTTAAGAGCCCCCGAGCTGAATTTCTTAGGACTATATTGAGTTTAATATTGGTGCCTGACGATGCCGCACAAAAATACACACTGGTGTGCTCGCCACTGTTAGCCTGCTGAGGAAGGCTGAAGTCATTCCTATGGGAGTCTGCCAACATCATTCCTGGGTGAACTCATGTGGGGAGTACAAGCCGACATGCCACTGATTCTAGAAACTCAAACGTGTAAATAGGGGGCAAAAAAAAAAAAAGCCTACTGGACTATTTTAAAAATGAACCAGGCCGGGCACGGTGGCTCATGCCTATAATCCCAGCACTTTGGGAAGCTGAGGTGGGTGGATTAACTTGAAGTCAGGAGTTCGAGACCAGCCTGGCCAACATGGTGAAACCCCCTCTCTACTAAAAATACAAAAATTAGCCAGGCATAGTGGCATGCACCTATAATTCCAGCTACTTGGGAGGCTGGGGCACAAGAACCACTTGAACCTGGGAGGCAGAGGTCGCAGTGAGCTGAGATCACACCACTGCACTCCAGCCTGGGCAACAGAGTGAGACTCAGTCTCAAAAAAAAAAAAAAAATGAACCAAAGATGATGTGACCACTTCTCTTTGGGACTCAATGGACCTCATATGACATTAAGCCTCCTTGAGTGGTTACTGAATTAGGTTGATAGTATTTTTATCACTAAACGTCATCAAATAAGTAGCTCTTTAATGTGGCAGGAATATTTTCAATCGTCCAAATTAGACATGCCATGGGCATCAGGATGGGAGTTAGCTGGCCAGTGTTGGTGGCCCCTGGGCCTTGTGTGGGGAGCAGGGCATAGAGCTAGCTGTATATGTTCTTGGTGACACCACTGTCTTGGCCCCTGTAGGAGTGGGGGGGGCATACAGCTACTGAGTATCTACTGAGTATCAGGGCTTTTTCCTGTGATGCCTGCTCAGGCCCTCCCTAACTGCTTTTCCAAATCTTCACTCTTTTTTTTTTTTTTGAGTTGGGAGTCTCACTCTGTTGCCCAGGCTGGAGTGCAGTGGCGCCATCTCGGCTCACTGAAACCTCTGCCTCCTGGGTTCAAGCGATTCTCCTGCCTCTGCCTCCCAAGTAGCTGGAATTATGGGCGTGTGCCACCACACCCAGCTAATTTTTGTGTTTTTAGTAGAGATGGAGTTTTGCAGTGTTGGCCAGGCTGGTCTCAAACCCCTGACCTCAAGTGATCCACCTGCCTCGGCCTCCCAAAGTGCTGGGATGACAGATATGAGCCACCATGCCCGGCCTCCAGATCTTCCCACTCTTGAGGCCCTTGGGTTGAAAATTTCCCCACCTGAACCATGCATTTCTTCTCAGACTCTTCCCTTCCCAAAGCTCCCAGCACCTTTCTGTGCATTTGCCAAGACCCAGTTGTTTTCTCAACATCCTTAGTCATTTCCTCAGCAAGACTGAATCCCCGGAGGGGTGGCAGGTCCATTCCAGCAATTCCTTCTTCCCACATTGTTGTCTGGACCTGGGCACAGTGGCAACCTTGATAGCCAAGGGGTGCTTAAAAGTCCCTTCCGCTTAAGATGTTAGAATTCTAAGGCTAAATTGATGTTCCTGCAGAAATAAATACCATCCTCAGGAGATGTCAGTTTAGGGCCAACTCTTTCACCAACTTCCTCATAATTCCCAGATATGTAATTTATTTACTTTAATTGATGTAAGTTATTTCTTCTCTCTGGGCCCTTTGCTCCCATCTGTGAAAGGAAGGCCTTGCCCAAGGTTCCTCTTGGTGATCTGGGTGTTTCTGGCAGGCCCGCCCTTGCTGCTGTTGTGGTCTCTGTCTGGGTATATCTCCCTGAGCAGCCCAGCCAGGAAGCACAGCACAGAGCTCCATGATGGGCTGTCCAGTCCCGCTAGCCCCGTGTGAGTGTGGCTGGCCGGCCTGCCCACTGTCCGTAACATTATACAAATGTAATCGAATGCCAATGGACAGGATCCAGGGTTGCAGTTATTTTGGGATGTGCAGGAGCCTGTGGGAAAATGCTGGAACATGTCTTAGTCACTTGGGCAAATACCTTTGTTTCTGTGTTCCAGCATGTTTCGAACTTTCAGGCAGCACAAAAAAAGCTCCAGCAGGCACACCCACCCTTAGTGATTCTGGTGCCCTTTCATTTCCTGTGGCTGTGAAGAGTGTGAGTGCAGAGGGCTGAAAGCCAGGCTGGGGAAGCCCTAGACGCCCACCTATGGAAAAAAGTGTAGCGCTTCCCTCAATACGTAATTTAAATTAAAAACAAAAAGTGTGTAAAGAAGATCTGAAATTCCCATGTTTACTTTGTTGCTTCCTAAACATTGTAAAAATTCCTCCACTCATGTGTATGTGCACTTGGGCAGGACCCTGCCTTCCTGGTACTCTAAGCCGTTGCCCAGCCCTGCCCAGTAGGAACCAGTGGAGACCAGGAAGGGCTACATCAGTCCCCGGGGGGCATCTGAGCAGGCGAGGAGGGACAGGACCACAAGAGAGGGCAGCGGAAGCCAGCAATGGGGCCTTCCTGTGCTCAGGGGAAGGGATGAGGAGGCAGCCACAGGTCCTCCCGATGGACAGGGTCACTCCCGCACCTCACAAGTGGGCCCAGAGCTCCTTGTGTAACTGGAAGCCAGCCTGAAGGTGCGAAGGGGCTTGGAAAAGCATTCCAGATAGTGTTTTTCTAAAACATTCCCTTGTCTGTCCTTGCCTTCTCTAGCCAGAGCTTTGCCCTAGGATCTGGATGGCTGCATGGATGGAGTCTGAGGAAGAAGGTCTCCTCTAGTTCTTTTTTTTTCTTTTTTTTTTTTTTGGAAACGGTGTCTCGCTCTGTCACCCAGGCGGGAGTGCAGTGGTGCAATCTTGGCTCACTGCAACCTTTGCCTTTCGGGTTCAAGCGATTATTGGCTCATTGCAAACTCCACCTCTCCAGTAGCTGGGACTACAGGTGCGTGCCACCATGCCCAGCTAATTTTTGTATTCTTAGCAGAGACAGAGTTTCACCATGTTGGCCAGGCTGGTCTCGAACTCCTGACCTCGTGATCTGCCTGCCTCGGCCTCCCAAAGTGCCTGAATTACAAGCATGAGCCACTGTGCCCAGCAGTCTCCTCTAGTTTGAAGACGGGAAATCCTCCTGCCAGTCCCTCACTTTCTGTCTTCCATTTCATCTCTCTCTCTCCCCACTGGCTCTTTTCTTCTCCTTAGCCTACAGAAAGCACAAACCAAAAAGAAATGCTTCCTCCTTACTTTACCCCCTGTCCCCCTCCCTTTTTTTTTTTTGAGACAGGGTCTTGCTCTGTCACTCAGGTGGGAGTAAGGTAGTACAATTTCAGCTCACTGGAAACTTGGCCTCCCGGGTTCAAGCGATTCTCCCACTTCAGCCTCCTGAGTAGCTGGGATTACAGATATGTACCACCACACTCAGCTAAATTTTGTATTTTTAGTAGAGATGGGGTTTCACCATGTTGGCCAGGCTAGTCTTGAACTGATCTCAAGTGATCCACCCGCTTTGACCTCCCAAAGTGCTGGGATACAGGTGTAAGCCACTGCGCCCGGCTCACCGCCCCCACTTTCTGTTCACACGTCGTGGAAGAGCCAGCGAAGTCCCCCCAACTCCCACATCCTGATCACCCATTGCCATCCACTCCTGCCCCCACCCCTACCGAAACCACTCCTGTGGACACACTGTCACCGCTGTTATGCAATGTCTCCAGCTCTCCTCCCCATAAGGCTCTGACTCACCCTCTTCCCCTGCCCTCTCTTCAACATCAAGGTCCCCAGCATTCCTTTCTCAACTGCCAATCTTCTCACGGTGTGAGGGTGGTTCAGGTGGCACCTTGGCTGGACCACAGCACCCAGCTATTTAGCTCCAACACCAGATGTTGCTGAGCACATATTCTGCAGACTTGGTTAACATCTACCATCCGTTGACTTCTCCCAGAGGAGAAGAAATTCTGCCTCCAGACTGCAGCATCCGCCCCAGTGAGTTTCTAGCCTGCTGCCTGCCCTACCCTGCTCTGCCCTACTCTGCCCTGTCCTACCCTGCTCTGCCCTACCCTGCTCTGCCCTACTCTGCCCTGTCCTACCCTGCTCTGCCCTACCCTGCTCTGCCCTACCCTGCTCTCCCCTACTCTGCCCTGTCCTACAGCTTTCCAACTTGTCTGTCCCCACAATCATGTCAGCCAATTCCTTAAAAAAAAATGCACACATGGCTGTGTGAGGTGGCTCATGCCTCTAATCCCAGCATTATGGGAGGCCGGGGAGGATGGATTGCTTCAGCCCAGGAGTTCAAGACCAGCCTAGGAAACATGGCAAAACCCCATTGCTATTTATAATAAAAAATTAGGCTGGGTGCTGTGACTCACACCTGTAATCCCAGCGCTTTGGGAGGCCGAGGCGGGCAGATCACAAGGTCAGGAGTTTGAGAACAGCCTGACCAACACGGTGAAATCCCATCTCTACTAAAAATACAAAAATTAGTTGGGCGTGGTGTCGGGTGACTGTAATCCCAGCTACTCAGGAGGCTGAGGCAGGAAAATCGCTTGAACCAGGGAGGCAGAGGTTGCAGAGAGCCGAGATCATGCCATTGCACTCCAGCCTAGGTGACACAGCGAGACTCAGTCTCAAAAAATATATATATTAAACACACACACCCCTACCACACGAGCACTGTATATGTATATTCTGTTTCTCAGGTGAATCTTGACTGATGCATTCTGTTCACACTCACCTGTTCTCCAGCTCCCTCCTCCCAAACCCCAATCATCTCTGGGTCTTTGTTTATGGTACCCTCTTTCTTTTTTTAAAGGTAGAATTAATATGTTATTGTCATCCAGATGGCAGTTGGGTTTATAGTCTCCATACTTTATGTAAATAAAAAAATTATAAGTTTTAAATAGCCAATGGCTGGTATGTTTTCAGAAAACATGATTAGACTAATTCATTAATGCTGGCTTCAAGCTTTTCCTTATTAGCTCCAGGAAATTCACCCAGTCCCTTCTTAAAAAACCGGAAGGTTGGCATGCATTTGACTTCACATTCTGAAGCGACATCCTGACAGTCATCCACACGTACTTCAAGGAATATCATGTGGGAATTCTTTTCAGAGAGGGAATGAGAGGAAGGCTTGATCTGTTTGCAAGGCCCACACCACGTGGCTAAGAAGTCAACTACGGCAAGTTTATCACCTGCAGCCTCCAAGGCTTCCTGAAAAGCAACCTTGCTCTCAATCTGCTTCACCATCTTGACTGCTGGGGTCTGAAGAGCAGCTGTAAGAACCGGCTGGGCGGGTTGAGCGTGGTGGCTCAAGCCTGTAATCCCAGCACTTTGGGAGGCCGAGGCGGGTGGATCACGAGGTCAAGAGATCGAGACCATCCTGGTCAACATGGTGAAACCCCGTCTCTACTAAAAATACAAAAAATCAGCTGGGCATGGTGGCGCATGCCTGTAATCCCAGCTACTCAGGAGGCTGAGGCAGGAGAATTGCCTGAACCCAGGAGGCGGAGGTTGCGGTGAGCCGAGATTGCACCATTGCACTCCAGTCTGGGTAATGAGCGAAACTCCATCTCAAAAAAAAAAAAAAAAAAAAAAAAAAAGAACAGGCTGGGCAACAGAGAGAGACTCCATCTCAAAAAAAAAAAAAGTGTTTATGTCACTTTTCACTCGGAAATGAGTGCTTACTTGCCCTACATTTTCATAACTAAAAGAGTGCACACAAAGACTCTGATTGTGACTGTTCTCAGCCAGTTCTGTCCACTCTCTGACAAAGCAGCAGCTGACGTAATTTAAAAATGTCTCCCAAAAGGTTCCCAGTTTCATTAACATTTTTTTGAGATAATTTTAACTAATTATTGGGTCACAAATTTCTTTCAGACAAAAAAAGACAAAAAGGCTCATTATCTCAAATATATACATTTCAAGATTTAAAAATACTAAAAGCATGGTAACTTCTCCATTTTATTTTTTTTCCTTGTATTTCACCCTAATTATCAAGATATCAGAAAATACACAGAGGCAATGGATATCTCGGTTACCCTGATTTGATCCTACATATTGTGTACATATATCAAAATATCACAAGCACTCTCACGATAAGTACAAGTATAATATGTCAATAGAAATTTAAAAATTAAAGAAATTAACAGAAGAGACCGGGCATGGTAACTCACACCTGTAAGCCCAGCACTTTGGGAGGCCAAAGCAGGTCAGGAGTTCCAGACCAACCTGGCCAACATGGCAAAACCCTGTTTCTACTAAAAATACAAATCATGACTCATGCCTGTAATTGAGGAGATCGAGGCAAGAGAATAGTTTGAACCCAAGAAACAGAGGTTGCAGTGAGCTCAGATCACACCACTGCACTCCAGCCTCGGCAGCAGAGTGAGACTGTCTCAAAAAAAAAAAATTAACAAAAGAAAATATATAGTTAAAAATAAAATTACATTTTATAATCATAGTACAAGGAGATTTAAGGATAAAGTTTCAGGTTAGAATGAGAGAGAGACAGAGGCATGTGTGTACAAACAAGCATGCGGCCCAAAAATAGCTTATTGATTAGTATAAAATGTTACTAATTAGTATAAAATGTTATTGATTAGTATAAAATGTAAACGGTTGATTTTGCACAAATGTGTGCTTTTTGTTTTTGTTTTTGCCGTCCACTGGAATGTAAAACTCAAAATCTTTTTTTTTTTTTTTTTTTTTTTTTTGAGACAGAGTCTTGCTCTGTTGCCTAGGCTGGAGTGCAGTGGCGCAATCTCAGCTCACTGCAACCTCCGCCTCCTGGGTTCAAACAGTTCTCTGCCTCAGCCTCCCAAGTAGCTGGGATTACAGCCACCCGACACCACACCGGGCCCATTTGTGTATTTTTAGTAGAGACAGGATTTCACCATCTTGATCAGGCTGGTCTTGAACTCCTGACCTTGTGATCCACCCGCCTCGGCCTCCCAAAGTGCTGGGATTACAGGCATGAACCACTGTGCCCAGCCAGAAACTCAAAATCTTTCTTTAGAGCTAAGGCTGTTTTTTGTTTCTTTGCTTTGAGACAGAGTCTCACTCTGTTGCCCAGGCTGGAGTATAGTGACGCTATCTCGACTCATTGCAGCCTCTGCCTCCTAGGTTCAAGAAGTTCTCTGCCTCAGCCTCCCAAGTAGCTGGGATTACAGGCACCCACCACCATGCTCAGCTAATTTTTTGTGTTTTTAGTGGAGACGGGGTTTCACGATCTTGGCCAGGCTGGTCTTGAACTCCTGACCTCGTGATCCACCTGCCTTGGCCTCCCAAAGTGCTGGAATTATAGGCATGAGCCACTGTGCCCGTCCGCCTGCCCCCCTTTTTTTTTTCCAATCAACTTCCTTAAGTTGAAAGGAGCTAAGGCTTTAGCAAAGCAATATGAAGGTTTGAAATCTCCAGGGAGATTGATTTATGAGTACAGTACAAGTTAAGGCTACCTCTGACCTTGGCAGATTCTGGCTGTTAAATTAGGCCTTGGAATCCTGAGACAGGGGCTCTCATCTCAGCCTCCTCAGTATCTCACTGTGTTAGCAGTTCCATGAATCCCAATGGAGTCATGAAATTTCATTCATGGAATTGAATTCCAACTCATGGAATTTAATGAAATTCCATTGGATTCATGGAATTCTGCTTCAGTTCTGTG
This sequence comes from Sapajus apella, assembly GCF_009761245.1. Lineage (NCBI taxonomy): Eukaryota > Metazoa > Chordata > Mammalia > Primates > Cebidae > Sapajus > Sapajus apella. The sequence goes on from NW_022436953.1 coordinate 22,954,541, forward strand.
ATTCTAATTTTTTTTTTTTTTTAGACAAGCTCTCTCTGTCACCCAGGCTGGAGTGTAGTGGCACGATTTAGGCTCACTGCAACCTCCGTCAGCCTCCCTGGTTCAAGCAATTCCCCTGCCTCAGCCTCCCAAGTAGCTGGGCACCTTATCGCCCGGCTAATATTCGTATTATTTGGTAGAGAGAGGAGTTTCGCCATGTTGCCCAGGCTGGTCTCGAACTCCTGACCTCAAGTGAGAGGCCCACCTCAGCCTCCCAAGGTGCTGGGATTACAGGCGTGAGCCACCGCACCGGGCCAGTTCTGTGATTCTTTGGAGTGCAATGGCGCAATCTCCGCTCACAGCAGCCTCCAGCTCCCAGGTTCAAGCAATTCTGCCCCAGCCTCCTGAGTAGCTGGGATTACAGGTGTTCGCCACTACCCCCAGCTAATATGTGTTATTTTACTAGAGACGGGGTTTCACCATATAGGCCAGGCTGGTTTCAAACTCCTGGTCTCAAGTGATCTACCCGCCTCGGCTTTCCAAAGTCCTGGGGCTACCTGTGTGAGCCACCGCGCCGGCCTGAGGTCTGAGGTTCTTAGTCAAGGACTCATCCGCACTAATTGAAACGTGAGGTGGGGGATTTCTCCGCGCTGACCAGTAGGGGGCGCGTCATGACTGCGCCTTCTGCTTTCATCCCCGCTTGGAGAAATCCTGTCCTGTTCTCTCGGGGAGCCGTTCCTGACTGTGGGCTCCATTTTCTAATAGAATGACTCACACAAAGAATCACTTCTTTCATTATTTCGTATTCCGTACAATACTAGTGATACACAAAGCCCTCATTTGAAAACCAAGTAAAGGAAGCGAGCACAGGATGTCTGTGCTGGTCTGGGCGCCTTCATCTCAGAGGATGAGAACGCAGCCATGCCTCCATTCACACTATAAGCCAGATTCCTCCAATAAGCGAGATAGCCCTGTTTTCTAAAGTCAGGGAGATTTATGAGTCAGAGTAATTGCATCCACAATCTGATTAGAATTCTCTCCTAATAATGGGAGCTGACCGCATCTGTCTGTGATCCAGCCCAGTCACCACTTGGTTGGTTTTCCAGTACTGTAAGCCAGACTTTGGGGTGGGGGGAAGGTAAACGCTCCCAGCACTTTAATGCCAGGCTTAGTCTTTCCTAAGGAGCAGGATCAAAATAATGTTAACAGGAAAAATATGCTTCCTCATATGAGACTGCAGTACTTCACCTTGTATGAGAAAGGAAAAACGAAGGCTGAGACATTTCTTGTTTTTTAACTAGGGAGAAATCCACTCCCTCTCTCATCCCATAGATCTTCCTGGTGGCAGGATGATCGGAAAATGGGAGTGCCCATCCTCTTTCAGGCTTGGGGGACTAGAGCCCTCCACGCAGAATGGGCAAAGTCGGGGCAGAGCAGAGACTCCATTAGCATCACAATAGGCCTACCACCTGCATTTGAAAGCTTCCAGAAAAGACTGAGAGGCAATCTCTTGCTGTTTCCCCAAAGGCAGATTGGTCGATCAGCCTTCCTATCCAGAACAGCTAGAAAAGCTGGCAAAACAAACGTGTTTGAAGGTGAGCCACCAAGGGGGTGAGGACTTGAGGGTCAAGGTCCTGGAGAGAAGGTTAGCGGAGCTTTGAATTTTGAGGCATTTGCCTATTTCACGAGGCAGAGAAGCTCCCAGCAGACTCATGCTAAGGAAGGAAGAGCTCAAGTAGCCGCCGCCAGCTTTCAACTTCCAAAGGGCCTCGGTCTTTGGAAGGAATGGGAATGAAAATAGAGAGACTCTCACAAAGACTGAAACCCAGCTTCCCATTCGCTTAACGTTTGATTGTGTTGCAGGAAAGGGGTCCGGATCCAGACCTCAAGGTTCTTGGATCTGGTGCAAGAAATAATTGAGGGTGAGTCCATAGAGTAAAGTGAAAGCAAGTTCATTAGGCAAGTAAAGGAATAAAAGAATGGTTACCCCATAGACAGAGCAGCGCCGAGGGTTCATGCCTCCCCTTTTTAGACCACATAGGGTCACTTCCTGACGTTGCCATGGCATTTGTAAACTGTCATGGCACTAGTGGGAGTGTGGCAGTGAGGATGACCAGAGGTCACTCTTGCTGCTATCTTGGTGTTGGTGGGTTTTAGCTAGCTTCTTTACTGCAGCCTGTTTTATTGGCAAAGTCTTTATGACCTGTGTCTTGTGCTGACATCCTATCTCGTTCCCTGACTTAGAATCCCTAACTTTCTGGGAATGCGGCCCAGCAGGTATCAGCCTTATTTTAGGCACCCCCTACTCAAGATGGAGTTTCTCTGGTTCAAGCGCCTCTGACAATTGGATTAAAGCAAGGTTTCTCAACCTCAGTGCTGTTGACACCGATATTGACATTATCAGTGAACCATCTTACGCAATGTTTAACATTCCTGGCCTTTAACCACTGGGTGCCAGTAGCACCACCCCTTCCCCAAATTCTGACAACCAAACTGTCTCCAGACATTGCTAAATGCCCCCTGGTGGAGAAAATCACCTGTGGTTGAAAACCGCTGAATAAAGAGTGTCTGCCCACACCCCAACTGCCTTCTAGAAGCAAAAATAAATCTTACTATCATTCAGGACCTCAAATTATATCTATACTTTTTCATACATGATATGCAGCACCTAATAAAGAACATAGCTTTAAAATACACAACACAGTTGACGGAAGTAAAAAGAGAAATAAATCCACAATCATAGTGGGAGATGTTAGGACACCTTTCTCAGGAAATGATGGACTAAGCAGACAAAAAAAATCAACAAGCTTTGGTAACAGGGTAAACTGCGAAAAGAAGTATCTGGAGGGGGCTATTTGCATGAAAAAGGGGTTGGCAGGAAGGGGTATTGAGGGCAGATGGAGAAATGGGGAGAAAAGAAGGGTCTTTGTGGGTCCCCTCTTTCTGGAGGCCTAATTCTATAAGACCTCTTCAGCATGAATGGTACAAGGGAACTGTCTCATTTCCTTTGTTCCTTCATCCAGACTATACTGGCTGCTCTGTGAGATCGACCTGTACCTCCAGTGTGTCAGAGGCATATGAACCAGAGCACCCCCACTTTGAATAGGAGCTGGGTAAAATGAGGCTGAAACCTACTGCCTTCCCAGAAGGTTAGGCATTCTAAGCCACAGGATGAGATAGGAGGTCAGCACAAGAATCAGGTCATAAAGACCTTGCTGATAAAACAGATCGCAGTAAAGAAACCAACCAAGACCCACCAAAATCAAGATGGCAATGAGAGTGACCTCACTGCTACACTCCCACCAGCACCATGACAGCTCACAAATGCCTTGGCGACATCAGGAAGTTACCCTATTTGGTCTCAAAGGGGAACCATGAATAATCCACCCCTTGTTTAGCATATCATCAAGAAATAACCATTAAAATGGGTAACCAGCAGCCCTTGGGGCTGCTCTGTCTTTGCAGTATCCTTTTTTTTTTTTTTTTTTTTAAGACGGAATCTCGCCCCCTGTCGCCCAGGCTGGAGTGCAGTGGCACACTCTTGGCTCACTGCAACCTCCGCCTTCTGGGTTCAAGCAATTCTCCTGTCTCAGCCTCCTGAGTAGCTGGGACGACAGGTACCAGCCACCACGCCCAGCTATTTTTGGATTTTTAGTAGAGACGGGGTTTCACCATTTTGGTCAGGCAGGTCTTGAACTCCTGACCTCAGGTGATCCGCTCACCTCAGCCTCCCAAAGTGCTGGGATTACAGGCATAAGCCACCACACCCAGCCTTTTTCTTCTTTTCTTTTCTTTTTCTTTTTTCTTTTTTTTTTTTTTGAAACAGAGTCTCTCTTTTTCCCAGGCTGCAGTGCAGTGGCGCAATCTTAGCTCACTGCAACCTCTCCCTCCCAGATTCAAGCGATTCTCCTCAGTCTCCTGAGTAGCTGGGATTACAGGCATGCACCATCATGCCAGGTTAATTTTTGTATTTTTTGGCAGAGATGGGGTTTCACCATGTTGATCAGGCTGATCTCGATCTCCTGACCTCATGATCAGCCCGCCTCAGCCTCTCAAAGTGCTGGGATTACAGGTGTGAGCTACCGTGCCCAGCCATAATAGCCATTCTTTTATTCCTTTACTTTCTTAATAAACTTGCTTTCATTTTACTCTGCAGACTCGCCCTGAATTCTTTCTTCTGTGAGACCCAAGAAGCCTCTCTTGGGGACCCCTTTCCTGTAACAAGTTCATTGTGGACTCCTTAGCAGTCAGTGGGTTTGGGTTGGCAAAGACTAGTAAGGCGGGCAAAAGTGTGGTAAGCACTTTCTGATCAAAGGGGAGAGTGTCTCCAGCAAAGCTGCAGCCTCCACCCCTGCCATCGATGTGCCACCAGGTATCACTGAACTTAGAGAGTCCTATGGTCTGAGACAGTTTCCAAATTGAGAGATAGTAGAACTGAATATTTAATTCCCGTCCCATCTCTCCCTGCTGTATTTTAGCAAGAAGTACTCCAGGACACAGAAGAAGAGCCTGTCCTACCTGGATTACACAGGTATATTGATACCTACTATATGCCAGACATTATTCTAATTGCTGTTAGGAAACAGGGAGTAGGCTGGGCACGGTGTCTCATGCCTGTAATCCCAGCACTTTGGGAGGCCAAGACGGGAGGATTGCTTAAGCCTAGGAGACCAACCTGGGAAACATAATAAGACCTTGTCTCCCCTAAAAATAAAAAATAAAAAAGCTGGGCATGTTGCTACATGCCTGTAGTCCCAGCTACTTGGGAGGCTGAGGAGTTGAGGCCAGGAGTTGGAGGGTGCAGCAGTGAGCCATGATTGTGCCGTTGCACTCCAGCCTGGGTGATAGAATGAGACCCTGTCTCAACTGTCTCAAAAAAAAAAAAAAAAAAAAAGAAAGAAACAATGAATATAAGATTGGGATATAAAGATGGGTAAAGCTGTAACGGAGGTATGGGGGTAAGGGCAGTGAATCAAGTAAACCAGCAGTTTGAGTACAGTATGCGGCGGCAACTCAGGACAGAGCATAACAGGCTAAGAAGATGAAGAGTAACAGGTGCTGGAGGGGAGGGAGAGAGAGAGAGACAGCAGATTAGGGGAATCTAGTTAAGACTCTGAAATGGGAAGAGGATTTTCTGGGGAGGAGGAGTAACATGAACAAAAGTCTGCAGGTGGGAAAGCACCACGTGCATTCAGGGAAAATTGTATTCCACAGCTATTGAATTCCTGCTCTATACCCAGCACTGTGCTAGGAGTTAGATGTACTGCGGCAAACAAGACTCAGTCCTTCTCTGCAAGTTGCTCAGGGATCTTTAGTAGGGCAGACTGAAAAGGAACGGGGAAATGTTCTCCAGTGAGCTGTCTGGAGTAACTGGCATAAAGTGTTTGCAAAGTAATGAGAAACATGCCTGTCAGGTTACGAGGGGCTGTCTTATGCCTTAACACTTAAGGTGAAGACACAGCCAGAATATAATCAGCTCCCCCTTTGAAGCTCTGTTAGAGCTTCAAAGAGTCCCATCACAAGTGATCACACACAGCCGCCAATGCCCCCGAACGTGACTTAGCAAGTCTGGGAGGCATCCAACCCAAGCTGCTAGCAGCCGGATTAGAAAGGCAGGGTTGATGAAGATAGGGCATGAGTCTCTATGGCTCCTTTCTTTCCAGAGGGGAAAGAAAAGAAGAGGCCCCTGAGAGGAGACCCACCCTGTCCTGGGAAAGCCGAGGGCCCAAGTGACACAGGGCTTACAGTCTTGGTTCAAAGATGATCCCACCATCCACCTCTTCTGAGACCTTGATTTTTCAGTTATCCTAGCTCTCTGTGTGTCTAGCTTCCCCCCTCTTGATTTATCCCCAGCAACATCAATGTATCTTTAAGCTGCTCTCATCACTCTACCCTGTTGTTGCCCCATCTCTCTCCTCCCTGCAAAGTTAAACTTTTTTTTTGTGAGACAGAGTCTGACTCCAGGCTGGAGTGCAGTGTAGTGATCTCAGCTCACTATAATCTCCACCTCCCAGGTTCAGGTGATTCTCCTGCCTCAGCCTTCTGAGTAGCTGGGACTACAGATGTGTGCCACCATGCCCATCTAAATTTTTATATTTTTAATAGAGACGGGGTTTCACCATGTTAGCCAGGATGATCTTGATCTCCTGACCCCGTGATCTGCCCACCTTGGCCTCCCAAAGTGCTGGGATTACAGGCTTGAGCCACCGCGTCCAGCCAACTTCTTAAAGGAGTTGTCCACACTCACTGCCACTACTTCCTCACTTCCTGTTCTGCTCAAGTTCCTTTGGAATAGAGACCCATCTGGCTGGCTCTAGGAAGCTGCTTCTGGTAGGGACACACTGACAATCATGTGCAAATCTAGCAATCGAGCCTCTGGATCTGGATTTCCCTTTTTTTCCAAAGTCCTTTCTAGTTCCTCTCCAGGCTGTATCCCTCTCCCACATGGCCTCAGTCACCTGCTCCAGACAAACTTATTCCAACTTTCCGAACCTGCTCAACCTCACCCCAGACCTCTTACCCAAGATGCTGAAGGATAGCTGGCCTATGGAAACCTGGAACAGAGGCTACAAACTCATCAAGATGGGCTCCTCTTCCTCTACCCTGCCCTCTCCTCCCTCATCTTGTGTTTGTGTGTGTGTGTGTGTGTGTGTGTGTGTGTGTGTGTGTGTCTGCTTCTCTCTGACCATCTCTGCCATTTTCCCTCCCTCTACTTACCCATCCTGCACCATCCCATAATGACCACTCCAGCTTCAGTCAACTTATCAACTTCAGGATCTTTAGCTCAGATCCCACTGTCAACAGACAGATGCCCAAGAGAGATGGAACCTAATTGGTAATTTCTTCAAATGAGGAGACAGGTCATAGGTCACTGACTTCAGATTACAGGATGTGGCTGTTTAAGGCCACAGAAACTTGGACAGGACGGCCTCCCTGAGAAGTGGGGGGAGAGCAGGCCCCGAGAAGCAGCTTTATATGCCTCCCATTCACACCTCCACCCAGGGCATTGGCTTATGTGCTCAGCAGCCTGGAAACTTCTTTCACTGAGGTCATAAACAGTGTCTTTGTTGTTGAATCCAATGGACAGTATTCCTTTCTTCCTGTGTATGAATGTTCAGTGGCTTCTGGACATAACTATCATGAGATTTACCCTCTTATAGTTTTCCTCCTATATTTTGACTATTTCCTTCCTGCCTATGATGTGCGCTCCTCTTTCTCTGCCTCTGCTTTCAAAGTTGACCATCCTCTGGGTCTGGATTTTCCTTTCCTTTCCAGAGTTATTTCTAGTCCCTCTCCGGGCCCTCTCCCTCTTCCACATGGCCTCAGTCACCTGCTCTATACAAATCAGTTCTGACTTTCTGTATCTGCACAACCTCATCCCAGACCTCACCCAACTGGGCGGCTCCACCTAGATGTCCCACGGGTACCTCAGAGTCACTGTGCGCAGTGGCACTCCATCCCCCTTCTGCCCTCTTCTCCCTGGTGTTTCCTACTTCAGGTGGCACCAGCCACTTGCCCACGCCAGAAACAGCATCATGCTCAATACCTTCTTTCCTTCACTCTAAACCCAACCAAACACCAAGCATGAAAGAATCAACAGGCCAGGCACAGTGGCTCACACCTGTAATCCCAGCACTTTGGGAAGCTGAGACGAGTGGATCACCTGAGGTCAGGAGACCAGCCTGGCCAACATAGTGAAACCTCATCTCCACAAAAAGCACAAAAAATTAGCTGGGTGTGGTGGTATGTGCCTGTAATCCCAGCTACTCGGGAGGCTGAGGCAGGAGAATCTCTTGAATCTGGGAGGCAGAGGTTGCAGTGAGCCAAGATTGTGCCACTGCACTCCAGCCTGGGCAACAAGAGTGAAACTCCATCTCAAAAAAAAAAAAAAAGAATCCACAATAATCCCTTCATAGAGCAAACATCCAGTGTTCTACTTTCAGAGCATCCATCTTTTCTTTTTTCCTCCTGTCACCACCATGGTTCTTGGAGTCATTCTCCTAGGTGGACTCTTCACGTTCAGTCTTCCAACCCCCCAATTCAGTAACTCCCACCCCCTTGGCCAGAGGGCTTTTTTCCTGCCTCCTTCCTCCTTTTATTTAAAAGAAATGTAGTTTTGTCACAGGATCCTTGGGGTGTCATTTTTCCAGACAGGAAACCTCTGTGGCCAGCAGCACCTCCTGCCTGAGTATTGCTCCTGCCTACTGGGCTCGTCCCACCAACTTGGCCCAGCAGACTGTGCTCAGCTCACGCTCCTGGCCCAGATCCCACACATGCCAAGGACAAACCAGGCGTGGAGTGGTGGGTGTGTGGGTGAGCGAGCGTGGGGTCCGGCCACTGTGCACAGCCAGGCATTCCGGCTGCTATGGTGGCATGGGCAACTCCAGATGCCAGCAGAGGTGCTGGTTCCATGAAAATCTGTGGCTGAGCCAGACGTACTGAACGAAGCTTCCGCCGCAGGCACCTGCGTCTGGATGAGGGTAATGCAGTGGCACCTGCAAACTTGGAGATGCCAGGAACCACAGAGCCCCAAAGAGAGTGTCACAGCCCTGGCTTGGAGAGCCCCTAGGTCTGAGCTCCCCAAAGGGCCAGAGCTCTCCTCTTCTTCTTGTTACCTGCAATGTGGCAAGCCAGGGGGTTGTGTTTCAGCCCTGTTGGTGTTACAGCTCTTTCAGTCCCACCATTCGGCGGGTCTTGAGTTCTTGTCACGCATCCAGGAAGAATGAGGTACACAGACAACTGGAGGATGAATGAGGTGGAGAGGAGCTTCACTGAATGATGGAACAGCTCTCAGGAGACCCCAAGTGGCTAGCTCCTTTCTGCAGGCCGGTCATCCCAACGGGAGGAGCCCTCAGCAGAGAGGAGACTTGGAGTGGCTAGCTCCTATCCACAGGCAGGTCACCCTGACAAGCTGAGGAGACTGAAGCAGGTAGCTCCCTCCTGCAGCTGGTAGTCCCGATGTCTGTATCCCTCAGCAGAGAGGAACCCCAGAGTGGGTAGCTTCTATCTGCAGGCAGGTCGTCCTGATGTCTGCATCTCTCAATGGAGAGGAGACCCAGAGGGGTTAGCTCCTATCCACAGCAGGTCACCCAACGTCTCTGTGAGTCTGACTGAGCTGAAGGTTTTTATGGGCTTCAGGAGAGAGAAAGTGTATGCTGATTGGGCCATGGGTGGCCATGAGTGGGCCTGGAAAAAGTACCATAAATTCTCACTTCAGGCTGCAGACTCCACCCAGAACTGACAACCCAGCTCCCATGATTTAGGCCCTCCCTGGCTTGAAGATGTGGCTTCACCAGGGACCCACCTCTTTTCCCCCAGAAGCCTGCCTGCCTCCTGCCACCATCTACATGTCATCCATCATGTCCAGGCTGTTCATGCTGAGGGGTTATTGAAGACCCATGCCAAGCTGCCCTCACCACCCCCTCGGCCTCCCTCCCATCATCACTGGTGCCCAGAGTCCAGAGGGGGCTGAAGTGGCAGGGGGCTGGTATGTCAGCTCCACCCTGAGTGCATGCACACCTGGCTAGGTTGCAACAGTGTCTGGGCTCAGCCACAATTTTGCTCCAAAATTGGAGTGGGCTCCAGAAGTGGGGCAAATTCAGGCAGCGGGAGCAGGCACTTCTGAGTCTTCAGGGGCAGGGGGGCTTCCTGGGCTCCTGAGAGGGCAGGGATTCCTGGGTCTGCAGCTGCAGCTGGGCAGCTGCATCTGTGGCCAGGAGGGCAGGACTCCCGCCTGTTCTTGGCTTCGGTTCCGTGGAGCACACAGCCCTGGCCATGCCTCCCCTGCTGCAGCTGGGTCTTCACAGTGTCCGCTTGAGATGGGCCACCACTGCCATCAGTTTTAGTACTTTTATATATACACAGACTCAAACCACTATTAAAAAAATAGAGGCAGGACAGCTTCAATATAAATACACACCTTCACTTTTGTTACTTTAAAATTTTTATTGTGCAGATTTTTTTTGAGACAGGGTCTCCCTCTGTTGCCCAGGCTAGAGGACAGTTGTGTGAAGACAGCTCACTGCAGCTCAACCTCCTGAGCTCAAGCAATCCTCCTACCTCAGCTTCGTGAGCAGCTGTGCCACCATGCCTGGCTAATTTTTTTTTTTTTTGTAGACATGGGGTTTTGCCATGTTGCCTGGGCTGGTCTTGAACTCCTGAGCTCAAACCATTCCCCAACCTTGGCCCCCTAAGTGGTGGGATTACAGGCTTGAGCCACTGCAGCTGACCTATTATGCAGAGTGTTGAACATTCATTAAAGAAGATAGACTATTATAATGTTCTTGTGTTCTCATCCTCCCAATCCCAACAACCAACAAACCTAAGCCAGGCCTGCTTCATCTACTCCCCTTCACATGATATTTTGAAGCAAATCCCATGTAGCCTACTATTTCATCCATAAATATTTCAGTGCGGATTTCTAAAAGATAAAAATTTTGGCCAGGTGGGTGGCTCATACATGTAATCCTAGCACTTTGGGAGGCTGAGGCAGGTGGATTGCCTGAGGTCAGGAGTTAAAGACTAGCCAGGGCAACATGGTGAAACTCCATCTCTACTAAAACTACAAAAAATTAGCTGGACATGGTGATGCACACCTGTTGTCCCAGCTACTTGGGAGACTGAAGCATAAGAATCGCTTGAGCATGGGAGGCAGAGGTTGCAGTAAGCTGAGACTGCGCCACTGCACTCCAGCCTGGGTGATAGAGTGAGACCCTATCTCAAAAAACAAACAAAGATTTTAAAAATGCTATTATGATACCTGAAAGAATGAACAATAATTTCTTAATATCATTAAGTCAGGTTTCCAATTATCTCATAAATGTAATAAATTTGTGAAAAATTAGAATCTAAATAATGTCTGTAGACTGTGATCAGTTGCTGTGGCTTTAAATATCTTTTAATTTATTTCTCTTTCTAGCTCTTTTTTCTTTTCCTTGCAATTTATTTACCTATTGCATCCCCATGGTATCATTTAACAAGCTCCTTTGTTTTCTGTATCTCCTATAAATTGGTAAAGTATCTTTTTTTCTGCAGCATCATTGTATCAGGCACGTAGCATGAAGACTTTAAGGTTAATTGGTTTGCCTTAAGAGTTTAAGCTGCCTTGCTTGCCCAAAACAGGGACATGAAAAAAAATAAACTTCCTATGCAAGTTTCTAAATTGGATCATGTCCTCCTCTACTGAAAGTCCTTTGTCAAGTCCCCCATTTTCCTTAGGCTAGAGCCCAAGGGCGTGATCACGTGATTATTCCTAAACACTGTGATTGGTCAAGGGTTAACCATGTGACCCAAGTTGGGCCAATCAGGGCCCTTTCCCCACTTTTTCTGTGGGAGCTGGGGGGACTGTGCTGTGGATTGATCCTAGGTGAGGTTCAGAGGGATTCCATTGGAAGTTTTCTTGTTTCCGTGAAAGGACTTCTGTTAGTGGGGATGGTTCTTAACTCTGGCATACAATCAGAGGTATTTTTATTTTTTACTTTTTTTGGAGACAGAGTCTTGCTCTGTCACCCAGGCTGGAGTGCAGTGGTGGGATCTTGGGTCACTGCAATTTCCGCCTCCCAGGTTAAAGCAATTCTCCTGCCTCAGCCTCCCAAGTAGCTGGGATTACAGGCACCTGCCACCACACCCAGCTAATTTTTGTATTTTTAGTAGAGATGGGGTTTCACCATTTTGGCCAGGCTGGTCTCAAACTCCTGACCTCAGGTGATTTGCCCGCCTCGGCCTCCCAAAGTGCTGGGATTACAGGCGTGAGCCACCATACCCAGCCCAGACAGATTTTTTAAAAATACAGAAACCCATGAAGGAAGCCAGCCACAAAAGGCTACATGCTGTATGACTTCAGCCATCTGAAACTCCCAATGGGAGCATCTCCTAGAGAAATAAAGTAGCTTGGTGGTTGCCAGGAGCTGGGAGTAGGAGGCAATGGGAAGGAATGCTGATGGGTTTCTTTTTGGGGTGATGAAGACATTCTGGAATTAGGTAGTGGTGATGGTTGCCCAACTTTGTCAATAGACTAAAAACCATTCAATTGTACACTTTAAAAAAGGTGAATAGAAACAATACACAAGCCCACATTTACACCAGACCAGTTAAAAAACTCAACAGGTGGGGCCCAGGTGTTGACAAATTTGTAAAGCTCCCCCAGGTGAATCTAAAGAGCAGAGTCTGAAGACCACTTATTGAGTAACATGCCTGCTCTGTCTTCAAGAAGTACGAAGACTGGGGAGATAGTTTTAGATGCGTGCTTGACTCCTGTCTCTATCTCTGTCCCTCTTTTTCTCTTTCTCCCTCTGTCAGATCAGTGCAGTGAGAAAGGTATCACGAAGCCCAGTTATGGCCACAGATCTTAGTCTTTGTTATGCACTGAATTGCTTCCCCCCACAGATTCGTATGTTTAATCCCTAACCACTCAACCCGAGTGTATTATAGCATAGGGCCTTTAAAGAAGTAATTAAGGTAGGGGAGGAAGGGAGTATATGAGAATTGACAGGAAGGTACAATACCTTCCTCTCAGTTTTGCTGTGAACTTAAAAAAAAAGTTGCTCCTAAAAAATAAGGTCTTGGTAAGGCGCAGTGGTTCACACCTGTAATCCCAGCACTTGGGGAGGCCAAGGTGGGCGGCTCACGAGGCCAGCAGTTCAAGACCGGCCTGGCCAACATGGTGAACCTCTATCTCTACTAAAGATATAAAAAATTAGCTGGGTGCAGTAGCACGTGCCTGTAATCCCAGCTGCTTGGGAGGCTGAGGCAGGAGAATCACTTGAAGCTGGGAGGCAGAGGTTGCAGTGAGCTCAGATCGTGCCACTGCACTCCACCCTGACAACAGGGAGAGACTCTTTCTCAAAAAAAAAAAAAAAAAAAAAAGGTCTTTCCCTGGTTGTCCGATGATTAGGAAAAGTAAAATTTAAAAATAAAAATGACTTTAAAAAATAAAATCTTTTTAATTTAATTTTATTTTATTTTGAGACTGAGTCTTGCTCTGTTGCCAGGCTGGAGGCAGTGGCATGAACTCTGCTCACTGCAACCTCTGCCTCCCTGGTTCAAGCGATTCTCCTGCCTCAGCCTCCCAATTAGCTGGGATTACAGGCACGCGCCACCATGCCCAGCTAATTTTTGTATTTTTAGTAGAGACAGGGTTTCACCATGTTGGCCAGGATGGTCTCCATCTCCTGACCTCATGATCCACCTGCCTTGGCCTCCCAAAGTGCTGGGATTACAGGCATGAGCCACCGCATCCAGCCTCTTTTTAAATTATTTTTAAAAACAGAGACAGATCTCACTATATTATCTAAGCTGGTCTTGAATTTCTGGCCTCCAGCGATCCTCCTACCTCAGCCTTCCAAAGTGCTGGGATTACAGGCACAAGCCACCGTGCCTGGCCTACTCTTTTTTTTAAAAAGAAGTAATTAAATTATCGTAAGGATGGGGTCCTAACCTAACAGAACCAGAGGAATGGACACCAGTAGTGTACCCCACACAGAGAAATGACTGTCTGCAAGCCAAGAAGAGAGGCCTCTAGAGAAACCAAACCTGCTGTACCTTGATCTTGGACTTCCAGGTTCCAGAACTGTGAGTAAATAAATTCCGGTTGTGTAAACCGCCCAGTCTATGACAGTTTGCTGTGGTCACCTTAGTAGACTAAAACAAGTCCCAGTCTACCTGTTTCTGTAAGACAGGAAGAGGTAGACAATCATATCATCTATAATAATGATAAAGTAATTTATCCTATGTTATGCCTTTTATTCTTTCCTTGTCTTTCCTTTTTTTTTTTTTTTTTTTTTTTAAGACAGAGTCTCACTCTGTCAATCAGGCTGGAGTGCAGTGGTGTAATCTCAGCTCACTGCAACCTCTATCTCACAGATTCAAGCAATTCTCCTGCCTCAGTCTCCCTCGTAGCTGGGATTACAGGTGCATGCCACCATGCCCAGCTAATTTTTGGAGTTTTAGTAGAGACGGGCTTTCTCCATGTTGGTCAGGCTGGTCTTGAACTCCCGACCTCAGGTGATCTGCCCACATCGGCCTCCCAAAGTGCTGGGATTACAGGCGTAAGCCACTGCACCTGGCGGTGCACCTCTCTCTCTTCCTTCTCTCTTTCTTTTTTTCTTTCTTTTCTCCTTCCTTCCTTTCTGCTTGCTTGCTTGCCACCGTGCCCGGCCAGATTCTTTCTTTCTAACTGGCAATATTCTCGTGCTACTTTTCAAAATCAGAATTAGAATATTGGCATTAAATGAATCCTGAATCCAGAGTTGAGTCAATCTTCTAATTTAACTTTCTCTAGACCACATATTTATTTCAGTCAACATTTATTAGACAAAGTGCTTTGAGCACTTGGGATACATCAAGAACTGTGGGGACTGTGGGGACTCTGGGGACTGTGGGGACACAACATGAATAAAATTTCCTTCCATTCTAATCAGTGAAAAACATCAGATTGTAATGACTTGTTTGATCTATGACCTGAATGTTTTATTATTAGACTGTGCTCATGACTGAAATCTGTGCATATACCACGAGCATATTTTTGAGTTGTAGAATTTCACTTCCTTTTTCTTGCTCAACACTTTTACTATTGGTAATACTGTATCAAAATTTCCCCTTTTTTTCTTTGTATTTCTCTTTTTCATAAAATTAAATAAGGACGCCGCATTTCACAGATTTTATGAAATTGTCTGCTATCTACTCAGAAAAAAGACTCCTCAAAACTTTTAAGCACCAGAATAACTTTTCTAAATCCATACTTGGCTGGGCGTGGTGGCCCACGCTTGTAACCTCAGCACTTGGGAGGCCAAGGGGGCAGATCACATGAGGCCAGGAGTTTGAGACCAGCCTGGCCAACATGGGAAAACCCTGTCTGTGCTAAAAACACACAATTAGCTGGGTGTGGTAGCGTGCCTGTGATCCCCAGCTACTCCGGAGGCTGAGGCAGGAGAATCGCTTGAATTTGGGAGGCGGAGGTTATAGTGAGCCAAGATTGCACCACTGCACTCCAGCCTGGACAACAGAGACTGTCTCAAAAATAAAAACAAATAAATAAATCCATACTTGATGGCCCAGAGCCCCTGATTTGACATTAGTATGCAGCACAAGAGATCAGCAGGCATGGCCGGGATATGAAGATGTCTTATATACTTGTGGCATTAGATACAAAGAAGGACTTGGAGCTGTGTTCAGGTAATCAGGACATTTGGGTTCCAGTGCCAGGTCCTCCCACAAATTAACTGCAATACTTTGGACAAATTCCCTAAATTCCCTAAACCTTAGCCCTTCATCTGTAAGATGATGCTGCTAAACTACCTGAACGTCCCTTTTCATATTAAATTTCTACACTTTTATGATTCTAGAGAGAACCATAAGAAAGAAAGAGTGAAATCGTTGGGACAATTAGGAAACTGAAGAAGTGGGAAAAAATGGGACAAACGAAAATTCTAAGAACAAAGCAGGCAATAAAATTAATTCAGAACAGCAGAAAGTGAGAGAGTAAAGTAAAATATGGTAAAAAGGAGAAAATAAAACACTAAATGTCTTTTTGGAATTGCAAAGATAAATCACATCAGATTTCATTTTTAATCCCAAAGAGAAAGAAGAAATCTGGTTATTTGTATTTCTCTTGCATTAAGAGACAATCTTCAGGAGTTACTTTGACTTGTCTCTCTATGGTTTCTCAATTCTAAAGAAAAAAAGAGAGCTGATGTCTACGGCTACTTTGAGAGATCAGATTGTTAAAACTAGCACACAGCAGTTATTGAGTGAATAAATACATTTTTCACTCAAGTAGAAGAAGGTGGAGAAAGAATGTTGTGGGACAAAGGGAGGTACTTGGGGTCACTCAGGAATGAACCATTCGATTTTGTTGGATTGCTTCCAGACGCAGAAAGAATGCTTACATTTCATGATTTCATCCAACCTCAAAACAATGCCCACGACAGATCAGGGGAATAATGCTTAGCTCTCAGCCACCTGACTCCATGACAATGGGTCCCTGTTGTGGGGTGTTGTATGAGTGGCTTATTCTGATTCTGTTGGTAGGTCAGAAATTTGCTGAGGTGCAGAGGCAGCAGTGCACAAATGGAAAACAGTACCTCCTGAACAAACCGCTGTTTGGTACAAAAGAAAGGAAGGAAGCTTCTATTCCTGCCCTTTCCCGTCCTATCCTCTCTCCTCCTTTCACTAGTCCTGGTTGTGTTGCTCCTGGGGTCAGAAGTAGGGGGCATCTGTCTGTAGCTTACCCTTTACCGTCTTAGGGTCTCTGAGACCTTGGCAAGTTTCTTTTGTGCTCTGCACCTAATTTTCCACGTCCCTAAGTGGAAGTGATCATGTGTATTAAACAGACCAATGGTGTCTACCAGTCTTAAGCAGAATGGAAGGTCAAAGATGTTAATTACTCTATGTTTTTCCATCTGTGGACATCCCTCTCCTTTCTTTCTAAAGAATACATGAACTCTTTAGAACAGAATACCGCATTTCAGGACAGATTTCCTCTGGGAAAAAATGCTGTTACCAGCTGTTACCAGCTTCAAAGATGGGGATGTGAAAATGTTGTAATGGAAAAGCCGCATAAGACCTTATAGAGAGAGTCTGTGAGATGGTTAAGTTTCAACATAGACTCATGAGTCTTAAAAATGGGAAGAACATGTAGAGAGAGCTTATTCTGGGTTATTTCAACAGCAAAGATGATGCTGTCTCAGGTTTTTGGGGGAGAATCATGGCCTTTCATAGTTTTGAGTGTATTTACCACTTGGTAGTAATATCTTGTTTTTAAACTGATTTTTGTTGATTGAATCATGTCCCCTTAAAGGCAGGCTCAAGCCTAATCTCTGGTCCCTATGAATATGACTTCATTTGGAAATAGATCCTTTGTAGATCTAAAAAAGTTAAGCTGAGGTTTTACTGGAACACTAGTTGAATGGTGCCTTTATAAGAAGAGAAAAATTTGAACACTGATACAGACACACAGGGAGAGTGCCGTGTGACAAATGAGACAGAAATTGGAGTGACATATTTTCAAGCCAAGGAACACCAAGAATTGCAGGCAGCCTCCAAACTCTGGAAAAGGCAAGGAAGGATTCTCCAGTGGAGACTTCAGAGGGAGCCTGGCCCAGCCAACACCTTGATTTCTTTTCTTTTCTTTTTTTTTTTGAGACAGAGTCTCGCTGGTGCCCAGGCTGGAGTGCAATGGCACCATCTTGGCTCACCACAACCTCTACCTCAGACAGGTTCAAGTGATTCTCCTGTCTCAGCCTCCCGAGTAGCTGGGACTACAGGCGTGCACCAGTACGCCCCGCCAATTTTTGTATTTTTAGTAGAGAGGGGGTTTCACTATATTGGGCAGGCTGGTCTCGGACTCCTGACATCGTGATCCACCCGCCTTGGCCTCCCAAAGAGCTGGGATTACAGGCATGAGCCACTGCGCCCAGCTGATTTTGGATTTCTAGCCTCCAGCATTGTGAGAAAATACATTTCTGTTGTTAACTACCACCCAATTTATGGTAATTTGTTACAGCACCCCTAGAAAAACCAATATACTGACCAAATGACCACATCTCTTTGTCCCCTCTATGTTTTATTTATTTATTTATTTGCTTATGTTTTATAGAAATGGGGTCTCACTGTGTTGCCTAGGCTGGTCTCAAAACTCCTGGGCTCAAGCAACCTCCCACCTCAGCCTCCCAAAGTGCTGGGATTATAGGCATGAGCCGCAGCGCCTGTAATCAGTAGACTAATCATTGTTCTCAATAGCCTTGAGATTTCTGATGGAAATTTTAACATAATTATTAACATATCCCATTTTTACACTAAAATAATATACATTGTGGTTGGGGAGACCTTCTGATGACTGGGTTGGTAAGCTCCTGGGAAAGACAGAAACTCCCTCTCCAGGCCCTGTCCTGCGCAGCTACAAGATGCTGCAGTGAGAACCAGGCACCCCCCATCTAAGTGACGCTTTAGCTTTACCATCTGTAAACGCTGCTGATATTTCCTTCCTGCTACTTGAAAATAAAAATACGGCTTTAAAGTATTTTGAGCTCTACGGAACTTGCTA
Organism: Sapajus apella; assembly: GCF_009761245.1. Lineage (NCBI taxonomy): Eukaryota > Metazoa > Chordata > Mammalia > Primates > Cebidae > Sapajus > Sapajus apella. The sequence goes on from NW_022436953.1 coordinate 22,972,560, forward strand.
TAGAAAATTAGAGGTGGCATGATTATCTTCCTTCATCTCCTTTTTTGCAGACGGTCTCGCTTGCTCTGCCGCCCAGGAGGCTGCTTTTTTTTCTTTTTTGACTGACCTTCCCTTTTTCTGAACTTGTTAGTCACACCTTGTCCTCAAGATATTTTCTCCTTGATACTTAGCAATAATTTTTGTTCTGATGTCATTGGTGACCCCACAGCTACGCAAAGCTATTATTTTCCATTCTAGCAGGAACTCAGATATTTATTTCAATCCATTCGTAGCAGAGAATCCTTCTGTTGAATGTATTCCTGTCCTTGTGAGGTGGTAAAGATGAGTGGAAATGCCTCCCTAGCACTATGAGTTGTTGTTGTTTGTAATACGTGAAATTGATGTAAACCCTCCTGACTTCACTTTCTGTCTTTCTCTCTTTCTTTTTTTGTTGAGATGGAGTCTCTCTCTGCTCTCTCTGTCGCTCAGGGCGGAGTGCTGTGGTGCAATCTCGGCTCACTGCAACCTTCGCCTCCCAGGCTCAAGGGATTCTCCTGCCTCAGCCTCCTGAGTAGCTGGGACTACAGGAGCGTGACACCATGCCCAGCCAGTGTATTTTTTGTATTTTTAGTAAAGGCAGGGTTTCACCATATTGGCCAGTCTGATCTCAAACTCCTGACCTCGTGATCCACCCTTCTGGGCCACCCAAAGTGCTGGGATTACAGGCGTGAGCCACCACACCCAGCCACAAGTTTTCTACACCTCCCACTACTACAATGGGTCAGATAGAGCCAGGAACTGACACTAAGCTGATGACCTGAAAAGGGATCCTTCGCTTAATTACACCATCAATAGTGAGAAGCTCCCTGATCTCCTACTTTCTGACTCCAGGAAAGATCTATTTTGCTTGTTGAAAGAGAAATCCAGCCACAGGTGGTGGCACACACCTATAATTCCAGCACTGTGGGAGGCTGAGGCAGAAGGATCACTTGAGGCCAGGAGTTCAATACCTGCCTAGGCAACATAGTGAGACCCCATCTTTACAAAAATAGATAGGGATATTTTTGTATGCTTCCTTTCTGGCTTCAGTATAACACTCTTCTAGAGCTTCTTTGTCCTCATTCCCTAAAGGAAAATATGAATAGCTATTTGGTTTTGTTTTTCTATGCATACAACCTTTAGGCTCTTATTCTGTTTGTAAAATTTAGACATTTTTGTTGCTTATTGCTCACACTATTAATTTTTTCTTTTTTTCAATTTTGAGATGAAGTCTTGCTCTGTCGCCCAGACTGGAGTGCAATGGCACGATCTTGGCTCACTGCAACCTCTATCTCCCGGGCTCAAGCCATTCTCCTGCCTCAGCTTCCCGAGCAACTGAGATTACAGGAGCCTGCCACCACACTCGGCTAATTTTTATATTTTTAGTAGAGATGGGGTTTCACCATGTTGTCCAGGCTGGTCTTGAACTCCTGATCTCATGATCTGCTCACCTCTGCCTTCCAAAGTGCTGGGACTGCAGAGGTGAGCCACCATGCCCGGCCACCTTCTTAATATTTTTAAGAGGAAGATACTTTCCCACATTAGATATTGATTATGATTGAAGTTTTTATGATTTTTTAAAAGCCTGTGTTTATTCTCAGTAGGCTTACTCATTCAGAGAGTCTGAGTATTATTTTTAGCACACAGCAAACCTATTATTTTAGATTAGATTAATAATGAAACTAAGCCAGTTTCTTGACTGTTTTTTTTTTTTCCCACATTCTCAGTTAAAAAATATTTTCGAGATGTCTCTGAAAGGATCTGATTGATTGATTGAGACTGGGTCTTGCTCTGTCACCCTGGTTGGAGCTCAGTGGCATGATCATAGCTTACTGTAGCCTCGATCTCAGGCGACCCTCCAGCCTCAACTTCCTGAGTAACTGGGACTACAGGCATTTGCCACTACACCTGGCTGATCACTTTTTTTTTTTTAATTTAGTAGATATAAGGTCTCTCTCTGTTGCCCAGGCTGGTCTCAAACTCCTGAGCTCAAGCAATCCTCCCACCTTAGCCTCCCAAAGTGGTGGGATTATAGGTGTGAGCTATTGTGTTTGGCCCAAAAGAATCTTTTTATTTTTGTTTTTTGGGTTTTTTTTGACATGGAGTTTCGTTCTTGTTGCCCAGGCTGGAGTACAATGGCACTACCTCAGCTCACTGCAACCTCTGCCTCCCAGGTTCAAGCAGTTCTCTTGCCTCAGCCTCCCAAGTAGCTGGAATCACAGGCATGCACCACCATGCCCGGCTAATTTTATATTTTTAGTAGAGACTTTGTTTCACCACGTTTGTCAGGCTGGTCTTGAACTCTCGACCTCTGGTGATCCACCCACCTTGGACTTCCAAAGTGCTGGGATTACAGGCGTGAGCCACTGCGCCTGGCTAAGAATAATTTTTAATAGGTACTCCCATTTGTCCAAGAACCTTAAGAGTATATCAGTCATAAATACGTTGTTGCAAGCATCTGGTTTCTATATGTCTAGACTATTTCATATATTTCATATTGTGCATAGAGAAGGGACTCCACATTTTGTAAGGTCATTTAGATGGGCCCTAAGGTAGGGAATGATGGGGAGAGGAGGGAAGTGCAGGTAAGCTGATTATGGGCTGAACTGTGCCTCCCTAAAATGTACATGTTGAAGTCCAAACCCCCAAGTACCTGAGACTGTGACTGTGTTTGAAGACAGGGCTCTCAAAGAGCTGATTAAGGTAAAATGAGGTCATTAGGTTGGGCCCTAATACAATATGACTGATGTCCTTGTAGGAAGAGAAGATTAGGACACACACACCACATAAACCTGGAGACAACCAGGTGAGGACACAGCAAGAAGAGGCCAATCGTAAGTGAAGGAGAGAGACCATAGGAGAAATCAACCCTGCCAACACCTTGATCTTGGACTTTGATACGGTTTGGCTGTGTACCCAGCCAAATCTCATCGGGAACTGTAGTTCCCATAGTCCCCATGTGTTGTGGGAGGTAATTGAATCATAGGGGAGTTACCTCCATGCTGGTCTTGTGATAGTGAGTGAGTTCTCAGGAGATCTAGTAGTTGTATAAGGGACTTTTGCCAGCTTCACTCTGCACTTCTCCTTGCTGCTGCCATGTGAAGAAGGATGTTTGCTTTCCCTTCTGCCATGATTATAACTTTCCTGAAGCCTCCCCAGCTCTGCAGAACTGTGAGTCAATTAAACTTCTTTATAAATTACCCAGTCTTGGGTATGTCCTTTTATCAGTGGGAGAATGGACTAATACAGACTTCTAGCCTCCAAAAGTGTGAGGATGTAAATTTCTGTTGGTTAAGCCTACTACTCTGTCACACTTTCACACTTTGCCATGGCAGCTTGAGCAGTCTAAGACAGCTGGGTCCTGACCATGTGATCCTCCCCACTCTGGAGCTCAGCTTGAAGGGGAGGGGGAGGGGGAGGGGCAAGGAGGATGAATGTCAAAGTCATCTGTTTGGCCATCTGCTCTATACAGCTTTGAGAACCCGAGCAAGTCATCAGATACAGGTTGGCTGCAGAGATGGAACCTTCCTGAGAGTAGGGAAGGGGAGAGGAAGTGTAAGTAACAACAAAACACACTCAGGTAGTGGGGGCAGAGGGAGAGGCTGCAGATAGTCACCATTTCACAATTCGGTTGCTGTACTTCATTCTCTTGGCTGATGTTTTACTTTTCCTTAAGAGTAAATAGAACTGTACTCTTTAAAAATAGAAGGAAACAATATGATTAATTTAAAAAGGCTTCTATTACTCTCTCAATGCCTTTTTATTTCCGAGTGACTATCTTTGTCCATTTTCATGTTGCTGATAAAGGCATACCTGAGACTGGGTAATTTATAAAGAAACAGAGGTTTAATTGTCTCACGGTTCCACGTGGCTGGAGGGAGCCTCACAATCATGGTGAAAGGTGAAAGGCACATCTTCCATGGCAGCAGGCAAGAGCAAATGAGAGCCAAGTGAAAGGGAAAACCGCCTTACAAAACCATCAAATCTCATGAGACTTATTTACTAGCACGAGAACAATATGGGGAAAATGCCCAATGATTCAATTATCTTCCACCAGGTCCTTCCCACAACACATGGGAATTATGGGAGTACAATTCAAGATGAGATTTGGGCAGGGACATAGCCAAACTATATCAATGACATAGGAACTGGTATATTAAAGGGAGTAGTAGAAACCATTCAAAAAAAGGTACAATCCCCCGGCACGTATACTGGGTTAAATAGTGTTCTCCCCAAATTCATGTCCACCAGGAACCTGTGAATGTGACCTTATGGAGATAGGGCTTTTGGCACATGTAATTAGTCATTAAAATGAGGTCCTACTGGATTAGGGTGGGTGGGCCCTACATCCAATTTGACTGGTGCCCTTAGAAGAAGAAGAGAACTGGCTGGGTGCAGTAGCTCACACCTGTAATGTCAGCACTTTGGGAGGCCAAGGCTAGAGAATCACTCAAGCCCAGGAGTTCGAGACCAGTCTGGGCAACATAGGGTCTCCCTCTTAAAAAAAAAAAAAATAGCCAGGCATAATGGCATATGCCTGTGGTCCCAGCTACTTGGGAGGCTGAGGTGGGAAGATTTCTTGAGCCCAAGAGGTTGAGGCTGCGGTGAGTTGTGATGATACCACTGCACTCCAGCCTGGGCAACAGAGCAAGACCCCATCTCTTAGGGAAAAAAAAGGAGAGGAGAGCTGAGAGAGACACATGCAGACAGGAGGAAAATGCCACATGACGTGGAGGCAGACATTGGAGTGATGCAGTCACACGCCAAGGAACGCTAAAGGTTGCCAGAAGCCGTCAGAAACTAGGGAGAGGCAAGGAAGGGTCCTTCCCCATTGCCTTCGGAGAGTGCGTGGCCCTGCCAGTGCCTTGATTTCAGTCTTCTAGCCTCCAGAATTGTGAGCGAATAGATTTCCACTGTCTTCAGCTACCCAGTTTGCCACCTGGTGATGGCAGCCCTAGGGAGCCGATAGAGGGAGCAGTGCAGGGACAGGCACAGTGCTTGACAAGTGCTTGTGAATTTCAGTGAATTTCATACAGTTGCTGCAGGTCCAAAGAAATCTCAGACCTGTGCTAGGATTATACAAGTGGTAAAGTGTCAGCTGGGTGCAATGGCTCACACCTGTAATTCCAGCAGTTTGGGAGGCTGAGGCAGGTGGATTGCTTGTGCTTAGGAGTTAAAGACCAGCCTGGCAAACATGGCAAAACTCTGTCTCTACTAAAAATAAAAATACAAAATATAAATGACAGGGTGTGGTGGTATGTGCCTGTAATCCTAACTACTCCAGAGGCTAAAGCAGGAGAATCACTTGAACCCGCGAGGTGGAGGCTGCAGTGAGCCAGTGGTGTTATCATAGGTGGCTGTAGTCTTGAATTCCTGGGTTCAAGTGAGCCTCCTGCTTCAGCCTCCCAAAGCACTGGGATTACAGGCATGGGCCAGTTCACCTGGCTGAAGCTGATTTTGAATGAAATATCATTGTTCCTAGGTAGGGAGTTACATGAGAGGCTGAGTAGTGCAGTGGAAATCATGCTGGGTTAGAGATTCTGAGGTGGGTTTCTATGAGGACTGGTGTCACAAATTTGCTGCCTGACTGTGGGCAAGTTGCTGCAACTTGCCAAGTCTTCATTAGGCTAGGTAGGTGACTGCTGGATTCTCTATCCTTCTCCCACTGAGTGGGAGGGGAGGGTATTAGCCCCTGTAATGAGTAACCTCCCAAGAGATATGTCCAAGTCCTAATTCTTAGTACTTGTGAATGTGAGCTTATTTGGAAGTAGAGTTTTTGAAGATGCCATTAATTTAAGGATCTTGGGATAAGTTCACCCTGGATTAGGATGGGCCCTAAATCCAATGACCAGTGTTCTTGTGAGAGATGGAAAAGGGGAAGATACACAGAAACATGGGGAGGCTGAGCGTGGCGGCTCAAGCCTGCAATCCCGACATTTTGGGAGGCAGAGGCAGGAGGATTGCTTGAGGTCAGGAGTTCAAGACCAGCCTGGACAACATAGCAAGACCCTATCTGTGTGGGAAAAAAAATTATATGTTAGGCTGGGAATGATACCTAATGCCTGTAATCCTAGCACTTTGGGAGGCTAAGGTGGGTGGGTTGCTTGAGCCCAGGAGTTTGAGACCAGCCTGGGCAACATGGTAAGACCCAGTCTCTACAAAAAATACAAAAATTAGTCAGGCATGGTGGTGCATGCCTGTAGTCCCAGCTCTTCAGGAGGCTGAAGCAAGAGGATCACCTGAGCCCAGAAGGAGGAGGAAGTAAGCAATCATCTTGCTACTACACCACACCAGCAAGAACAACACTATAAGACCCTGTCTCAAAAAAAAAAAAAAAATTTATATATATATATACACACACACATACACATATGTGTATATACATATATACATACATTTTATATATATATATATGTAAATAAATAGAAACCCATGGAATAAGGCCAGGTGAAGATTCGTGTGAGGGTGGGCTTGGAGACTGGAGCGATGCACTATAAGCCAAGGCATACCAAGGGTTACAGGAGCCACCAGAAGGTAGGAGAGTGGCATAGAATGGATTCTCTCTCAGGATCTCCACAAGAAATTGACCCTTCTAACACCTTGATTTTGGTTTTGGCCTCAAGAACAGAGAGAGAATCAGCTTCTGTTGTTTTAAGCCACCAGGTTTGTGGTCATTTGTATGGCAGTGCTAGGAAACTCATATAGACCTTCACAGGTTAGGAGGGGGCACTGGCCCAACAGGCCCTCTGATATGGTTTGGCTGTGTCCTCACCCAAATCTCATCTTGAATTCCCACATATTGTGGGAGGGACCCACCGGGAGGTAATTGAATCATGGGGGCAGGTCTTTCCTGTGCTGTTCTCATGATAGTGAATAAGTCTCATGAGAACTGATGGTTATAATAAAAGAGACTTTCCCTGCACAAGCTCTCTCTTTGCCTGCTGCCTCCATGTAAAATGTGACTTTGCTCTTCCTTGCCTTCTGCCATGATTGTGAGGCTTCCCCAGCCACATGGAACTATCAGTCCATTAAGCCTCTTTCTTTTGTAAATTTCCCAGCGTGGGGTATGCCTTTATCAGCAACATGAAAAAGGAGTAATAAACCCTCTCCACCTAGGAACCCCTAAGGAGTCATCACTGCATCTGATGATGAGATGCCAGGGCTGCCCATCTTTGTGAGACCAAATGCATGGGATTCTGATAGAGGTTGTATTCGTTTCCTGTGGCTGCCTTAACAAATTAGAACAAACTTCGTGGCTCAAAACAACACACTTTTATGCTCTTATATTTCTGTAGCACAAAAGTCCAAAATCAGTCTCACTGGGCCAAAATCAAGGTGTTAGCGGTGCCTTTCTACCTTCAGAGGCCCTAGGGGAGAATCAGTTTCTTATCTTTTCCAGCATCCAGTGGGGGCTGGCGTTCCCTGGTTTGCCCATCTTAAAGAGCAGCACCTTCAAATCTCTCATATCACTTTCTCCCCTGTATGTTAAAAAAAAAGGAGCTTTTTTTTTTTTTTTTTTTTTG
>NW_022436953.1:22980200-22981766 GCF_009761245.1 Sapajus apella
AAAAAAAAAAAAAAAAAAAAAATCCTAGGAAAAACATACAACCCTACCAAAGCTCCAAATAATGTGAATGAAATAAAGCAAAGTACAGAAACATTTTTTGTCATCTTTTGAGGTTATTTTTATTTTGTAAAGTTCTGTCTTATTTGTAATAGACTTTTAAAAGAACAATTATAGATTTACAGAAAAACTGAGAAGACAGTACAGGAGTTCTCATATACCCTACCCCTAGTTTCTTTCATTGTTAACATATTACATGAGTTGGGCACAATTAATAAGCCAAGGCTGATATAGTATCATTAAAGTCCAAACTGTATTCATATTTCCTTAGTTTTTACTTAATGTCCTTATTCTATCCAGGATCCCAGCCAGGGTATCACATAAGAGTTAATTGTCATGTCTCAGGCTCCTCTTGTCTATGACAGTTTTTCAGACTTCCATTTCCATTGTATTTGGTGACCCTAACAGGTTTTTTTTTTTTTTTTTTTTGGAGATGGAGTCTTGCTCTTGTCACCCAGGCTAGAGTGCAATGGCACAATCTCAACTCACTACAACCTCTGCCTCCTGGGTTAAAGCAATTCTCCTGCTTCAGCCTCCTGAGTAGCTGGGATTACAGTCATCCACCACCATGCCTAGATAAATTCTTGTATTTTTAGTAGAGATGGTTTTTCACCATGTTGGCCAGGCTGGTCTCAAACTCCTGACCTCAGATGATCCACCTGCCTCAGCCTCCCAAAGTGCAGGGATAACAGGTGTGAGTCACCACACCCAGCCCTCTGCCTCCTTCTTATTCACATACACGTGACTGCATTTAGGGGCCACTTGGATATCACAGGATAAGATCCCTAATCACATCTGCAAAGACCTTTTTTCCATGCAGGTAACATTTACAGGTTTCTTCTGATATCACTGAGGACCGTTATTCTGCTGACTGCAGGGGGTTAGACATGATGGAAATGTCAGGTAAGTGAGCAAAAGCCAACAGGGATAGAAAGCTTCACCTTCATCCCACCATACCACTCAGGGTGAGAGGAAGGTGAGGCAGGCCTCTCCATTCAGGCCTTCAGAGACTATTCTGAAGATGCGCTTAGGCAATCTCCCAGCTCTCCAAGGTCAGTTTCTCCCTATGCAAAATGGTGACAAAATAGAAAAATTTCTCTACAAGGTTGTTAGTAGAACTATATGAATTTTTTGAAAGGGTATCTACAGTGTTACAGAAATGTTATTTCGTAGTTTTAAAAAATCTATTTTAAAAGTTTTCCCCGGCCGGGCGCGGTGGCTCAAGCCTGTAATCCCAGCACTTTGGGAGGCCGAGGCGGGTGGATCACGAGGTCAAGAGATCGAGACCATCCTGGTCAGCATGGTGAAACCCCGTCTCTACTAAAAATACCAAAAAATTAGCTGGGCATGGTGGCGCGTGCCTGTAGTCCCAGCTACTCAGGAGGCTGAGGCAGGAGAATTGCCTGAACCCAGGAGGCGGAGGTTGCGGTGAGCCGAGATCGCGCCATTGCACTCCAGCCTGGGTAACATGAGTGAAACTCCGTCTCAAAAAAAAAAAAAAAAAAAAAA
>NW_022436953.1:22981866-22983399 GCF_009761245.1 Sapajus apella
AAAAAAAAAAAAAAAAAAAAGTTTTCCCCTCCAAAATAATAATTTGACAAATTCCTAACATATATGTGTGGGTATATATGTACATACATATATAATATTAGCAGAATTAAATATATGAAGAGAATATTTTGAATGGATACTACGTGTTCCCTCCTTTTTGTTTTTTGAGACAGAGTCTCACTCTGTCACCCAGGCTGGAGTGCAGTGGCATGATCTTGACTCACTGCAACCTCCACCTCCTGGGTTCAAGCAATTTTCCTCTCTCAGCCTCCCAAGTACTTGGGATTACAGGTATGCACCACCATGCCTGGCTAATTTTTATATTGTTAATAGAGATGGGTTTCACCATGTTGGACAGGCTTGCCTCCAACTCTTGATCTCACGTGATCTGCCCACCTCAGCCTCCCAAAGTGCTGGGATTACAGGTGGGAGCCACTGCACCCGGCCTTCCCCCAATTTTCGGTTGTCTACTGCTCTCCTTTAATTCCCCTCCCAGTATGAAATCTCCTAACCCCTACCTTGGAAATTACTACCCTTCCTACAGGTTGGAACCTGCCTTCTATCTCCCCAAGTATCCTGTAATCCCTACCCCTGCAGCTCTGATGGCTCTGGAGTTAGGGGGCAGTGAGGTTGGATTCCTGTGAATTGTTGGAGGATTGTGATTCCTTGCTGCTTCCAGGCAGTGCCTTGACCAGCAGTAGCTGTGGCCAGGTTGGTCCTGAATCCCCCAAGGACAAGCACGCCTTGCCACTGAGTATTACATTTTTTCCTGAAACCACCACCCAATCTAGCATCACACAATGAAAACACTCTCCTCTTATTAATAGTACTTTTGAGTCTACTCCTGGAAAATCTATACCCTGGCATTACTGAATCAAAGATGCTTCCTAGCTCTATTTTCAATATAAGCGCTCCACATGAACTGGGAATAGCTCTGTCTGAGTCATTGGGATGAATGGTGCCATCTTTAAACATAGTTTCCGATCTCTAAATTTATCTCTAAAACAAATGTGTGTATGTGTGTGTGTGTGCTCATCCAGCTCCATAATTGTTAGTGGATTAGAGAACTGGAGGGAGCAGAAAGTAGATCTGAGCTCAGAAGAGGAGGAGGGGCTAAAAGGACACGAAAGAATGATCACAGGGAGACAGGCCAAGAGAAGACAATGAACAGGCACAGATCCTCCTGGGATGTAGAAGCACAGAAGGTTCTTTACTGCTAGTGAGGGGGGCACAGTTTTTAACTGTGATGCCTAAAGCTTTTTCCAGTAAGGAGGGTCCTCTTTAGAAAGAATAATATAAAATAGTGAATACAGAATCAGGGCTTTTTTTTTTTTTTTTTTTGAGACGGAGTTTCACTCTCGTTACCCAGGCTGGAGTGCAATGGCGCGATCTCGGCTCACCGCAACCTCCGCCTCCTGGGTTCAGGCAATTCTCCTGCCTCAGCCTCCTGAGTAGCTGGGATTACAGGCACGCGCCACCACGTCCAGCTGATTTTTTGTAGTTTTAGTAGAGACGGGGTTTCACCATGTTGAC
>NW_022436953.1:22983799-22984409 GCF_009761245.1 Sapajus apella
AGATTTTTTTTTTTGAGACAGGGTCTTGCTTTGTCACCCAGGCTGGAATGCAGTGGTGTGATCATGGCTTATTGCAACCTCTGCCTCCTGGGATCAAGTGATCTTCCCATCTCAGCCTCTTGGGTAGCTGGGACTACAGGTGTGCACCACCACCACACCCAGCTAATTTTTCATATTTCTTGTAGAGATGGGGTCTTGCCATGTTGCCCAGGCTTGTCTTGAACTCCTGGACTCAAGTGATCCATCTGCATCAGCCTCCCAAAGTGCTGGAATTACAGGCCTGAGCCACTGCACCCAGTCATAAAATAGATTTTTAATAAATATATGCAAGCCGGGCGCGGTGGCTCAAGCCTGTAATCCCAGCACTTTGGGAGGCCGAGGCGGGTGGATCACGAGGTCAAGAGATCGAGACCATCCTGGTCAACACGGTGAAACCCCGTCTCTACTAAAAATACAAAAAAAAAATCAGCTGGGCATGGTGGCGCGTGCCTGTAATCCCAGCTACTCAGGAGGCTGAGGCAGGAGAATTGCCTGAACCCAGGAGGCGGAGGTTGCGGTGAGCCGAGATCGCGCCATTGCACTCCAGCCTGGGTAACAAGAGCGAAACTCC
>NW_022436953.1:22984509-23033027 GCF_009761245.1 Sapajus apella
ATATATATATATATATATATGCAAAATAACATTACAATAACACTTCATAGTTTAAGATACCCTTTCAAAGAGGTGACTTCACTTAATTCTGATGATGATATTGTCAAAAAAATTTCATATCTCATCTCCATTTTGCCTAGGGGAAACCAATCTTGAAGAGCTGGGAGATTTGCCTTAGCACATCTGGCTGATGAGTAGGTGGGCTGGGCTGGGACCCCAGTGACACTAGCCAGTGTTGGCAGGGGGTAAATACAATTGGCAGGCTGTTCTGCTTCCCAGGGCCAGGGGTGGGTAGAGGAGAACAAGACAGCAGAGGTCACCGCAGCTGCCTGCCCCTTGGCACTTGTCTCTTTCCATCTCCCTTGGATTTCTCAGCTCCAAACTCCACAGGCAGAAGAGTCAGTAACTTGCTCCAAATAGGAGCAAATGGGGGGGCTCTGGGGAATCACTCCAGATCCGGTGCTTATCCCTCTCTGCAGGCAGGCAGCAGCCCCGGAAACTTGCTGTCCTCCTCTGAACCAGACTCTCTAGTTCCAATTAGGAAATCACAAGGGAAGAAAAGTCCAGAGACCAGCCGGCAGCCTTTAAACGTATGGGCCCTGCAAAAAATTGTTTACAGGCCACATTTTGTTCCCAGTCTAAATGAAGATACCTGTTACTGAATCCCAAAGGGGAAATATGTTTATGCTGAAGTGATGGGCTAGACTTGGCAATGTTTGCGTGTTTCTAGCCTTTTCTCTTTTCCCCACCCCAGCCCCAGCTAGAGAGTTTCCTGGCTTAGCTTTGTGTTGTTTCTTCCCACCTCTCACCCCCTAAATAAGGCCAGGCCGTGCAGCGGGAGGGGGCGGGGGAGAATAGCCCTAAGTGGTTTGGTCAGATTTCACAACAAAGAACTGAAAAAGACACTGCAGGCAGAAAGCTTGGTAGAGTTTTGGGAGGAGAGACGGGAATATTTGTGCTATATGAGGACAATGGTGAGAAGAAAAGAAATAAGATTTAAAACAAATTATAAAGGGCTTTAGGATATTTAAGAAATACACACAAAGAACTTGAGTTTTCTCGAATTGTCTTTAATTGTATAGAATGTATTATTATTATTATTTTTAACCTTCATGCTGCCTGAACTAAACCCCTTGGGTTGTAGCTTTATAAGCATCATACCTACAATTTAGAATCCCCGCTCGATTAACTCAGAGACTAGCAATGAGAAAAGCCATGAGAAATGATGAGCTGCTTGGGAGTAACTGAAATGTGAATATCTTGCAGGGTTTCAGAAGCAGCCACAGCACTCTAATCCTGGAATTAGAGTGAAGGCCAAATTTTCAAAATATATTTGCCACATTTTTGCAGCCGGACTCTGGTTACCTATTATAGTTAAAATCACCATCTTGGAAACTTGCAAATCACATTTCATGCTTCATTCGCCCCCCTCTCCCACCTCTATACCCCTATGCCTTTGCTTCTGTAGTCAGAAGGTGTCCAAACACCCTCTCCTGCAACACACATCCCCTAACTGTACTTCTCAGGCTTATTGAAGGATTGCTATAAAATTGAAGGGAAAGAACAGCACTGTTAGGAAAACCAAAACCCCATGTTTCCTTGTCACTAAGTGCTACTCTTATGAAATGGTGAAACACTGTAAGATATTATTATTTTCTTTAACCAGGAGAAGTAACAATGGGTTCAAAATCCACTGGGCAGCTTTTAGGACGTACCAACTTTCTACCAGAGTAACTTCCCCCTGTTGTTTTCCTGTGCAGTGCAAAGCATTATTTGAAAAAATCTCTAATGTGATTATCTAACAATGCATTTTTTATTTTTCTGAGGCAGAGTTTCACGCTTGTTGATTAGGCTGGAGTACAGTGGCGCCATTTCAGCTCACAGCAAACTCTGCCTCCTGGGTTCAAGCAATTCTCCTGCCTCAGCCTCCCAAGTAGCTGGGTTTCAGGTGCACTCCACCATGCTCAACAATTTTTTTTTATTTTTAGTAGAGATGGGGTGTCTCCATGTTAGCCAGGCTGGTCTCAAACTCCTGACCTCAAGTGATCCACCTGCCTTAGTCTCCCAAAGTGCTGGGATTACAGGCATGAGCCACCATGCCCGGCCAGAGGGAAAAGACTTAGATCTTTAGCCTGAAAATATGTTTTTATGTGTGGTGGAGGAATGATTTGTGTATATTTTATATATATATATATATATATATATATATAAAATACACACATACACACATACACATTAGTTTTTTAAGATTTCAAACATTAAAAGCACATGGTTTTTTAAAAAAATCAAGAGTGTACAGATATATCAAGACATTTCATGTACCCTGTAAATATATACACCGTGTACCCCCAAAAATTAAAATTAAAACAAAAGTGCACAGGAATATAAACTGAAAAACGTCTCCCCCTTCCCTCCTACATTCCTCATTCCTTTCATAGCCCCTCCATTCACCACCCCCATTTCCACCCCTCAGAGGGAACTACATTTTGTGTTTTGTTTCAGAAATGTTCTGGGCTTATAAAAATGTAATCTCTCTTCCATTCCCTTATTTTAGGAATTCAGGGGCTGGGCGTGGTGGCTCACTCCTGTCATCCCAGCACTTTGGGAGGCCGAAGCAGGCGATTCACGAGGTCAGGAACTCAATATCAGCCTGGCCAACATGGTGAAACCCTGTCTCTATTAAAAATACAAAAATTAGCTGGGCATGGTGGTGGGCGCATGTATTCCCAGCTACTAGGGAGACTGAGACAGGAGAATCACTTGAACCCGGGAGGCAGAGGTTGCAGTAAGCCAAGATTGTGCTACTGCACTCCAGCATAGGCAACAGTGTGAGACTCCATCTCCAAAAAAACCAAAACCCTCAAATGGGATACTAGAAAATACTGTTGTACAACTTGGAGGTTTTGTTGTTGTTGTTGTTGTTGTTTGGTTTTTTTGAGACAGGGTCTCACTCTGTCACCCAAGCTGGGGTGCAGTGTGATATGATCTCGGCTCATTGTAACCTCCGCCTCCCAGGTTCAAGTGATCCTCCCACATCAACCTCCCGAGTAGCTGGGAGTACAGGTACGTGTCACCATGCACGGCTAATTTTTTTTATTTTTAGTAGAAACAGGGTTTTACCATGTTGGCCAGGTTGGCCTTGAACTCCTGGCCTCAAGTGATCCACTTGCCTCAGCCTCCCAAAGTGCTGGAATTACAGGTATGAGCCACCGTGCCTGGCCTAACTCGGATTTTTTTTCTATTTAATGGTGTATCTTGGACATTTTTTCCAAATTAGCTTATTTAGAGCAAACTAATTCTTTTTGAATTATCTTTTTCTGTTTTGTTTTTTAATTGAAGAGTGAATGCATAACAGAAGGGAAGTGAGAGACAGCTGGCTTTAGACAACTATGAAATCACCACTGAACAAGGATAATTATTTTCTTTGCAAAGAGAGATGAGAATTAGATGCAGAAAAGACATTCTCTCTCTCTCTCTCTCTCTCTCACACACACACACACACACACACACACACACACACACATACACACAAATAATTATGGCTGGTTTTATCAAAAAAACACTTTTTTTGAGGTGGAGTTTCACTCCTGTCACCCAGGCTGGAGTGCAATGGCATGATCTAGGCTCACTGCAACCTCCACCTCCTGGGTTCAAGTGATTCTCCTGTCTTAGCCCCCCAACTAGCTGGGATTACAGGTGCCTGCCACCATGCCCAGCTAATTTTTATACATTTTTTTTTAGTAGAAATGGGGTTTCACCATGTTGGCCAGGCTGGTCTTGAACTCCTGACCTCAGGTGATCCACCTGCTTTGGCCTCCCAAAGTGCTGGGATTACAGGCATAAGCCACCACACCCAGCATACATTTCTTTTTCCTTTTTTTTTTTTTTTTTTTTTTGAGAGACTGGGCCTTGCTCTTCCCCCTTTTGCCCAAGCTAGAGTGCAGTGGTGCAATCATAGCTCACTGTAGGCTTAAACTCTTGGGGTAAAGTGATCCTCTCATCTCAGCCTCCTGAGTAAGTCCTTGGCAATTTTATCAGGCCATATAACTTAAAAGCCAGTAATTATTTTTTTTTTTTTTTTTTTTTCGGAGTTTCGCTCTTGTTATCCAGGCCGGAGTGCAATGGCACGATCTCGGCTCACCGCAACCTCCGCCTCCTGGGTTCAGGCAATTCTCCTGCCTCAGCCTCCTGAGTAGCTGGGATTACAGGCACGCGCCACCATGCCCAGCTAATTTTTTGTATTTTTAGTAGAGACGGGGTTTCACCATGTTGACCAGGATGGTCTCGATCTCTTGACCTCGTGATCCACCCGCCTCGGCCTCCCACAGTGCTGGGATTACAGGCTTGAGCCACCGCGCCCGGCAAAAGCCAGTAATTATTAACCCCCAAAGTATAGAAGTGAAAAAGAGGGGGTCTTCTCCATTAAATAAAATGGCCTGTCTCTTTTAGGCTGACATGACAGTCTCTTCATGAGAGACTTTCCTTTTTCTTGGTCCATGGTGCTTCTCAACTGAACAACTTTATTTATTTTATTTTATTTTATTTTAGAGACAGAGTCTCACTGTGTCACCCAGGCTGGAGTACAGTGGTGCCATCTTGGCTCACTGCAACTTCTGTCTCCTGGGTTCAAGTGATTCTCCTGCATCAGCTTCCAGAGTAGCTGGGATTACAGGCACCTGTCACCCTGCCTAGCTAATTTTTGTATTTTTAGTAGAGATGGGGTTTCACAATGGTGGCCAGGCTGGTCTCGAACTCCTGGCCTCAAGTGATCTGCCTGCCTTGGCCTCCCAAAGTGCTGGAATTACAGGCGTAAGCCACCTTGCCCAGCCTGCAGAACTTTATATATGTCAAAGTGCTCCAACATGGTCATTACCATTTCCAGCCATCCTGGTGAAAGTATGTGAGGAGGTAGCATAAGTTTGCTGGCTGACAAATCCATGAGAAATTAGCTGTTGAGGGCTGGGCGCAGTGGCTCATGCCTGTAATCCCAGCACTTTGGGAGGCTGAGGCGGGCAGATCACTTGAGGTCAGGGGTTCAGGACCAGCCTGGCAACATGGTGAAACCCTGTCTCTACTAAAAATACAAAAATTAGCCAGGCGTGGTGGTGCATACCTGTAGTCCCAGCTACTCGGGAGGCTGAGGCAGGAGAATCTGTTGAATCCAGGAGGTGGAGGTTGCAGTGGGCCAAGATTGTGCCGTTGCACTCTAGCCTGGGCAACAGAGCGACAGAGTGAGACTCCATCTCAAAAAAAGAAAAAAGAAATTGGCTGTTGATTGGCCACACGTAAAAATTTGGCTTGTGTTTTAATCTGTTTGGGCTAACCAAAAAATACCATAGACTGCTGGAAAGTTCAAGATAAAGGCACTGGTAGATTCAGTGTCTGGTGAGGGCCTGCTCTCTGGTTCTTAGATGAACATCTGTTTCTTTGTGATGCCCTCACGTAGTGAAGGGGCAAGGGACCTTGCTGGGGTCTCTTTTGTAAGTGCCTTAATGAGCTTATTACTTTCCAAAGGCCCTGCCTCCTAATACTATCACCTTAGAGGTTAGGATTTCAATATATAAATTTTTGGAAAGCAGTCCATTGCATTCTGCCCTCATCGTTCTCCAGAGAAACAAACAATAGAATATATATAGATATATAGAATAAAATTTATGATAAGAGATTGGTCATGAGATTACGGAGGTTGAGAAGTCCCACAGTCTACCTTCTACAAGCTGGAGAACCAGGAATGCCTGTGGTATACTTCCAGTCCAAACCTAAAGGCCTAAGAACCAGGGAAGTCAATCTGGGTCTGAAGGCCCAAGAACCAGGAGGTTCTGCAGGCAGGAGGAGATGAATGACCTGGTCCAACAGGGAACAACTTTGTTCTTCTTCCACCTTTTTGTTCTATTCTTATCTTTAAGGATTGGATGACCACCATATTGGTGAGGGCAGTCTTCTTTACTCAGTCTACCAATTCGAATGCTAATCTCTTCTGGAAACACCATCACACACACACACCCAGAAATAATGTTTACCAGCCTTCTGGGCAGCTCTTAGCCCAGTCATGTTGACACATAAAATTCACCATGACAGCTTGTGAGTGTTTTGGGCCTTTAACCCTAAAGCTAAGCCACGTGGTCTGCTGACCTGCAACATTAGCAGACTCCTGGCAGATGGAGGGAGGGGCTATATATATATATATATATAAGTATATAGATTTATATAAATATAAATCTCTCATAGACAAGACTGAAGAAAGTTCTCATGGACAACATACAAGACTATGGACAAGTAGACAGAAGACAGGAGATGATGTTAAAGTCAAACCTTACCAGAGGATACCAAAATCTAATCCAAAGATCTCAGAGACAAATAATAAATGTGACAATGAAGGGCTAAATCGATCATCAGAGTTGGCTTATTTACCCTAACTATCTGTGTAGGTTTAATTATCTGTGAGGATGCATTTCCTCACATTGATTTCAGCACTGGAAGGGAACACTTAGTGATCATCTCTTTTTTTAAATAAGGACACTGAGACTAAAAGAGATTGAGTGAATTGACCAAGACCACATAGAACTGGCTAGAACCAAACTCCTTAGGGATTATGCTTAGATTAGCATACACATGCCATACGTGTAAAAAGAAGATATATAATATGTATGATGGTCATCCGTGTTGAAAAAGGAGAGCAGCATCATGTGAATTTTCTACTAAAACCTGGGTGACATTGGCGGGAGGACCTTGAATTAGGAAGCTGGCAGAGGGTGATGAGGTTGGCAGTTAGCCACAGGCCGAGGATAGGCCAGCCAGAGAGTGGAGAGGTTGCAGGGGCCAAGGTGCAGAAAGTTCATAGCAGAAACAGGGGAAGGCAGCTGTGGCAGTAGATTGGGGATGTGACATCTGCCAGGGACAGAAAACATATACTCTTTTCACTCATTCTGCTCCGCCAGGCTAGAGCTATGCCTACCCAAAAGCATGCATTTGGAGCCTGAGGGAGACAGCAGTGTGCATTGAGGTCAGACAGATTAGAAGCATTTCCCCTCTATGTTTTCCTCTCCTAAAGACTTTGCTTGTTAACTCTGGATTTACAGGTAACCAAGCCCATATGATAGCACTGGTTAATGACTGACTGTTTTTCCAAGCTGCTGTCAGGCAGATTTTTCTAATTAACTTCATTTAAAATACTTTAATGTGTATTAAAGTCATCTGGGGAGCTTAGAAAAAAACAAACATGCCAGAGCCCCACCCCAATTAGTACCCTCTCACTTTTACTTGATTTAATTGGTCTGAGGTCCAAGCATTGATATGTTTGAAAAATTCCCCAAGTGATTCTAAAAGGCGGCCAGGGTTGGAACCACTGATCTAAAACATCAGGAAAATTTTCAATGAACTAAGTAATTGTTTTAAAACAGTTACAACAGCATTGTTTTCTTCACATCTGGCAATGTAATTCATAAAACAATAATGAAATAATTTGCGGGATACACCGTCTTCACAGGACTTTCTCATTACTCATTTTTGCTAAGTCAACATTTGGCTGAATTCAACAATCAATCTGAAACCGATGGTTCCACTAAACCTTCTTACAGCTTCATTACCTACGTTTTTTCAACAAATCACATCACAAAGATTTGATAGAGTAACTTTTATGTTGAGGTGTCTGGACAGCACAGAAGGCTGGTACTTAGAAAAGATCCCAGGATCTTTTCTTTGTAATCATTGTACTTTCTGTGCTATGGAAATTCAACACTGTGGGCTGGAATAATTAGTCATGTGGAACTCCTTCCTGCTTTTGTACCCTCTCACTTTTAACTTGAGCAGAAGGTTAAAAGTATTGGCACCCCTCTCTTTGCCTTTTTTTTTTTTTTTTTTTGAGATGGAGTTTCACTCTTGTTGCCCAGGCTGGAGTGCAATGGCACAATCTCAACTCACCATAACCTCCGCCTCCCAGGTTCAAACAATTCTCCTGCCTCAGCCTTCCGAGTAGCTGGCATTACAGGCATGCGCCGCCACACCCGGTTAATCTTGTATTTTTAATAGAGACGGGTTTCTCCATGCTGTTTCAACTGGTCTCGAACTCCCGACCTCCAGTGATCCACCCGCCTCAGCCTCCCAAAGTGCAGGCATTACAGGCGTGAGCCACCGCGCCTGGCCGCCTTTTGCCTATTAAACCTCTGCTCCTAAACTAAAAAAAAAAAAAAGTATTATCTCCTTTTGCTCATCTCCTACCTCTTGCTTTTTTCTCTTATTTCCGCTTCAGACATTAGAGAACGCAAGGAATTAAGTGCAGAAAGATTTACTGATTTGTAGAACTGGGAGTGTAATAAAAGGTCATAAGTTCAGCCATCATCTGAGACCAAGAGACTTCCCAAGATCACACAGCTACACAGTCCTGCAACAGGCCCCCGAAGTGGGGGCCTCATTCCCCAGACCCATTCTGATCAGGATACCAACTGGTTTTTCAAGACAGGCTGAGCTCAAGGATGCTTGGGGGAGACTCCTCCAAACGATATTCCTTCTGCGTGCTTCATTAATTGGCTCCATTTATGAAGTCTTCTCCAGCCCGCCCTGCTTAATTCCGGACACAGCAGCACCTGCACATTCCTCCCTTCCTCCTCGCTCTTTAGCCCCGCGCTGCTAATGCGTGTGTGTTTTCTATTGCTACATGCTCCCCCTTGTTGATGTGCATTTATTGAATGCCTCCTGTTGTCAAACTTCTAATCGGAAATATCAACACAGAAGACGCCTCCGCGCGGCGGGGAGCCTGGCTGGGTATGAACTCCTGTAGCCAGGCCTCTGGGGTCCCGCCTGATTTCGGCATGGGCGGGCAGGCAGCGCAGGCCCGCGGGTGTGGGGCTGGATTCAGGACGCGGCTTGACTTTAGAGGGCCTGGTGAGGCGTGAGCGCTGCCGGCTCCGAGGGGAGGCCCCGGCGGTGCGCGCCTGCCCCCAAGGCCGCGCTGATGGCGGTCAGCCCAGCACCACTCCGCCGAGCTCCCGGGCGGTCCCCGGTGGCCACGGCGGGAAGGCGGACCCGGCCGCTGGAGGGGCCTGGGGAAGAGCGGGAGGGGTGGGCGGAAGGAGAAGAGGGAGGAGGAAAGAGCCGCGGGAAGGGGCTGGGAGGAGAAACCCGGTAGAAGGCGGAGGACAGGGCAGGAAGCGGAGGGAGCTGAAGGAGGCGGAGGCTGAGGGGCGGAGCGCGCGGAGGGGGTGGAGCCGGGCCCGGGGTGGAGCCGGGGAAGGGGAGGAGCCGGGGGAGAGGCCTCTACGGTCGCTGCCGCCGCCGCCGCCTCCGGGGCGCGTTCTCCTCCTACCGGTCGGGCACCCAGAGGCGTTCCCTCCGCGGGGGCTCCTCGGCGTTGTTCCTACCCGGCTGCTCCCCGAGGCGCGGGCTCTGGGGACCGCGACCGACGAGGACGCCCCGTGCGCCGCCCGCGGGCCGCCGC
Source organism: Sapajus apella (assembly GCF_009761245.1). NCBI lineage: Eukaryota > Metazoa > Chordata > Mammalia > Primates > Cebidae > Sapajus > Sapajus apella. The sequence goes on from NW_022436953.1 coordinate 22,993,943, forward strand.
CTCCCTTGGCGCGCGGGGCCGGCATGGAGCTTTTCCAAGCCAAGGACCACTACATCCTGCAGCAGGGCGAGCGCGCGCTGTGGTGCAGCCGCCGCGACGGCGGCCTCCAGCTCCGACCCGGTGAGACTGGCGGTGCGGGCAGGGGGCGCCCCGGGCCCGGGCGGGGAGAGGAGGGGGCGCGGTCGGACCCCTCGGCCGGGCGGGAGGAGCCGCCTGCGGGCCTGGCGAGGCGGGGCGGGGCGGGCTGCGAGCGCGCGAGCTGTCATTATTTCCTGACTGGAGGGAACCTGGCCTTTCTCCGAGGGCTGCGCCGAGCCCCTGCCCCAGTGCGGAGCAGAAGGGGCTGGCGATCCTCATCCCTCCCACCGCGTCGCGCTCCCGCCCTTGGGGCTAAGGCCGGCGGGGGGGGGTCCCCCTGGCAGAAAGTTCCAGTAAGGTGCGCTTGGCCATAAAGGCCTTTTCCTCCCTGGAGTGGTTCTTTCTTGACCTTCGGCAGAAATTCTGGGTTCGAATTCCGATTAGGAGCGGTTGCCCCAGTTCCGTCGAGGGCTCTGCTGGACACTCATGCCCTCTTGCCATCCCAGCTGTTCTTGGTCCCTTATTAGTAAAAGCGTGACTTCAATGTGGTTACCTCATAGGCACTCGGTTTAAAGCCCTTGTCTTTGACTTTAATACCACAGCACAATTAAACTGTATTGTCATGTATAATTTTGAGATTTTTGTGTGACTTGATGTTGGACGACACAAAATGAGTTGTGGGTCCATGTTTGGTTGTCATGTAAGCTCTTCGGAGAGGCTTAAGTCTATAGTTAGCTTGCTTTAGGAAAATGTGTGTGCACTCGTGGTTTAAACAGAGAAGTCTCTGCCCTCAGAGAGCTGACAGTCCAGTTTCTTGTAGGATGGGGCTGGGTGGCGCCTGCCCCTTTTGGCTTGCCAGTCCTTTTCCCATATCACTCAAAGATTCTTTCACTTTAGGAAAAGTGAGAGGATAGAGTTCGTTAAGGAAAGAGCCAGAGCTTTTCAGACGTCCTTGAAATTCTTATGTGCAGTCTAGACGGAAGGATTACATGATATGAGCTGAAAGGATAAAAGGTTCAGATGAGGTTTTCAGATCACATCGTGTTACCCCTTCTAGGATGGGTTTTAAGGACGGGCACTTTAATATATTATTCCTGATCCCCACAACATCCTTACAGCACAGGTGTGGGATCCTCTTCTTCAGGTGAGGAGAAAGGAGTGAGAGGCTGTGAGTACCCTCGGGGTCACAGCCTGGAGTTGAGACACTGACACAGGGCAGTTCTGTGACCTCCAGAACACTTTTGGGCAGGCCCCACTGCTTTTTTAGGAAGGACTGCTAGTTGCTTTGCCAGAGCAGTGGATAACTTATTTTTTTCCCAGGCTCTGGCTGTATTTTCTTTCTATTACGTTTTATTTCCTCTTTTCAGAATGGAGGATAAACTCCTTGGCCCAGATAAAGTTCTTGATGCTCTTGGGATAGAGTTGTAGATAGGCTAATTTTGGCCAGTCTTCTGTCATTCTCTTCTCTGATTTGACCATTTGCCTGGATATTTCTCCCCTTCCCTCCTTTCACTCCCCCAAATTTGGGTAAGGCTTCAGTACAGCTTGAAGTAAAGCAGATTGCAAAATTTCCTAGGTTGTCAAAAGAGTCAACTCCTTGGATTCTAAAAGTTTAGACTATTAGAGCTGGGTGGGATTTAAGATTGTCTCCAGCTCATCTGACGACAGACTTCTACACCCCAGTGTCTTCAGCTGTGGTTGAAGGCTAATTGGGCCTAGGTTTTTGGATGAAGCCATGCAGTTTGGATTACTGTTTTTCTGAAGTCCTCCTCAGAAGGCAAATTTAAAACTTTTTTGGGGGAGTAAAGTAGCTATAGTCTTTGCACTTGAGATTATCATACTTTTTTTTTTTTTTTTTTTGAGGGGGTCTCGTTTTGTCACCCAGGCTGGAGTGCAGTGGCTCGATCCTGGCTCACTGCAACCTCCAACTCTTGGGTTCAAGCAATTCTCCTGCCTCAGCCTCCCGAGTAACAGGCATGTGCCACCACGCTCAGCTAATTTTTTTTTTTTATTTTTAGTAGAGACAGGGTTTCACCACATTGGCCAGGCTGGTCTCGAACTCCTGACCTTGTGATCCGCTCACCTTGGCCCCACAAAGTGTTGGGATTACAGGCGTGAGCCACCGCACCCAGCCCTTATTGTATTTCTTAGGATATAGCTGACCACAGACCAAGTAGACCAAATATCTAGAGGAAGAAAGAGTCCGTGTTTCAGAAGTAACAGCCAGTTTTGGTCTAAGGTGTTCAGCTTAGCCAGGGAATAAAGAATCCCATGCACTTGATTTTCCCATAGTTTATCCTGTCCGGGACTGAAGATCCTTTCTAACTAATGGCTATTTCATAATGGCCTTTTAATTGAATAAGTGCTTTTCAGATCTTTTTCTATATATGGAATCATTTAAAATTCTCTTTATTTTATTGAACTTTTCCCCTCTGCTTTTATGTCAAGTTTTGCTGCTATTTGTAGTGACAGCATTTAAAATCTTTCATTGTTTCCCATTGGTTATTTAGCTGAATAGATTCCTGACCAAGTCCTTTTCTTTCTTAAAAGGGCCGTATTATAAGCTCAAAAAGGCTTGTGGGCATCATGGTTTTTACGTTCGTGGCTATTGAACAATCTGAAACAAGAGTTTTCCTTTTTCCAGAGACATCAGAAGGATAAGTAATGATGATATTTAAGATTAAAATGCTCATTTATTTAGCCTGGGATGTTTGTTACTGTCCACTTCTTTTCCTAGCTCATTCTGTAAGGCCCTGCTCAGATGCTGCTCAAACCCCTGGGCTCATCCTACCCCTCATCTTTGGGGCAGAATTATTGGCCATCTTTATCGTGTTTCTGGGCATTTTCTACACTTAATGCATAGTTCAATTCTAGCCCTTATGCATCATCACATAATAAAAGTTTGCCTACTTCTTCCCCAGTGAGTAGTCCCAGTGTGTTCCCCAAGCAAGGCAAGGGGAAGAATATGTACTCTTCTTGGTGTCTGTAGGCTTTAGAGTGTTTAGGACACAGAAGGTGTTTTTGAGTTGAGCTGAATTAAAGTTAAGTCTAAGCTTTCTCTCAGTAATATCATTGCCTTAAAAATAAGACGTATTATGTTTATTGCTCTTTTTAGGCCTGTTTTTTTTTGAGGGGGCAGCAGATGGTGGACAAAGTCTTGCTCTCTTGCCCAGGCAGGAGTGCAGTGATGTGATCTGATCTTGGCTCACTGTAACCTCTGCCTCCTGGGTTCAAGTGATTCTCCTGCCTCAGACTCCCGAGTAGGTGGGACTACAGGCACGTGCCACCACACCCCGCTGATTTTTGTATTTTTTGATAGAGATAGGTTTTTGCTATGTTGGCCAGGCTGGTCTCAAACCCTTGACCTCAGGTGATTCGCTCGCCTTGGCCTCCCAAACTACTGGAATTATAGGCTTGAGCCACTGTGCCCCGCCTCTTTTTAGGGCTGTTTTGAATATTTTTTCATTGGAGTGGAAAATCTCTGTCCATTTGGATGAGGAAATAGGAAAGATTTGCTTCTACTTCTGTTATATTTCTATCTGATGTAAAATTATCTCCTTAATCTTTTTGTTTTTTCTGAGACAGGGTCTTGTTCTGTCACCCAGGCTGGAGTGCAGTGGTGTGGTTGTGGCTCACGGCAGCCTCTACCTCTTGCAGTCAAGCTGCTCCTCCCACCTCAGCCCCCCAAGTAGCTGGGACTACAGGCGTGTGCTGCCACGCCTGGCTAATATTTTTTTTTTTGGGGTAGAGATTGAGTCTGATTGTATTGCTCAGGCTGATCTTGGCCTCCTGGGCTCAAGTGATCCTCCCACCATGGCCTCCCAAAGTACTGAAATTACAGGCATGAACCACTGTGCTGGGCCTTTAAAAAATCTTTATGGTAGTATTCCTTACTTTCCTCTTCAACGTTGTTTAAACTTTTTCAGTTTTATTTTTCCCTAGCTAAACAATCGAGTATTGTTATTTTTCTGGTATTTCTAATTTTTTTAAGGGTAGTGAGTAATCTGTATTCATATATAGCACTGTTTTTTGAAAGATGCTTAGGTCTATTGTAAGATAATGACCACCAGAGAAAAACGTTTCTTTTATTTTCTGCAGGGAAAATGATAAAGCACTGTGTAAACATTCAATAATCTTGTGAGAGTAGAGTTTAATATCTCAGGATGAGAATTATAATTTAAAGACTCAAAAAGAAATATAATACAATCTGCTTTGGGGGAATGGTGATATGGTCTTATCTCTTTGCTCTTAAAATTGCTTCCCCTAGTCCTTGTGGCTTTGTCTGATATGACAGTATTATATAATTTACAGCTGTGTGTAAATTATATAATAATTCACATTCCATTCTGAGACGGAGTGACCACGAAAAGATCTCAGAGCATCTGTCATACACATAACACTCATAAACATAGAAACTATATGATACTCTGACGCATCCCAGTGAACATTTTTTTTGAGGGGTACTAGCTTTCAGAATTCACAAAAACATTTTAAAAAGTCCTGTTGTTCTTTGAGTTAATTTTTGATAATAAAATTATTTTTACTATGTTATATGAGGTTAACTTTTTTGAATGAGAAATCATAATTATGGAATTGAAATCATCCTGGAATTTTTTTTTGTGGAATCATTTTTATGAAATTATTCTGTTTATTTGGGGTTTTGAGGCATTTGGTATTTACTTAAAAAAGGATTTTGAACTTTATCTTTTTTAAAAATGGTGGCTCACACTTGTAATCCCAGCACTTTGGAAGGCCAAGGTGGGTGGATCACCTGAGGTCAGGAGTTCAAGACCAGCCTGGCCAACATGGTGAAACCCTGTCCATACTGAAAATACAAAAATTAGCTGGGTGTGGTGACGGGCGCCTGTAATCCTCACTACTCGGGAGGCTGAGGCACAAGAATCGCTTGAACGTGGGGGGCAGAGGTTTCAGTGAGCTGAAATGGTGCCACTGCACTCCAGCCTGCGTGACAGAGTAAGACTGTCTCAGAAAAAAAAAATTGTGTTTGCTACAAATTTGCAAATTACCATGACAAAATTTTATAGGGTACTTTAAATTAAATATTAAATATGTTTACAAAATCTTTCTAATCACTTTTGTTGCTGAATAACCAAGTTTTTTCTTAGTGTATGTAGTTTTCATTTTCTATAAAATGGGTTAGTAGGTTTATATCCTATGCTACTTTTTACTCTACATTTTATATTGCTGACAACTAACAGTTGGGTTGAATAGATCTGTGTATTTTTATGCATGTACGTATGACTGTATATTTCCTATGTTAAGGTAGAAAATATTTATCTTTACAGAATTTTCACTTCACATGTTTTTGACTTAAAACAGGTTTTTTTCTTTCTTCTTCTTTTTTTTTTTTTTTTTTTTTTTTGGAGACAGAGTCTAGCTCTATTGCCCAGGCTGGAGTGTGGCGGCATGATCTTGGCCCACTGCAACCTCGGCCTCTTGGGTTCCAACGATTCTTGTACCTCAGCCTTGTGAGTAGCTGGGACTATAGGTGCGTGGGCCCGTCTAATGTTTTGTATTTTTAGTAGAGACAAGATTTTGCCATGTTGCCTGTGCTGGTCTCAAACTTCTGAGCTCAGGCAGTCTGCCCGCCTCGGCCTCCCAAAGTGCTAGGATTACAGGTGTGAGCCACCACGTCCGGCAGGAGGACAAGGTCTTTCTAAGGTGACTGACAATTTTTGGAATCAGGTTTTACAGATTGAGGGAGGTTTTTGTGTATATTTTGGTGTCTACATCATCACCTGAGATTAAGAGTAGCTAATAATAACAGCTTTTATTTCTTGAGCACTTTTTTTTTCTTTCTTTTTTTTTTCGTTACAGAGTTTCACTGTGTTGCCCAGGCTGGAGTGCAATGGCATAATCTCAGCTCACTGCAATCTCTGCCTCCTGGGTTCAAGCAATTCTCCCTCCCTCAGACTCCCGAGTAGCTGAGATTACAGGCAGCTGCCACCATGCCTGGCTAATTTTTGTATTTTTAGTAGAGATGGGGTTTTGCCGTGTTGGCCAAGCTGGTCTTGAACTCCTGACCTCAGATGATTGGCCCGCCTTGGACTCCCAAAAGTGCTGGGATTACAGGCGTGAGCCACCCTGCACCTGGCCTGTTGAGCACTTTTCTGAGCCAGACACTGTTCCATGACCTTTACATATATTATTTTATTTCATCTCCACAGTTAATCTTGGGAGGAGAGTTTCATTATTATCCTCATTTTACAGATGAGGAAACTGAGGCACAGAGAAGTAATTTGCCCAAGTTTACAGAGGGAGAGCCAGGCTCTAACTCAGTGTTTGACCCTAAAACCAGGTTTTCCTCAGTATTGACAAAAATGTTTTATGAACCTTTCTACCGTCTTGACTCCAAAGTTATATAGGATTTATATTTTCATGAGTAATACCTGAAATGTACCTTTAGCTCTCCTAATCAGTATAGTTGGCCTACATAGAGAATTAAATAGCCACTCAAATGTGAAAGCAAGCACGTTGAGGAAAGATCTATGTAGAGTGAAAAGGCTAATAATGTAATATCTGGTTTGTTTGTTGACCCTGTACATGCACTGACTTTCTTGCAAAATTCATATAGTTTTGGGGAATGTTGTTATGTAATGAATTGACTAGTAGTAGTTTTTCCAGTGATGATCAGTTGATCAGGTTTCTCTTCTTAAGTGTTTGGAACATCTGCAGTTTGGGAAGGGAATAGATACAGGGTAGATCTTTGAGCAGAAACATTGATATGTGTACTCACTGGGAACTCTTTCCTCCAGTGATGAGCAACCTGAAGCCCTTCTCAGTGTAGCTTTTCAAGAGTCCTAGATCAGTTTCATGGACATCCTTTCAGAGCATGTACAGCAGAGATGAAATTGAGGAGAAGCCTGGAGGGCAAAACTACCTTCAAAGAAGGGAGAACCTTTGTAGAATCACTGTTTTCTAGACATTTGTGTTTTGGCCAGGTCCTAGCCAGCAGAGGCCAGGACTTGCCAAAGGCATGCTTTAGAGAAGTAGTATCAAGTTTTTTTTTTAGAGTAGATTGTAAAGGTGCCAGAAACTAAGGTGCACTGACAGCTTGGTCTTTGGGGAACTTGGTTGCATTGATTCAGGTCCCTGCTTATCCTACTTGCCTGGTGTAAACACCCCCTTGACATGGAGAAAGAGGACAAGACCCATTGCTGGATCCCTAGCACCTGGCCCATAGCATGTTTTCTGTGAAAGTTGTATTGAATAAATTGAAATAATTCTAGTCCCCAGTCTACCTTGTATAGTTTGAGCTGCAAAGGGGTTGTTGGGAAGTTTAAGGGAAGAATACACAAACAAAAGACTAGAACACGCTTCCTCTCTTGCCACCTAAAAAGGTCTTGCTAATTTCTCATTGCCATTTTATTCAGTGAAGCAGGAATTTCTTAAGCCTGTGGAATTCATTAAATTTGTTTTCTTTCTGAATAAAAATAAATGGAACCCATAGATGTCTTTATTTTTTCCAAGCTGGCTCTTATGCAAAAAAGGTTGTTGTTGCTAATTTTAGTCCTTGTGATTTGTGAGGGAATTTGTTGATATATTTGCAGATAGATACTAAACTACTGGAAAATCAAACTAGTTTGGCTGTGCTATTGATTCGGTCTATTCTCGGAATCATATCTAACCTTGTTTTGGCATGGTTTCATGGGGACTGAAATGCATTAGCCCTTTACAAGCTGTGTTACTATGTCTCTGTGTGTCTTTTTGTAAACGGTTCTATTCCTGTTCAAATATGTTTTAAAACATAACCTTTAAAAATCTACCTTTGCAAACAGAAGTTTGCGAAGTAACAGCAATGTCACAGTGCCTCTAGTCAATCCAAGTCCTTAGCTGGTATCAGTCATAATCATTATGTGTCAAATGCCCATATTTGAGCTGAGGAGAACATTTGAATCAGTATGTTTAACAAAATAGGGAAATAATAAATGTTATAGGTTATCAGTAGCCATTGATAATACATTAAGTGATAATGTGTAAATCGTATTTCTAAAGTGACGATAAACATTGAATATTCAGCATCATTGTTTGTCACAAGACATACTGGTAGCACCTTAATTAAATCGCATGTTTTTAGGATGACTCATTTTCTGGTTGTTGGAGACTCTTAAGGGATCTGTTTCCATTCACAAAAAATCATCCACACATTCTTTGGTGAGTGGTTGAGTGAAAGACGGGCTGATTTTAAGTCAGTGTTCCCTGGTGTTTTTTTTCTTTTAAGTTATTTTAATTTCAGGTTCTTACTCGTTTACCCTTATGTTTCTTTAACTTGATAGTGGGATACTTTAAAATACCACGCTAATTTTCTTTATGAATCTCATTCTTTGCAACATTTTACTTTCATGTTAACACTGAATTTCAAATTTCACAGTTTCTGCAATGTCAATCTATGATTTGAAGCAGTTATCGAACTGAAATGTTAGGAAATGTAAAATATGCCATAATGCTCTCAATTTTAGTAGTTTGCAGGTATAATATTATTGCTGTTTCACAGTATCATTATACATTGTTTTTATACCAGATATAAACATTCTTCTTATTTCCAGGTTAAAGAATGTCTCTTCCCCCAGGGAGCAATGGTAGTGGGTAGACCTGGGAGTTTAGCAGAGTAACAGTCTCTTTTCTAGGCAGGGACTCGCAGGATTCATCTGTGTAGCATCTGTTCCAGCTGTGCCTTTTACTCCTATTTGCACCTTCCAAATACTTCTCTTGAAGAAGCAGCCCTCATCCCCCAGTATCTAACTAATTTAGTATTATATTTATTTCTCCTAACACTTTACATTGCCTGAAATTCTGTGGGCCAGGCACAGTGGCTCATGCCTATAATCTCAGCCACTTTGGGAGGCGAGGTGGGCGGACCACCTGAGGTCAGGAGTTTGAGACCTGTCTGGCCAATGTGGTGTAACCCTGTCTCTATTGAAAATACAAAAATTAGCCGGGCGTGGTGGTGAGCGCCTGCAGTCCCAACTACTCAGGAGACTGAGGCACGAGAATTGCTTGAACCTGGGAGGTGGAGGTTGCAGTGAGCTGAGATCCCACCTCTGCACTTCACCCTGGGTGGAGACTTGTCTCAACAAAACAAAAACAAACACAAAACCCAGCACTTTGTGAGGCCAAGGCAGGCGGATCACCTGACATTGGGAGTTCACAACCATCTCTACTAAACATGGTGAAACCCCATCTCTACTAAAAATATAAAATTAGCCGGGTATGGTGGTGCATACCTGTAATGCCAGCTATTCGGGAGGCTGAGGTAGGAGAATCGCTTGAACCTGGAAGGTGGAGGTTGCAGTAACCTGAGGTTGCACCACTGCACTCCAGCCTAGACAACAAGAGTGAAACTCATCTCAAAAAAAAAAAAATCCTAAGAAGTCATTTACTTAATCTGTTTACAAACATTTATTGAAGACCTGTCTGCTAGGCATGTGCCAAATTAAAAAGATAATTAAAACACCGTCCCCATCCTGGTGGAGGATGTGGCCTAATGGAGAAGAGACACATATTGTATAGAGGCAGATACCCTGATGGAGCGATCACACAGAGCTCTGTGGGAGATTTGAGCTGAGTCTTGAGGTTTGAGATCTAATGGTGTTCCCCCTGCCACGATGGTGAAAATCTATTTTCTTTCCCAATAAAGAAAATGAAAGAAGGTGTTCTTTGTTTTGTCTCTGTGAGGTTCCTTCAGATATGAATGGAAAGCCCTGGAGGATGCTGGCCCTATGCAGGGCTGGACTTTTAAGAACTTTTCTTTTCTTTCTTTCTTTCTTTCTTTTTTTTTTTTTTTTTTTTTTCCTGGAATGGATTCTCTCTCCCTCTGTCACCAGGCTGCAGTGCAGTGGCGGAATCTCGGCTCACTGCAACCTCTGACTCCCTGGTTCGAGCGATTCTCCTGCCTCAGTCTTCTGAGCAGCTGGGATTATTACAGACATGCACCACCATACCCAGCTAATTTTTGTATTTTTAGTAGAAACGGGTTTTCACCATGTTGGCCAGGATGTTCTTGATCTCCTGACCTTGTGACCTGTCCTCCTCAGCCTCTCAAAGTGGTGGGATTACAGACGTGAGCTACTGCACCCGGCCAGGACTTTTTTTTTTTTTTGTCTTGCCAGGAATAACTCCTTGTATGTGAAGATTGTGAAGGTGCTAGAAACATGCCTGTGTTCTAATTAGGTGCTCCAAAAAGAAAAAAAAAAAAGAAGGAAAGGAACAAATTCATGAGGGTGAACGGTGCCTACTGGGCCAAATTGTAGGAATAGTACATGTTTTTCTTTCCTTTCCACTCCCTGAGAATACTATCCTTTGGCCCTTATTTATCCGGAGTTTTTCATCTGAGGCCAAGTAAAATGGCAAATCCTAGACATGATCAGGTTTGAAGGTAGAGCTTTCTGTTGGTGAGGACCTGTGGTGGTAGAATGACTGTGCAATCATAGATGGGATAGAGTAAAGTAATTTTGAAAAAAAATTTCAGGAAAAGCTAGGAAATTACAGTATTTGAACACCAGCTGGGAGAAAGGTTACATCTATTTAATGATGGAAGTGCTAATTTTGTTTCTCTGTTAATGGCTCTAAAATGAGGAAAGGAAAAAACTGATTCTTAGCTCATCTATGCTTTGATTTAGCTCTCAAAATCCTGTTTTTGAAAGTGATATGAAAAGACAGTTTTGGGGACAGCAAAAGGTGAGGAGTATATCCCAACACATTGCCATGTTTCTTGGGTGATGCATTATAAATGCATCACCCAAGGATTTATCTAATCTTTCTTGAGGTGGTTGTTACTTTCAGGTGCTTAAGGTAATGAGTTTGGCAAGTTGTAATTCAAGCTGTACTTCCTTTTTTATTCCCAAACCAGGGCTTTTCTTTTTGTTAAATAAAAGAGACAGGGTCTCGCTATGTTGGCTGGGTTAGTCTTGAACCCCTGGCCTCAAGCAGTCCTCCTGCCTCAACCTTCAAAGTTCTCGGATTACAGACATGAGCCACTGTGCCTGGCCTAGAAATTAAGTTTCTTTTCTAGGTGGTATCTCTAATCTTTTAAATATTCTTGTGGTTACTTTTTGAAGTGTATTTCCTCCTGCTAGTTTAGACCAGCTTTTATGCCACCTCCCTATATTCTGAGATCTTTATGCATTTTATATTACTTTACTACATGAGAGTTTTAAGTTGTATATGCTATAGGCATCATCTTTCAGTCAGACTGATAAGACCAAGTTACTAATACAGGTCCTTCCCAGTGACCTATAATCATTTAGACCAGTGATTCTTAACTAGGGGGAGAATTGAGACAATCTCCCTAACCAATTGAGACAATCTCTGATGCTGAGGCAATAGTGTAAAGCTGCTAGATGATGATAATGAGCAGCCAGCACTGATAACCGCTGCATTAGATTTAAGACTGGGAAATCACCAGCTGCTAGACCTTCTAAATTGGCTTAGCTCTTCAGCTTGTGGAATGCTGGAGAATAAATACCATCAGAGAGTTCAAGGAAAAAAACTTTTCATTCATAAGATAGCACCAAATCAAATTATTCCTTAATCTATTTTCCTGGCCTAATTAAATTCTGAGAATTAAAGCATAAATGAGCTAACAATTGAAACTTTTAGTTTCTCATTTCCTCATCTGTTTGATTTTGGTGTTGGTGATTGTCTTTTCAGAGCAATAATATCTTTATCTTTAGCAGGAAATGAAACATGGGTCTGATTATGCATACCCTGACACACCTTTTTTTTTTTTCTTTTAAGACACAGTGAAAGTGCCTATAAACTTTAGCAGCTGTGCAAAAACCCAGGCTTGTTCTGGGGCTGAGGGAGTGCCTTCATTCTTCCATCTTGGAATGAGTGACTCATGCTCTGTGCAGGCACATAGTACTTAATCACTTGTTTACTGTGTACCAGGAAGAGGAGGGCATATGAAAATAGAAGCCATGTACTGCCAAATGCATCTGAAATAAGAGTGGAAATGTTGACCTGATGGGTCAAACAATTGAGCTTATTTATTGCAAATACTTACAACTTTGGGTGTATGTTATATTATTATTTCACTAATTAAAATTTGGCATTATTTCAAACATGCTATACTTTTGTAATTTTTAAGCAACTCTATTCCTTATAGGTACACTGATAATCTTAAATTTTATGATTTATTTGTGAATTAAAAATTTTTCTTCTTTGAATTTGTGTGCCACATTAGACTATACCTTCTGAAGGAAAGATTAGAAAACAATACGTTTGTTAGATTAGATCAGTTACATGGTTTTTAGATCAGTTACATAGTTTGAGCCCGCTGGCCATTTTTTCTGCCATTCCAATGCCTTCTGTCCCATAGTAGCCATTAAAATGGTCAGTAGAGTATCTGCTACTGAGGGCAGTGCTGCATTTGCCTGGTCTCATACTGTCTACACATGTCCTCTGTACAGAAAGACTCTTTAATGCCAACTGGTTTTATTTTTTTAGTGAAGAGCTACAGATTTTAAATACACACACACACACACACACACACACACACACACGTTTTGAAGTGTCAGCTGTATGCCCCATGCTATACCAGGCAGCAAGTCAGAGCAGCTCACAAGGCACATGCAATCTTCCTTTTTGTGTTAATTATAGTACTTGCTTCAGGCCTTTCTCTATTGTTTAGTGTCTCTTATCTCTAACTAGTTTGAGAAGTTATGTGCACCTGCTAGAGTTTTCAAGATAATATAAAGATTTCAAGATAATTTAAATTGCCCCAGCCAGGCTTGGTGGCTCATGCCTCTAATCCCAGCATTTTGGGAGGTTGACTTGGGAGGATCACTTGAGTCCAGGAGTTTGAGATCAGCCTGGGCAATATAGATAGACCTTGTCTCTACTAAAAAAAACAAACCACAATTAGCTGGGCATCATGGCGTGTGCCTGTAGTCCCAGCTACTTGGGAGGTTGAGGTGATAGGATCGATTGAGTCCAGGAGTTGGAGGCTGCAGTGAGCTGTGATGGAGTTAACTGCACTTGAGTTTGGACAACAAACTTTATATGTTTTTCCTTATCTCAAGGAAAAAAAAATTGCCTAGAGTTTTTAGGTAAATCTTTCATTTTGAGAAACCATATTCTCATCATGTATTATATTTACTGAAAGATAATGCTTTTATTAAAAGCACCTGAAAAAAATTAAAACTGCAAGCTCATTCCTGGTTTGTATAAAAGAAGAAAATAAGTACATAAATAAAAGTGCCTGCAGAGCCAAGACTGATACTTTGGGGCTGACTTCAAAAACAATGAAAACTAGGCCGGGCGCGGTGGCTCACGCCTGTAATCCCAGCACTTTGGGAGGCCGAGGCGGGTGGATCACGAGGTCAAGAGATCGAGACCATCCTGGTCAACATGGTGAAACCCCGTCTCTACTAAAAATACAAAAAATTAGCTGGGCCTGGTGGTGCGTGCCTGTAATCCCAGCTACTCAGGAGGCTGAGGCAGGAGAATTGCCTGAACCCAGGAGGCGGAGGTTGCGGTGAGCCGAGATCGCGCCACTGCACTCCAGCCTGGGTAACATGAGCGAAACTCCGTCTCAAAAAAAAAAAAAAAAAAAACAAACAATAAAAACTTAAGATGGTATTCTTATTATATGTCGATAAAAACAAGCAATTGTTAGGAAAAATTCATTTTCACTTTTTTATGCTTATTGTTATTTATTTTGTTTAATAACTATTGAATGAGTGCCTGTTATGCTGGACAGCAGGTATATAGTGGCAAACTATAAATAGCCATAAAATTAAATAAACTGGTAGAGGGGTTCGGACTTAATAGTCTATATTTTTTTGAGATAGGGTCTCATTTTGTCACCCAGACTGGAGTGCAGTGGCGTGATCATGGGTTACTGCATCCTCACTGGGCTCAGGTGATCCTTCCATTTTAGCCTCTTAGGTGGCTGGAACTAAGGCGCCTGGTTAATTTTTTGTATTTTTTTTGTAGAGACAGTGTCTCGCCATGTTGCCCAGGCTGGTCTTGAACTCCTGGGCTCAAGCTAGCTGCCTGTCTCAGCCTCCCAAGTATTGGGATTACCAGGTGTGAGCTACAATGCCTAGCCAATAGTCTGTCCTTTCACTGGTTAGTTGAAACTATTTACATGAACTATAAATATATTAGAAGTGATTTCTACCTTTTATTTATGTTTTTCACTTATCATGCTTTTCTTAATTTTTATTGCTCTTGCCATTTCCCCCCATTTTCCATTGGATAACTGAAATTTTGTCAGGTGTCTTTCTGTTGCTCATTAAAAGTTATACTTTCTATTTATATTCTGCAGTTTCCCAAGGCTTAGGACCTAGTACTTATTCACATATGGAACTGCCGTTTACCAGTATTCATGTCTTTCCCAAGCATGTTTCTACCTCCCTTGAGATTCTGCCTTTTCTAGATTATCCCTGTCTCCTGTGTATGTAGGGGGGCGTAGGGCAGGGGAGGAAGTCGGCAGTCATGTTTGATTTACCATTTGGACCAGAATTTGGTTGTTGGGACTGAATGCTGGATGCCCATTATTATGCTATATCAGAGCTGCAGATCAATGTTTTCTATTCTGAGAAAGTAGAATTCTGGGGCATATCTAGGCATTAAGATATTTCTGTAAAGCATTTATTACTCTAAGAAGGCTTTCAGGAATTACGGTCCTACCATGAGGTTTAATAATTGAAAAACTTGTTTTTTTTTTTTTTTTCTTTCATACTTTTTTTTTTTTAGACGAAGTTTGGCTCTTTTGCCTAGGCTGGAGTGCAGTGGCACGATCTCGTCTCACTGCAACCTCCGCCTTCTGGTTTCAAGCAATTCTCCTGCCTCATCCTCATGAGTAGCTAGGATTACAGGCGCCCGCCACCATGCCCGGCTAGTCTTTGTATTTTAATATTTTTAATTTTTTTGAGATGAAGTCTCGCTCTGTTGCCCAAGCTGGAGTGCAGTGGCATGATCTCTGCTTACTGCAACCTTTGCCTCCCGGGTTCAAGCAATTCTGCTTCAGCCTCCCAAGTAGCTGGGACTACAGGCACCCGCCAAGTACCTGGCTAATTTTTGTATTTTTAGTAGAGATGGGGTTTCACCATGTTGGCCAAGCTGGTCTTGAACTCCTGACCTCATGGTCCGTCTGCCTTGGCCTCCCAAAAGTTCAGGGATTATAGGCATGAGCCACTGTGCCTGGCCTATTTTTGTATTTTTAATAGAGACGGGGTTCCACCATGTTGGCCAGGCTGGCCTCAAACTCCTGACCTCAGGTGATCCATCCACCTCGACCTCCCAAGTGCTAGGATTACAGGCGTGAGCCACCAAGTCCGGCCGTTTTTTTTTTTTTGAGACAGAGTCTCACTCTGTTGATCAGGCTGGAGTACATTAGGGAGATCTTGGCTCACTGCAACTTCTGCCTCCCAGGTTCAAATGATTCTCCTGCTTCGGCCTCCCAAGTAGCTGAGATTACAGGTGCCCGCCACCACGTCCAGCTAATTTTTGCATTTTTAGTAAAGACAGGGTTTCCCCCATGTTGGCCAGGCTGGTCTTGAACTCCTGACCTCAGGTGATCCACCTTCCTCGGCCTCCCAAGGTGCTGGGATTACAAGCATAGCCACTGCACCCATCCCAACAACAGTTTTTTATTAAAAAAATTTTTTTTAATTGTAATTTTTTTTCTTTTTGAGACAAAGACTTGCTGTGTTGCCCAGGCTGGAGTTCAGTGGTGCTATCTCTGCCCACTGCAACCTCTGCCTCCTGGGGTTCAAACGGTTGTCTGCCTTCGCCTCCCAAGTAGCTGGGATTACAGGCTTCTGCCACCATGCCCGTCTAATTTTTTTTTGTATTTTTAGTAGAGATGGGGTATCACCATCTTGGCAGGCTGGTCTTGAACTCCTGACCTCGTGATCCACTCGCCTCGGCCTCCCCAAATGCTGGGATTACAGGCATGAGCTGCTGCGCCTAGCCAGATGGTAAATGATCCAGATGGTGAAGGACCTGGACAAGGATAGTGGCAGTAGGAGTCAAAAGAAGTGAAAGATTCATCAGTTATTGAGGAGATACAACCAACAGGACTTGGCAAGAAAAAAAGGCATTTTAGAGTACCTGGGATGATGCTGGTGAGCTGAAAGCCCCATACAAATATGAGAGGATGACACCAGAGAGAACCTGGTAGGGAAACTTATGGCATTAGAAAGAGCTGTGGCCTGAGAGTGAGAAACTATTCTGATGTTAACAAGCTGCGCAGTGTTGGGCAGTTACTTTACCTCTGCCAGTCTTTGTCTCAAATAGACCAGATGAGATGACTTGACTTTTGTTACCTTCAGTAGTAAATCCTTCCACAGTGGTTCTGTGATGATTTTAACTTTTACCACTTTGAGCAGTAAATCCTTCCAATGTGATTCTGTGCAAATTACCTGATTTCAGCTTGCCTTCCCTTTCCACGTCATATGTTTACCCATTCATTTTGTAGCCTTTCGTGCACCATGCACTGAAAACGTAAGTTCGAGGAGACTAGATGTCAGTCAGCTTCCTCTTCCTGATGAGTTCCTGTTCAGTCAAGGGGACAGGCAAGCCACTGATAACGTGCACTAAACCAAAGTAAGGTGCCATGATGGGAATATGCGCAGGGCTCAGGGCAGCCACACAAGAGAGTCTGGTCAGCTCTGCTGGGTGGGTGGAGTGGGGAATGTGTCTGGGAAGAGCACTGACCCTTGTTCTAAGTCTGGAATGAAGGGCAGGCAGAAGTGGGTGGGGAGTTGCATTCCAGGCCCAGGCTGCACGTGCTTCAGAATGACTTAAGGCCAGGTTGCTGGGGGGGCGGGATGTGCTGGAGGGGGACGTACAGGACTAGCCCATGCAGGGTCTCACAAGCCTCTCCAAGGAATTTGGACTTTATTCCTAAGGCTGTGGGAGTTGGACAGGTAGTTAGCAATGTCCATTTTTATCCCTTTTTCATGCCTAATGTGTTTCGTTCACAATATTAATGTTATACCAACTAGACTTTAGGGCAAAAAGTGTTATTTGAAATAAGACTGGTTATTACATCCTGATGAGCAGAGCAGTTCACCAGGAAGCTATAATAATCCTGAAAGATATAACATTAAAAATAAAGAGAAAGAAAATAAAGCATGAGATTTTGAAAAGTAAGACCTCTCTCAAAAACTAACAGGTGAAGCAGTCAGAAAAATGAGCAAGTATGTAGAGGAGGTGAACAAAATAATTCACAAGGTTGTACCAAAAATAAAAGTTTTATGAAATATTTCTCCTTACACTGTGGTTTTTCTGTTTTCTATTCTGTTTTAGTGCTATTAATGCTGATCTCTCTTTTTTTTTTTTTTTTAGAGACAGAATCTTGCTCTGTCACCTAGGCTGGAGTGCAGTGGTGCAATCTATACATACTGCCACCTCTGCCTCCCAGGTTCTAGCAATTCTCCTGCCTTCGCCTCCCAAGTAGCTGGGATTATAGGCATATGGTGCCATGCCCGACTAATTTTTTGTGTTTTAGTAGAGACGGGGTTTCACCATGTTGCCCAGGCTGGTCTTGAACTCCTGAACTCAGGCAATCCACCCGCCTCAGCCTCCCAAAGTGCTAGGATTACAGCCATGAGCCACTGCGCCCAGCCAATGCTGTTCTCTTTATATGAAATTAGCATGATGACCCACTAATGGATTGATCCCCTTTTTCTTTAAAACACTGAGTTAAAAAATATACATACTTTTTGGCCGGGCGTGTTGGCTCACACCTGTAATCCCAGCACTTTGGGAGGCTGAGGTGGGCAGATCAAGGTCAAGAGATCAAGACCATCAGGCCAACATGGTGAAACAAATAACAAAAATTAGCTGCATGTGGTGGCATGAGCCTGTAATACCAGCTACTCGGGAGACTGAGGCAGGGTAATTGCTTGAAGTGGGGAGGTGGAGGTTGTAGTGAGCTGAGATAGTGCCACTGCACTCCAGCCTGGTGACAGAGCGAGACTCTGTCTCAAAAAAAAAAAATTATATATATATACTTTTAAGCATACATAGGACACTTGCAAATTGACTTTCCAAATTCCTTTCCCACACCTAGCCTCCAGTGCCCCTGTTACTCCTTCATCCTTCCCCTTGCTAAAACAAAGATGACTTTGACCCCTGAGTCAAGGGCATATGATACACTCATCTGCTTCTCTTCTCCATTTCTATGTTTAGCTTTTCATCTTTTCTTCCAGACTTAGAAGAAAAAAATAGCATCTTCTTTTCTAAGGTTAACTTTTACACCTGTAGTTTTTTTTTTTTTTTTTGTCATCTGTCTTCTTTTCCTTCTTTAACATCTTCTGTCTTTCTTGTTTTTTATTTTTATTTTTTTTCAGACGGAGTCTTGCTCTGTCCCCCAGGCTAGAGTACAGTGGCACCATCATAGTTCACTGCAGCCTCAAATTCCTGGGTTCAAGTCATCCTCCTGCCACAGCCTCCTAAGTACCTGGGACTACAGGTGCGTGCCACCACACCTGGCTAATATTTTGTAGAGGCAGGTGATCTTGCTGTGTTGGCCAGGTTGGTCTCAAACCCTTGACCTCAAGTAATCCTCCTGCCTTAGCCTCCGAAAGTGCTGGGATTACAGGCATGAGCCACTGAGCCTAGCCCCTCCTCTTGTTCTTAGATTTAGTTATTTCCTCTTGATCAGCTCATCTTGAACTCAGTCTTTTTTTTTTTTTTTTTTAACTTTTTAAATGGTTTTATGTACAAATAATGAACAGATATTGTACCCATAAAATCTACTTTCCAAAAACAGGAGGTTTTTTAAAAGAAAACCACATAACTTTTAAAAGGCACTGGGATTTCTCTGCTTCTAGATCATTGGGAGGCTAGAAGAATAAAGTTTCTTCTATCAGAAATCACAAGTTGGAACTGAGTGTTATCCAAAGTGGAATTTCTAGAGTGTAGTGTCACTCCAGGCAAAGATTATTCAGTTCTCATCCCCAACATCCAAAACTACCTATCAGAAGGGCTAAACCAGGTCAAAACTGTCCAACATAATTAGGCTTCATCAAACAATATCATTATGTTCTTCCAAGATGCAAATAAACCAAAACAGGAAATACTAAAATCTAAATAATATTTGACACTGTCATACAAATTTTTAGTTCCTTGTTATATCCCCCCTTCTGTAACATTAATAAAGGGAATATTTTACGGCAAAGAAATATTTAATTTTATACATCACAAGCCATTAATTTTTGCCATTAGTTATTATACAAATGCTGCCTTGTGCTGTTATCCAAATGGCATAGGCATTTTACATCCACAATTCACTTCCATAGTTATAAGCAGAATTTTCATGATTTGCATAGGTACATCTGTCAGTGAAGATTTAACACTGAGATGCAATCTAACATCCGTAATATCTGATGTTTTGTAGATGGCAATGTAGGAAAGATATATTTTAATCACTTTTCATTTAAGTGACCTTATGTAAAAAATAAATAATAATTTAGCAGTTCCAAGTGTCCAAAGGGCATTTTCAAATGTACATAAAAGAAATGGCTATAGAGGTTTTTAAGAAGCATCTTCCATGTCCACATCCTCTTGCAACTGCTGTACCATTTTATCTTCCAACTGCTTCCCTTTTTCTGCAAGAGGGGCTCAGATAAGATGGATGTTTTGCTTGACTTCTTTGATATCCTGAACTTTCTGTAGCTCTTTTTCTTCAATCTGTTCATTATAAATTTAGCTTGGCGTTTCTGTTTGATCTCTTCATTGCATCAATAGTTTTATTCCATAGCTCGTGCTGGTATTTGATAGGTTCATTTCTATGCTTTTCAAATTCAAATGAATTATCCACTGTAAGCTCTTTACCAGCTGCTTTCTGGAATGCTTTGGTCCACCTAACTTTGCGAGGATTGCGCTTCTTTTTAAAGTTTTTATGACATTTAGATTCACAAAATCTGAACACCTTGTAATCATTGCAGACAAAAATCATGCTGTGGCCAGGGTAGATGGGCACCAAACAGAAATAACACTTCTCGATACGCATGTTGAACCCTCGTGGGTCCCCACTAACCAAACGCCCAGCTTGAGAGGAAGTCTTGAACTCATTCTTAATGGGTTTAACTGGTTTTCATTCTGGACTATTAATGACTGTTGTTTTTTAATCATTAGACCACAACATAGACATTTTTCTAGGTTTTTTTTCTAGGTTTTTTTTAAGTTAAAATCTCATTTTCTTGAATGGGTGATGCATTTGCATGGTTCATGTGCCAAAGATGGAAAAGGGTATTGAATAAGGAGATTCTCTCCGGCCCTTTCTTTTGGCTGCTGTATACCCTGTCCTTACTGCCGTGCTCCCTCTTGCTCTTGTCACTCATGTCCTCATCCTTTCCCACTCGGGACAGAATAGGTGTCTCAGTGTCATCTTTGATTTGCCCTCTTCCTGTCATTCACATAGCTTCTTTTGAGGAGTTTCATGTTCATCTCCTCCTGTGCGTTCTTCACCCACTACCGACTCACTCCATAAGCTCTTTTCTTTTTTTTCAATCTCTTTTTGTTATTTTTCCTTTTTTTTTTTCCCTCGAGTTCTTTTCTCCGTGACCTTTAATGTCGTTTCAAGCCAAGACTTTTGCAGTAACCCAAGTGGGTGTCTTACTCCCATTCTCCACCTCTTTTCAAATACTATTTCATGAAACTTTGTTTCTGGTACCTACACACGTGTGTGCTCACTAGGTAGTGATGTCAAAATATCTCTTACGATGGACCTTCTAAACGCTTGAAAACACGATTTAACTTTTGGGTAAGGGTTCCTTATCAACCTCGTGACGTAATCCCTAGCTGTAATCTTGTTTTACTTATGTTATTATCTGCTTGTCATAGTCTTCAGGAAGCTCGGGCTCATTACTGTTTTTTTTTTTGAGATGGAGTGTCGTTCTGTCACCCAGGCTGGAGTACAGTGGCATGATCTTGGCTCACTGCAACATCCGCCTCCTGGGTTGAAGTGAGTCTTAGCCTCCTGAGTGGCTGGGATTACAGGCAATGCCACCACGCTCAGCTAATTTTTTTGTTTTTATTAGAGACAGGGTTTCACCATGTTGGTCAGGCTGGTCACTCCTGACCTCATGATCCACCCACCTTGGCCTCCCAAAGTGCTGGGATTACAGGCTTGAGCCACTATGCCCAGCCAGGCTCATTACTGTTTATGCATGTTTTTCCACAGTTGGCCTTAGTTTACTTTTCCAGCTTTATCAATTCATATCTTCAGTGTACCTACTGGTTGTCTGTTATCTATACTGTTTGCTTCTTTATTTTTGTATCATCTTAACATGATACAGTGTCTGGTTCCTGGCAAGTACTTGATATGTGTTTCTCCAATGATGGGACAAATCCCAGAACAAATCTTGTACTTTTTTTCTGCTGTATTTTTCTTGCTGCTGTCCTTATGCCTGATGTGCCACTTCTACACAACTCTCCCTGACTGCTTTAACTCTGTTTTTCCCTTCCTCTTCCCTATTCCTAAAGCTTATTTGGTACCCAAGGGATAAGTCCTACCACTGTGGTTTGTCTGAGGTCAGGGTGGGAAGGTTCTGGTTAGCTGGAATTCTTTCCTTAGCAGGTTCGTCTATGTTGGCAGATGATGAGACGTGGCCTGCCTGATAGAGAAATTCTGGCTCGCCATTTGGAAAGAAATCAGGGTATCTTTATCCCATTGGTGTTAGGGTTAAATAGTTAACAACTAACAGATGAAATCAGTAAATACAGTAACTGATACTAATGAACAACTTTGTAAGCAAAAGATATAAAAATTAAAAACTGTGAAAATATTTACAAACATGTCAAAAGAGTTGAAGTCCTTAATATGAAAGGAACTCGTAAGTCAATGAGGGATATAAAGAAAAATTGTTACAAGGTATGAACAAGAAAATCATAGAAGATGTCTTGACATATAAGCAGCCAATTTTTTCTTTTCTTTTTCTTTCTTTTTTTTTTTTTGAGTCAGAGTCTTGCTCTGTCACCCAGGCTGGAGTGGAGTGCAGTGATGTAATCTCGGCTCACAGCAACCTCCACTTCCCGGATTTGAGCGATTCTTGTGCCTCAGCCTCCCAAGTAGCTGTGATTACAGGTGTATGCCACCACGCTCAGCTAATTTTTGTATTTTTAGTAGAGACGGGGTTTCTCCATGTTGGCCAGGCTGTTCTCAAACTCCTGACCTCAAGTGATCCACCTGCCTCGGCCTCCCAAAGTGCTAGGATTACAGGCATGAGCCACCATGCCTGGCCATAAGCAGCCAATGTTATAATTAAGTTTTTAGTCTTACCAGCAATAGAATGGAAATAAACATCATGTTAGGCAATGGATGCCATCAAATTAGCAAAGTTAGTTAAATTCTAAATTTTTAACTCAAAATTATTAATTTTTTTTTTTGTTTTTGAGACAGAGTCTTGCTTTGTCACCCAGGCTGGAGTGGAGTGCAGTGGTGTGATCTGTTCACTGCAACCTCCCCTCCTGGTTCAAGCAGTTTTCATGCCTCAGCCTCCCAAGAAGCTGGGTTTACAGGCATGCACCACCACAGCCAGCTAATTTTTTGTGTATTTTTAGTAGAGACAGGGTTTCAACATGTTGGCCAGGCTGAACTCCTGGCTTCAGGCAATCCACCTGCTTTGGCCTCGCAAAGTGTTGGGGTTACAGGCGTGAACCACTGTGCTTGGGCTTTTTTTTTAAACTCAAAGAAATTCATGTGCTTCTGGCAGAAGTCTAACTTGGTGTAACCTTTGTAGCAAGCAATTTGGTATTATTTGAGAAGTTTACATTTTTAAGGTTTTAACCTATTATTTTAATTCCCAAGAATCTATCAAAAAAATTAGAGAGGCAAATATTTGCATAATGTTCATCATTTATCACAGTGTTTTTTATAATGGTGGGAAAACTTCCAACAACTTAAATGCTTTTGTTGAGGAAGTATTTCCTTAAGTGGGAAATTATGCCACCATGAAGTTATAATTTTGAAGAATATTTTTAAGAAGAATACTCATGAAATATTAGAAAAAATTGCTAGAAATATTAGAAAAATTATTTTTAAAATTATAAAAAATTATAATGTCATGGGATCCTTGGGGTGTTGCTTTTCCACCTGAAAACCTCTGTGGCTGGTGGCGCTTTTGTCTGAGTTTTCTCTAGACCTGCTGGGCTTGTTCCACCCTCTTGGCCTGGCAGGCTGCATGCGGTTTGCATTACTAGCCAAAATCCTGTGCCTGCCAAGGGCGAGCCAGGTGTGGAGCGGTGAGTGGTGTGTGAGCGTGTGTGGGGTCCAGCCACTGTGCACAGCCAGGTGTGCCAGCCATGACAGGGCAGGCAGCTCCAGGCACCAGTACAGGCACTGGCTCTGTGGGAGGCTGTGGCTGGACCAAGCGTACCACAAGCAGCTTCCACTGTGGGCACCGGGGAATGCGGTGATGTCTGCAAGCTTGGAGTTGCCAGGAGCTGCAGAGCCCCAGAGAAGGTGTCACAGCCCTGGCTCGGAGAGCCCCTAGGTCTAGTTTCCCTAAAGGGCCACAGCCCTTCCCTCCTTGTTGCCTGCAACCTGGTGAGCAGAGGGCATGTTTTGGTCCTGTTTGTGTTACAGCTTTTTCAGTCCCACCATTCAGGAGTCCCATGTCTAGGAAGAATGAGGTACGAGGACAACTGGAGGGTAAGCAAGGCAGAGAGCAGCTTCGTTGAGCAACGGAAGAGCTGTCAGGAGACCTGAAGTGGGTAGTTCCTTTTCACAGGCGGGTTTTCTGATGAGGAGACCCGAAGTGGGCAGCTCCTTCCTGCAGCTGGTAGTCTGGACATCTGTGAGTATGACTGAGTCTGGGATTTTTATGGGCTCAGAATGGAGGAAGTGTGTGCTGATTGGTACATGGTAGGCCATGGACGGCCTGGAAAAAGCACCGTTTAAGCTCTTACTCCAGCCAGTGGACTCCACCTGGAATCCACAGTCTGGACCCCAGGCTTTAGGCCGTCTCTGGCTTGAAGGTGGGGTTTCACCTGGGACCAACCCTTTTCTGGGCAGGAACCTATGTCTGCCTCCCTCCATCAACATGCCATCCATAGTGCCTACACTGTTTGGGCTGAGGGGTGCCTGCAGGCCCACTTTGAGCTGCCTTCACCCCTGCTGGCCTCTCTGTCACGCTCACCAGCACCCAAAGTCCAGAGGGGACTGAGGTGGCAGGTGGCTGGTGTGTGAACACTGCCCCGAGCCTGTGCACACCCGACTGGGTCATGATAGTGCCCAGGCTCAGCCACAACTTTGCTCTGCACCAGAGCAGGTGCAAGGAGCAGGGAGAGGCCAGGGAGTGGGAGCAGGCACTTCCTAGCCTGCAGGAGAAGAGGGGGCTTCCTGGGCCCCTGAGAGTGCAGGAATGCCCGGGTTAGGAGCCTCCGCTGGCTGCAGCTGTGCCTGGAGCATGGGGCTCCCACCCTGCCAACTTGGTAGCAGGCAGGGCTCCCACTTGTTCTCTGCTCAGCTCTGCATGCAGCCTGGCTGTGCCTCCCCCACTGCAACCAGCAGCTGCTCCAGACAGGCTGCCCCTGCCTTCAGTAATGCTTATTTATAGTGTTGCAGTTTGGTATGTCTACAAACATATGACCTGAAATGTAGCAGAAGTAGTTATCTCTGGGTGGTGGGATAGGTAATGATTTTTTTAATTTTTATTTTATAGTACATGTTATTTAATAATCACTGTCCTGGCCAGGCACGGTGGCTGACGCCTGTAATGCCAGCACTTTGGGAGGCCGAGGTGGGCGGATCACGAGGTCAAGGGATCGAATCCATCCTGGCCAACATGGTGGAACCCCATCTGTACTAAAAATACAAAAATTAGCTGGGCGTGGTGGCGGGTGCCTGTAGTCCCAGCTACTCAGGAGGCTGAGGCAGGAGAATCACTTGAACCCAGGAGGCAGAGGTTGCAGTGAGCCTCTGTGCAGAGTGCACATCATGCCAGTGCACTCCAGCCTGGTGACAGAGTGAGACTCCGTCTCACACACACAAAATAAATAAATAAATAATAAAAAAATCACTGTCTTTTTTTTTTTTTTTTTATATTTTTTTTTGAGACAGAGTTTCGCTCTTGTTACCCAGGCTGGAGTGCAATGGCGCGATCTCGGCTCACCGCAACCTCCGCCTCCTGGGTTCAGGCAATTCTCCTGCCTCAGCCTCCTGAGTAGCTGGGATTACAGGCACGCGCCACCATGCCCGGCTAATTTTTTGTAGTTTTTAGTAGAGACGGGGTTTCACCATGTTGACCAGGATGGTCTCGATCTCTTGACCTCGTGATCCACCCGCCTCGGCCTCCCAAAGTGCTGGGATTACAGGCGTGAGCCACTGCGCCCGGCAATCACTGTCTTACTGATTAGTTCCATGTATAATTTCTGAAGGAGGCACTGTAACAGAATGATTTAGAGCAGGGGCTAAGAGTCAGGAAGGCCTGCTCTTTGGTAGCAGCCTTGATCCAATCCATTGTATGACTTGACCATGTTACTTTTCTCCTATTTCCTCATCTGTAAAATGGGACTTCTTAAACCTAACTCAGAGTTGTCAAGATTAGAAATGATAATGTATTATAACAGCTTTTAAAAAATAAATTTGTTATTTTGCTTTAATTCTTGCAATAAAAGCAAGTCTTTTTTTTTTTTTTTTTTTGTTTTTTTTTTTTTTTTTGAGGTAGAGTCTCATACTGTTGCCAGGCTAGAGTGCAGTGGCATGATCTTGGCTCACTGCAAACTCCACCTCCTGGGTTCGAGTGATTCGCCCGCTTCAGCCTCCTGAGTAGCTGGGATTACAGGCATGAGTCAAAACTCAAAGGAATTTTGAGGCTGAACTATTAAGTGTATAATTATCCTGTGAGTTACAGATTGGGTGTAAGTTTCACTAAAAGAAAATGTAAATAATAATAATTAAAATGTAGTTTAAATTTTCTGCAAGACAAATATTGTTTTCATTCTTGCTAATCTTCTTCACCTGTTGAACTACCACAGATGTTACATTTATTACCATGTATATAACAATCTTTTGCAGTCTGGGTCACACAAGAGAATAAACCCTGTCCTTAGGCATCCGTTGCATGTAATGAATTTGCTTCTCTCTTGTGTGTCTACAATGGAACCAGCTTGTGTCATCTAAGTTCTCATATGGAAGCATTGAGAAAACTGTCACCCAAATTGCTATCTGTTCTGTGGTTTAGATGAGGAGCCCTGATTGAGATGCCTGGATTGTAGAAGGCACTCAAAAGGAAACAGTTCCTATTGTTTTTGTCCTGGAAGTCATGTAAAAGAGCAATTGCTTTCCAGATTTCTTTGTTTGGTATAAGCATCTTTGGGAAAAGATATTTTCAGAGTATGATCCCGTAAGTGAACAGCTCTGTGGCAATTTCTTAGGCCCAGTCTTTGGATCTGGGACTGACTGTGCTGTGTAGAACCACAGGCAGCTCCTCCGTTAGCCCTCTTGTGTAACAGCCCTTTTCCTCCACTATAGGGCGCCAAGGTACTGCTTCCTATCTGGGCAGAGTTCCTGAATTCTCTTCCACTTAACTGTCAGAAGCCTTATTGTATCAGAATTTCAGGCCTCACATTTAATGCTTTGTCACAAATTGCTTTATGGTAATATATTTTATTTGGATATTCGTACTGCTTTTTTGGGACTTTTTTTTTTTTAAATACACTGCTAAACATATTATTTTAATATATTTTCTGGTGAATGTTTTCTCATCACTGCTTCCTATTTTATTTTAGCTACTGATCTACTTCTTGCCTGGAATCCCATTTGTTTGGGATTGGTAGAAGGTGTTATTGGGAAAATTCAACTTCATTCAGGTATGTTTCTGTAAACTCCTTAAACTTGTCAAATTTATTATGGCATTTTTTTTGGTGTTTTCCTCTTTGAGGATGCATGTAGGTTCTCTTATAGCTTTGATTCCTTTGTCTTAATTTTGGGTCTGCTCAAAGTGGGCGTATTTCCATATAAGTTTAATGAAATAAAAAGATAACTTTAGAGAAAAAGTGGCATAATATTACACTTCTTTCTGCTACTGAAAACAAAAAACAAACAAAAAAAACTTACTGAATACCTGCTGTGTGTCAGGAATCGTGCTTGTTGGTAGAACACAATAATGAGCAAAGACCTGTTTCTACCCTTATAAAGCCTACAGTTTAGGAGGAAAGACAGGTATCAAAGACTAATCATGGAAATAAACGTATGATTATTTGATAATTGTGGAAGGTGCCTTGAAGGAAAGATACAGCACATGCATCGATCTCAAAGGAGAGTGGTAGGAATAAAGCTGGAGAGGGAGGCAGGTGGCAGACCATGGCTGGTTGGCTTTATGTCAGCTGTCTATTCCTGATACAGCCAACTCTGTCAGGGACGAGCACATGTCTCTTAGCACATAGTATGGTCCTATCAGGGATCCCTATCCAGAACAGACAAATTGATGGGACATCCAGGTCATTCACCAGGCCCTCACTTGGAATGACAGGCACCTGTGTCCTAGGCCTAAAGGGAATTTTGTTGGTGGGAAAGTATAACAGGTATTATACTGGTGGGTCCTAAAAAGCTAACTGAAAGGGCCAAGTGAAATTTTATTTTTTTCTTTTTTGGTGCCCTGCCCTTCAGGGAGCTTTTTGTTTGTTTGGTTTTTGGTTTTTTTTTTTTTTTTTTTGAGATGGAGTCTTCCTCTGTCATGCCGGCTGGAGTGTAATGGTATGATCTCAGCTCACTGCAACTTCCGCCTCCCGAGTTCAAGCCGTTCTCCTACCTTAGCCTCCCTGGTAGCTTGGATTACAGGCACGTGCCACCACGCTCAGCTAATTTTTGTATTTTTAGTAGAGATGGGGTTTCACCATGTTGGCCAGGCTGGTCTTAAACTCCTGAGCTTAGGTGATCCGCCTGCCTTGGCCTCCCAAAGTGCTGGGATTATAGTCGTGAGCCACATTGCACCCAGACTAGGGAGCTTTTTAAAATTAGAGATGGGTTCTCGCTATGTTGCTGAGACTGGTCTTAAACTCCTGGCCTCTAGCGATCCTCCTGCCTTGGGCTCCCAAAGTGCTGGGATTACAGGCGTGAGCCACCATACTGGCCTAAAAGAAATACTTTAAGAACTATGTTTAAATATTTTTCCTTTGGTATCAATTTTGATGAGTTATGAATTTAGGAGGCTTTGCCATTATTTCTGTGTAATTGTGAGTATGTATCTCTATAATGTGTCCTTTTAATTATTTAAAAATAATAAGCATTTGAGAGCTAGATTGATTTTTTTGTATATAAGAAATAAGCACATATATCTGGAACAATCATGATTCTTTGATTGTTTTCAAAAGTGTTTTCATCATGAAATATTTACAATTTCAAAAAGCCGTTTATCACAGATGTGCATTTACACAGGTTGTTGTAAAATACACACATGTATTTACCACCTAGATTAAGAAATGAAATATGGGCCAGGCTCAGTGGCTCACGCCTGTAATCCCAGCACTTCGGGAGCCCACTCACCTGAGGTTGGGAGTTTGAGACCAGCCTGACCAACATGGAGAAACCCTGTCTCTACTAAAAATACAAAAATTAGGTTGGCATGGTGGTGCATGCATGCCTGTAATCCCAGCTACTCAGGGAAGCTAAGGTGGAGAATCACTTGAACCTAGGGGACGGAGGTTGCGGTGAGCTGAGATTGCACCGTTGCATTCCAGCCTGGGCAACAGGAGTGAAACTCTTCCTCAAAACAAACAAAGAAATGAAATATGACCGGTGTGTTTGGAGCTGTCTCTGTGCCTTTTTCCAAATGTTCCCTGTTTTCTTCCCCTTAATGGAACTTGCTATTTTGAATTTTATATTCCCCTGGTTTTCATTATTGCTTTTATTATATATGTATTCCTGAACGTGTTGCTAAGGCTTGTATTTTGGAGATTTTATATAAATGATATTAAGCTGTTTGTGTTCTTTCACTTATTTTTATTTATATTTTTGAGATTTATCTATGTATGAAACTATAGTTCTTTATTTTCACTATTTATGAATATATCATGATTTGTGCTTTTTCCTGTCACTAGGTAATTGTTTTATTTTATTTTTTTCTTTTTTTGCTATTAGAACTAATACTGCTATGAGCATTGTTGTATATTCTTTATTTGCTGGGTTTTTAAAAAATTCTTCCAACACAGAGGAGAAAAGCATTTAGTCATTGTGTAACCATGTAACCAAGGTATTTTAATAACACTCTCCTACCTGTCCACATTTACATACATACATTTTTAATTCATTTACATGCTGACAGGATAATTTCCAACTGGGTGTTCTGAGCTGAAATTCATTTTCTATTATTTAAATGACACGTATGAAACTTTTGAGTTATTTTTTCTCATTTTCAGTCACATCTTAGCACAGTGAATAAATCACTGCAGTCAGTCAGGAGACCTGAATACAAGCTGTATTTATTTAGCTTTGAGATATAGGAGAAGTTGCCTAATATCGGTTTCATATATCTCTTGTTATGTAACAAGCCAATCCCAAAAGTTAACGGCTTAAAACAACAACAGTGTGGCCGGGTGTGGTGGCCACGCCTGTAGTCCCAGCAGTTTCGGAGGCCGAGGCGGGTGGATCACAAGGTCAGAAATTCCAGACCAGTGTGGCCAACATAGTGAAACCCCGTCTCTACTAAAGATACAAAAAATTAGCCAGACATGGTGGCACATGCCTGTAATCCCAGCTACTCGGGAGACTGAGGCAGGAGAATTGCTTGAATCCAGGAGGCGGAGGTTGCAGTGAGCCGAGATCGTGCCATTGCACCACTCCAGCCTCGGTGATGGGGCAAGACTGTCTCAGAAAAAAAAAAAAAAAAAAAAAAAAAAACAAGAACAACAGTGTATAATTTCTCAGCATTCTATGGGTTGACAGAGCAGCTCTGCTTTTCTCTATTGTGTTGGCTGGGGTCATTCACATAGCAGCAATCACCAGGAGTTTGCCTTGGGTGGCCTCAGTTCTCCTTCACCCGGCCCCTCCCTCCATGTGTCTCTTCTCACAAGGCCTCTCCTTGAGTCCTCCTCTCTCCTAGATAAACTGGACATCCTTTCGGGGTAGTGGCTGGATGCTGAGAAGACAGCTCCCAGTATTCAAGGGCCTGTATGTCTTAAGTTGTTAAACAAGATGAAAGAAACTGGTCTCTTCATTTCCATAGGGTATTATGAGTCCCAAATGAGATGATGTACCTGCAAGTGCTTAGTAAATTGTAAATCACTATTTTATCAAGGCTCTTTGGTTGCAAATACAAACCTATCAGCTTAGCAAAAACACATACTTTTTTATGAGGAACCCACAGGACCAAAAATAAGAAAGAAACGGATGTTGTAGAGGATCCAGGATTACTTTATTGGGACAGCTGGTCTCTGACAACTGCCTCTTCTTCTATGTCTCTTTTATTCTTCTCTCTTTTTGGCTTTCTCTGTGTGTATGTAGGACACAATGTCTGCCTTTAAAAGGGCACCCTCAGCCGTCAAACCAGCTGACATCTGATAGTCCCTGAAATGACTGGAAACTGACCAGCAATCAAAAGAGATTGAGTAGTGAGTCCATGTTAGACTTCTAGTTAAGGGACTTATTGACCCACCTTGGGCCAGGGGACTCCTGGCCAGCGTCACATAGGTTACATGTTCCCCAGAGTCCCAATCCCCTAGTTGGGAGTCAGAGCAGGAGGGTTTGGACTTGGCAGACAGCCCAGAAGCTGTCTACTACAAATAATGCACAAATGTAAGTTAGTTAATAGTTGATGAGTTTATGACACAGTCAAAGTATGGTCATTTAGGAGGCAGTGAAGTTATGGTCATCTGTGGTTAGCCCCTTTATGTATACTGCTCCTCTTTGCTGTTTTTTGGTCCCAAAATAGGTGAGAATACCTGTGATGGTAGGATATTTTGGAAGAGGGAGAGATGGAGAATAGAGTGAACGGGAGAAAGAAAGTATGAAAAAAGAAAGAAGGGCAGGGAAATTTCTCTTAATTTTTCACTCTCCTAATCCTGGAACCTTTTTTTTCTTCTTGTCATGTCACTTGAAAGGTTTGGCTCTTAAGAAAGAGAGTAGGGAGGAAACAAAAGAAACTCTTCTGGGCCCCTGCTGCTTTTCCTTCTCTCCCAACCCTCTTCATGTCAGTCTGCCCCCAGCCCCTTGCCTGTGAGCACCCATCTTACTCACTCCCTTCATCTGTCCTTGGGGATGCCCCCTCCTCCCCTCTCCCTGCCCCACCATTAAAGCTCTTGCCCTAGGTCAGATTGGCTAGAAGGGAGGTATGTGCCTGCTGTGTTAGAAAGAATTGAAAAAATTACTTCAGGGACATTTTCCCTGGGAACATCTTATTTTTGGAGCATAGGGGATGAGGGGAATAAAATGTCTGTACTTAAACTTTCTCCTGTTTCCCTCCTACTTATTATCCACATATTAATGCACAAATTTTTGTTCTCGCCTAGTGAGATGGGAACATAAATTTATTTGAACAGAATGTCATTGACAGCCTTAAAGTGGCGTGGGTGAGCCATGCTGCTGTTCCTGTCACTGAACTGTGAGCTCTGTGGAATGAAGCAAGGGCTTGTGACTTAGGAACTGTATTAGTTTGCTGCCATAACAAAGTACCACTGGCTGGGTGGTTTAAACAACGGAGTTGTATTTTCTCACAATTCTGGAACGCAGAAGTCTGAAATCAAGGTGTTGGCAGAGTTGGTTCCTCCCAAGGCCTCTATCTTAGGCTTGTACATGGCCGCCATCTGCTTGTGTCTTCATGTGGTTTTCCCTCCGTAACTGTGTGTGTCTGTCTGAATTTCCTCATCTTGTAATGACACCAGTCATTTTGGATTAGGGCCCACCCAAATAAACTCATTTTAACCTAATTACCTCTTTGAAGACCCTGTCACTAAATATCACATTCTGAGGTCCTGGGAGTTCAGACCTCAGCGTCTGAATTTTAAGGGGACATAGTTTAGCCCATAACAGAAACATAATAGCCTCTGAAATGCTCATTACAAAAACATGTCAAAAAGAATTCCCTCGAATTTGGTTTGCTGTTTCCTGCTGCTTGGCCTTATTTCAGTGTGATAGGCCAGTCCTCACATATCATTGGCTAGGCACCCACTCCAGACATGAACTAATTCTGAAAGATCACACAATTGCCTTGAGTCAGGTTGCCATCTAGCCTCAATTACCATCTAGAAGACAAAGCTGATTATATTTCCTTGAGACAGTTATTTTGAATGTTTAATAAAACTCAAAGTGAGTTCTTAGTAATAAGCATTCAGTATATGCGGATTACTATTTTTTTCCTCTTAAAGAGCCTCAGAGGTGTCAGATATTCTGCTCGAGAACCACTTATGTTGTGGCTACACATTTTTGAACAAATTTAAAATGACTGTTTTTCTAATGTTAATTTTTACTGGAACTGTAATAAGAGCAAGTCACAGGCTGTTTGTGGTGACTCACACCTGTAATCCAAGCACTTTGGGAGGCCAAGGCAGGTGGATCACTTGATGTCAGGCATTGGAGACCAGCCTGGCCAACATAGTGAAACCCCATCTCTACTAAAAATACAAAAATTAGCTGGGTGTGATGGTGGGCGCCTGTGGTCCCAGCTATTTGGGAGGCTGAGGCAGGAGAATCGCTTGAACCCAGGAGGTGGATGTTGCAGTGAGCCAAGATCACACCACTGCATTCCAGCCTAGGTGACAGAGTAAGACTGTCTAAAAAAAAAAAAAAAAAAAAAAAAAGAAGTCACTGAAAGACTACATTGTAAAAAATGTATAAAAAGTGATGTTTTTGGTAGTTACAGATTAGTAGCATTAGTGAAAGTTATTTTGTAATCCACAGTTCCTTTAAAAAATGCTGTCCAGAGTTTTTATTGGGAATTGGCCATGTGGACCACATGGCCCAAGGCCTCCCACCAAAAGTTGCGTTGTTAGAGTAGATTATCTGACATTGCTCAAGGCCTCCAGTAAACAAAGATACTCCTATAGCCAGAACGTTCCAAAGGCTTAGAAATTACAGCAAAGTTAATAAAAAAAGGAAAATATATATATGACAGAAGAATTTCAAACTATTTTTGTTTGTGTTATCCTTTGTTGATAATTGCCTGCCCTTTTAGCAAGCTCTGCCAAAAAAAAAAAAGGAAAAAGAAAAATGGTTCTGTTTAATGCCTATAAAATATCTGTTTAGGACCATTAGCCTGTTTCTGGGTTGCAAGGCCTCTTCCCCAGACATCTGTAGGCAGGTGGACTTCAGCCTAGGTGTAATATACTCTGTCTTCAACAACTCAAACATGTCTGACTTTGGTCTGACCAGTTGAGAGATATTAATATGAGGAACAGAAAGTAGGAGATGTGTAATGTATCAACTAGGTGAAAGGAAAGTACAGACTTGTGAAAAATCAACATGAAAAAAGATTCATTGTAGTATCCAGGAGGAAATAAAAATGGCAGTCAACGCTGGGCACAGTGGCTCACACCTGTAATCCCAGCACTTTGAGAGGCTGAGTTAGGGTAGCTCACTTGAGGTCAGGAGTTTGAGACCAGCCTGACCACACAGTGAAACCCCATCTCTAAAAATATGAAAATTAGCTGGGCATGGTGGTGTGCGCCTGTAATCCCAGCTACTTGGGAGGCTGAGGAATAAGAATCACTTGAACCTGGGAGGTGGAGGCTGCAGTGGGCCAAGATCTTGCCACTGCACTCCAGCCTGGGTGACAGCAAGACTCCATCTGGCTGGGGAAAAAAAAAAAAAAGATTAGTAATCAGATTCATATCATAATTGTAATTACATATTTATTTTTTCTTTTTCTTTTTCTTTTTTGTCTGTCTTCTCATGGAAATAACCTCCAAGTAGACAGCAGCTGTGGGCCATGTCTGTTCTGCTTACCTGCTGTGTGTCTGTGTGCTGGCCCACTGTAGGGCTATTCAGAAATATTCAGCGAGTACTTAAGGATTTAATGAGTATCTATGGAGTACCTACTGTGTGCCACAGTCTGTACTCAGTGCTGGGAACAGCAGGTTGAACAGAACTTGAAATTTCCAGAAACACAGACTCAGAATCTGAGTGATAGATGTTAATTACTGGTTACACAGTTTTACCATTACAGATGTAGTCATCTAAAGACAAGTATGGGGTGCTGTGGTGCGTATGACAGAAGAGCCCAAGTGGTAGAGCTGGGGTTGCTGGTTGGAAAGCATCTCATATGGACAGGGCCAGGGGTGGGATGGGGAGGGATTGAAAGGAGAGATAGTTCTTGGCAGAGTATGAAGCTGTGCAAAAGGCCCACATGATTGATGTGTTTCTTCTCTTCATTTTCTGTGTGTTGTCTGGGTATAGCCATTTCTTCACACAGACATCCAGGAAAAGACTGCTTTTGGCTGGAGATTTAAAATAGATCACAAAAGCTCTTCAAGTTATAATGTATTGTTAAGATTGAGAAGAGGATAAGCTCAATTAGGGTAAGAAGTATCTGAAGATAAAAAGCAAAAAGATCATTAGTAAAGGAATATATCCCATGATATATTCAGGACTAGTTTAAAGAGAAAATTGTCAGGAGTCTTGAGTAATTTGACAATAGAGGCTCTTTTGTTTAGTGATTAACTGAATTACTGCTGATAGTACTGAACAATTGGAGACAAAAATTCACTCAAGTAGATCTCATTCATTAAAATAAGTTCTCACCATCTGCTGTTCCTCCACTTTTTAAGTGGTAATGATGTCTCAGTCATTAAGATTGTAAAGTGTATTATGCATATTATTTTTAATACTGATTTTAGTCTTCTCTCTATGGAGACTTTCTTGCTATGGCACTAGTGACATGAAATATTTTATATTTTAGTGATGAATGGAGTGTCACTAGCATTGTTTTAGTGCATGCCTTAAAAGCCATTGGAAAACCCCACTCCTTAAGGACATTGGAGAGAAACAAGGGGGTCTCATAGGGTCCCGGTGGAGCTCTCATCCTCTGCTGGAGGCCTGGGTCGTGGGACAAGCCTTTTAGTTATTGTTTCTGTTTAGATATGAGTTTGCCTGTATACAACTGTACTGTGGGAGATGCAGGTTGTTTTATTGTCTACTGACAACTCACTAATTAAAAACATGTAGGTATTGTGATGATAGTTTTACAACTCTAAATGTATTAAAATCATTGAGTTGTTTCCTTACAATGGATGAAATTTATAGTATACAAATTATAGTAAATATGTCTTGAGATACAATTTATGTCTTATTATAACATAACATTTCTACCAAAATATAAGTGATCTAAAATATAATTCAGATACAGTCTTTTTTGGCTGGATGCAGTGGCTCATACCTGTAACCCCAGCACTTTGGGAGGCCAAGGCAGGTGGATCACCTGAGGTCAGGAGCTCGAGACGAGCCTGACTAACATTTCTAGCCTGCCACGTAGCTAGTAGTCCAAGCTACTGGGGAGGCTGAGACAGGAGAATCCCTTGAACCTGGGAGGCAGAAATTTCAGTGAGCTGAGATAGTGCCATTGCACTCTAGCCTGGGGGACAAGAGTGAAACTCCATCTCAAAACAAACAAACAAAAAACAAATACAGTCTTTTTTTGTTTTTTGTTTTGAAGACTTTTGAGTCTCACTCTGTCACCCAGGCTGGAGTGTAGTGGCGTGATCATGGTTTACTGCAGCCTTGACCTAACTGGACTCCAGTGATCTTCACATCTGTCTCCCCAGTAACTGGGACTCTAGGCACATGCCACCGTGCCCAGCTAATTTTTGTGTTTTTTTTTTAGGTAGAGATGGGGTTTTGCTGTGTTGCCCAGGCTTGTCTTGAGCTCCTGAGCTCAAGCGATCTGCCTGCCTTGGCCTTCCAAAGTGCTGGGATTACAGGCATGAGCACTGTGCCCAGCCTCAGATATAGTCATTTTATATTCATTTTCTCATTTATGAGGATCTCAGAGTTATTGACTTCAAGAGGTAAGGTTTACTTTTTTTTGAGACAGAGTCTTCCTCTTGTTGCCCAGGTTGGAGTGCAGTGGCACAATCTTGGCTCACTGCAACCTCCATCTCCTGGGTTCAAGCAATTCTAGTGCCTCACCCTAAGGTGGCTAATTTTTGTATTTTTAATATAGACAGCGTTTCATCATGTTGGCCAGGCTGGTCTAACTCCTGTCTGCCTCAGCCTCCCAAAGTGCGGGAATTATAGACATGAGTCACCATGTCTGGCCTAGAAGTAAAATTTTCATCAGTGACCAGATTCCTGGTTAACCCTTAGAATATTCTTTAACTATAGTTTAGTGGACCCGTTTTCTTAACAGACTTGAGTCTTGGAAGCAGGCAGCTTAGTGGTGTGAGAGATTACTTTCTCTGGTATGTTCTCATCCGTCCTGTTTTTGCTTCCCTCCTGTTCCTTTTCCTCTCCCCTCAGCTACCTAGATGCTTCAGTGCTTCATCCTTCTCTCTTTGCTCCCGTCAGCTTGTCCCCACATTTTGTGCTTCAGAATTTTTCACTTCCCTTTCCCTAGGCTTGAGTCTGTCTCCTTGGTGCAGACGGTTTTACCTCCCTGGTAGTAGTGATGCTTGAACAAGTCACATGAATGCAACCTGCAGTTCTGAGCTCCCCAGAGTGTGGTTACACAAGTATGCTTCTTATTCCTGAGCATATCTCTAAGTGGCATGGCAGATTTTTATATTTTCAGGCAGAGAGATACTTGAGAGGCAGGCCAGCATGCCTCATATACTATTCCACTGTCATTCCTTTTTTCTAGTCATAAACCCATTTGTTTTTAATACTCCAATTTTCCTCAGTAATCTCAATGGCAGCAATGGTAAAGGTTTGGTTTTCAGCCTCAGAAAGAGGAGAGGAAAGCTGGGTGCAGTGGTGTGTGCCTGTAGTCCCAGCCACTCGGGAGGCTGAGGGCAGGGGCACTGCTTGAGGCCAGGAGCTCAAGGCTGCGGTGCATGATGATCATGCCTGTGAATAGCCACTGTACTCCAGCCTGGGCAACCTAGTGAGAACCTGTCTCTTAAAAAATAGAAATTTTAAAAGGAGGATTGTTAAGTTAAAAATGACTGTGTGGGCCACCTATACAGGTGCTTTCTGTATTTCCTCCTTTGTATCACCTTTTGGAGTTTTTTTTTTTTTTTTAAGACAGAGTCTCACTCTGTTGCCAGGTGCTAGGCTGGAGTGCAGTGGCACAATCTCGGCTCACTGCAACCTCCGCCTCCCGGGTTCAAGCAATTCTCCTGCCTCAGCCTCCCGAGCAGCTGGGACTATAGGCACACGCCACCACGCCCAGCTAATTTTTGTATTTTTAGTAGAGACAGGGTTTCACCATGTTGGTCAGGATGGTCTCGATCTCTTGACCTTGTCATCCGCCTGCCTCGGCCTCCCAAAGTGCTGGGATTACAGGCTTGAGCCACAACGCCTGGCCTGGAGTTTTTATCTTACTGAACATTTAAAAGTAATTCCAGTCAAATTATTGTCAGCTAATTGTGTTTAAGAAAGGAGATTCTCAACAAATATATTAAGTTCTCATTTACTTAGACTTGGCCAGTAACAACCATTGATAGCAAAAAAAAAGGTTATTTAATTGACTTGGATAGCAGGTTTGTTATAACCTTTGGGCTTGATTCACTTTGTGTATGGACCAATCACCTCCAACCTTGAAGCATTTTTATGTCACTTTTCAAAGTAATTTATCTTTATAATGATTAACTTGCATCATGAGTAAAAATCCTGATTGTCTTTAGTATGTTGGAGTTTAATGGGCAGGAGAGTATTAAAGCTTTCAATAAACATACAGGAAAACATTTTGGTACTTTAGGGGGATATGCTGTAGTTATCTGGAAAATACATTTTTATAAAGAAGATCATTTTGCCCAAAATAAAAATAAAAAAAAGAGAAAAAGCTGGGTGCGGTGGCTCACGCCTGTAATCCTAGCACTTTGGGAGGCTGAAGTGGGTGGATCCCTTGAGGTCAGGAGTTTAAGACCAGCCTGGCCATCATGGTGAAACCCCATCTTAAAAAAAATAAAGTAAAAATAAAAATAAAAAAAAAGAAAATCACTTTGCCCAACAGTACTTAATAAGTTAGACTTTTCTAGTTTTCTATAGATACAAAAAACTTATATTTTTATAGAGTATAATAGATGATTTTAAGATTATTTCATTTTATGGCAGATTTATTTAGAGATTTAACTACAGTCTTAAGCTTTATAGGCTAAGCAGAATATACTTCTAATTGCACCATTTGGTACTTTTGAAATAGAGCCTATTAAAAATGTCTCTTGCTGTAGATGCCCTCCCTATGAGTCATTGTCACTTTTCTGTAAACTGAGACTTAGGAAACTTTAGTAAGCAGCAGAGCAGCCAGTTGGGAAACACAGAATAGCTGCTATGTTTGGAAGATGAACAAATTAATAGTTAGCTCTTTAGTCACTGAGAGCATTAGATGCCTAATGTGGTGTGCTTTTAGCTATCAGGTACCTGACGCTGAACAAACCAGCACTGGCGTGGTGGTGGCATTACTTGTTATTCCATTTACTCGATGTATGTTGTTCCCTGAAATACAATCCAGGATATATGGTGCTGTACTTCCACTAGGGGGAAAAACATTTCTCTTAGTGTAGTTTTTTTTTTTTTTTTTTTTTTTTTAATACATGGCTTTAAATAGAAAAATTCATTAACCATACTGTGAATTCATATTTTTAGTCAAAATTTAAATTCATGCATAAGTGTGCATAAAACCTACTTTATAGACTCGTGTTCATATTCACTTAAAAGTGCTAAAAGCTGGCCGGGCGCGGTGGCTCAAGCCTGTAATCCCAGCACTTTGGGAGGCCGAGGCGGGTGGATCACGAGGTCAGGAGATCGAGACCATCCTGGTCAACATGGTGAAACCCCGTCTCTACTAAAACTACAAAAAAAACATTAGCTGGGCATGGTGGCGCGTGCCTGTAATCCCAGGTACTGAGGAGGTTGAGGCAGGAGAATTGCCTGAACCCAGGGGGCGGAGGTTGCAGTGAGCTGAGATCGCGCCATTGCACTCCAGCCTGGGTAACA
>NW_022436953.1:23033127-23059305 GCF_009761245.1 Sapajus apella
AAAAAAAAAAAAAAAAAAAAAAAAAAAAAAAAAAAAAAAAAAAAGTGCTAAAAGCTGATTAATAGCTTATTCATCAGATATCAGTGAAGTAGGTTTTATGCACACTTAGGACTCAATTTACATTCCTATCAAAGATTTGTAAATCAAGGAGAATACTTAAAATTAGAACACA
This sequence comes from Sapajus apella, assembly GCF_009761245.1. Lineage (NCBI taxonomy): Eukaryota > Metazoa > Chordata > Mammalia > Primates > Cebidae > Sapajus > Sapajus apella. The sequence continues at coordinate 23,033,300 of NW_022436953.1, forward strand.
ATATGCCTTGGAGTAAACTATTAAGATACTCTCCTAATTATTAGTTTCTCTTAGCACGTTAATATTATAGTTCAGTTGCCCCTTGGTAAGAGGAGGAGGGGTTGGTTCCAGGACCACCCATGTATACCAAAATCCATACATGCTCAAGTCCTGAAGTTGGCGCTGTAGAACCTACATATATGAAAAGTTGGTTCTTTGTGTGGATTTCTCATTCCATGAATACTGTATTTTCAGTCTGCATTTGATTGGAAAAAATCTCCATGGAAGTGGACCCATGCAGTTAAACTTGTGGTGTTCAAGGGTCTACTGTGTATAATAGTTCTCTCTTTGTCTGTTTGGGCTGCTCTAACAGAGTATCATGGACTGGGTGGCTTATAAACAACAGAAATATATTTCTGATGGCTCTGAGGCTGGGCAGGCTAAGATCAAAGCCCAAGCAGAGTTGATGTTTGGTGAAGGCCTGCTTTTTATACATGGATGGCCTTTTCTCACTGAGTCCTCACGTGGCAGGAGGCATGAGGGAGCTCTCCTGGGTCTCTTTTATAAGAGCACTAATCCTACTGATGATGGTGGAGCCCTAATAACCTCATCATCTACCAAAGGCCCCCACCTCCTAATACCATAACATTGGGGATTAGGATTCCAGCATACAGTCAGGTTCCTCCCTATCTGTAGGTTCCACATCTGCAGATCGAAAATATTCAGGAAAAAAAATACAAATAATAAAACAACGATTTAAACACCATTTGTATTGTATTAGGTATTATAAGTAATCTAGAGATGATTTAAAGTATACAGGAGGATGTGCATAGGTATATGCAACTATAGTACTATGCCATTTTACATAAGGGACTTGAACATTTGAGGATTTTGGTATCCATAAGGGGTTGTAGAATCAAGCCCCTGAAGATACTGAGGGATGACTGTATGAATTTAGGGGGACATGAACATTTAGCTTGTAATATTCTGTCCCTGGTCCCCTCAAATGTATGTTCTTCTCATATGCAAAATACATTCATTATAATCCCAGCAGCCCCAAACTCTTAACTCATTCCAGCATCAATTGTAAAGTAAAAGATCCAAAGTCTTGATTAAATGTCATCTAACTCAGATGTGGGTGAGACTCAAGGTATGATTCATCCTGAGGCAAATTGCTCTTCAGCTGCAAACCCTGTGAAACCAAATAAGTTACGTACTTAGAAAATTCAGTGGTGGGACAGACATGGGCTAGACATTTCCATTTCAAAAGAGAAATAGGAAACAAGAAAGGGGTAATGGAGCCCTGTTAAGTCCAAACTATAAGCCAAACTCCTTGAGATCTTAAGGCTTGAGAATAATCTTCACTGGGTCCATGTTCTGCACTCCAAGCCCACTGGGGTAGAGGCCCTACCTTCCAGGCCTGCTGAGGTGGGGGGGCCTACCTCCACAGCTCTACCCTGGAAGGGTTGTGCCCCTAGGGCCCTGCTGGTTGTTCCTATCCCCACAGCATTGGGCAGACACCATCTTGCCTGTTCAAAATAAGGCAGTCCCTGCCTATGCCTTTTGAAACCCAGAAAGCAGCCCTGATGATCTCCTAATCACCTTTGGGATTGTTCTGCCTTACCTTGAAGAATAGTGCACATTCTCTGCCAAAAAGCTCTGTGGTCCCAGCCTGTAAAACCCAAGAGGACAGTTCATTCCTTCATTTCAGTTCCTTCCTTTCAGATTCCCAGTTCCTTCCCTTTCATTCCTTCCCAGTTCCTTCCCTTTCATCTCACACTGGCCGTTCTCCTGCTGGGGTGGCGTATCAAGTCCATGGTTCACACCCATATTACTCTCCTTATCAGAGGGACTTGGGCACATCTGTTGTGTTTTCCCCTGAACATGTCCTTTTTAAAATTTCCGTAGTATGGCCAGAACTGTTCCAGTTTTTAAGTTCTGCTTCATTTTTGCTTAACAGTTCTGTTTTTAAGTCATAGCCCTCTTCTCGCATTTTACCATAATCAGGCAGGGATAGCCAAACTACAACTTTGACAGTTTGCTTAGAAATTGCTTGAGGTAAATATCTGATTTCATCACTCTTAAGTCCTCCCTTCCACAAAATACTAGAACATGCACACCCTTCAACCAAGTTCTTTGCCACTTTATAACCAGGGTCACCTCCATGTTGTCCAATAACATGTTCCTTATTTTAATCTGAGACTTCATTAGGATGCTCTTTACTGTCCATGTTTTCTACCAACATTCTGCACAGAATTACTTAGGAATTCTCTGAGAAGATTGAGGCTTTTTCTTCAGCTCATCTCTCTTCCTTCTGAGTCCTCACCAGAACCACCTTTAAAGGTTCATGCAGGGTAATGTAGGTTTTTTTCTAATAGTAGGCACCTCCAAACTCTACCAGCCTCTACCCATTACCCAGTTCCAAAGCTGCTTCCACATCTTTAGATATTTGTTATAGTAGCACCCCTGCTGTTTGCTACCAAAATCTGAATTAGGGCTTTCCAGAACCAATAGTGTACATGCGTGCAAATGCATGCACACACAGGTGCGCGCGCTCACACATGCACACAGTCGACCCTTGGACAATACAAATTTAAACTGTGTGGATTCATGTATAGTATATTTTCTTTTGCCTCTTCCACACCTGAGACCTCAAGACTAAACCCTGCTCTTCCTTCCTCCTCCTCACTCTACTCAACATGCAGATAAGGATGAAGACCTTTATAATGATCCACTTCCACTTAATGAGTAGTAAATACATTTCTCTTCCTTATGGCTTTCTTTTCTTTTCTTTCTCTCTCTTTTTTTTTTTTTTTTTGGAGACGGAGTTTTGCTCTTGTTGCCCAGGCTTAAGTGCAATGTTGCAATCTCGGCTCACTGTAACCTCTGCTTCCCAGGTTCAAGCTATTCTATCTCAGCCTCCCAAGTAGCTGGGATTATAGGCATGTGCCACCACGCCTGGCTAATGTTTTGTATTTTTAGTAGAGATGGAGTTTCACCATGTTGGCCAGGCTGGTCCTGAACTCCTGACCTCAGCTGATCTACCTGCCTTGGCTTTGCAAAGTGCTGGAATTACAAGTGTGAGCCACTACACCTGGCCACTTGTGGTTTTCTTAATAACATTTTCTTTTCTCTAGCTTACTTTATTTATTTATTTTTTTGAGACAGAGTTTCTCTCTTGTTGACCAGGCTGGAGTGCAGTAGCATGATCTCGGCTCACTGCAATCTTTGCCTCCCGGATTGAAGCGATTCTCCTGCCTCAGCCTCCTGAGTAGCTGGGTTTATGGGTTCCCGCCACCATGCCCAGCTAATTTTTTGTATTTTTTTGTAGAGATGGAGTTTCACTATGTTGACCAGGCTGGTCTCAAACTCCTGACCTCAGGTGATCGCCCACCTTGGCCTCCCAAAGTGCTGGGATTACAGGTGTGAGCCACCATGCCCGGCCTAGCATACTTTATTGTAAGAATACAGTATATAATACAGCATGCAAAGTATGTGTTGATCAACTATGTTGTTAATGAGGCTTCTGATCAATAGTAGGCTTTTCATAGTTAAGTTTTGGGAGAGTTAAAAGTTGTATGTGGATTTTGTTTTTGTTTTTGAGACAAAAACAAAACTCTGTCTCCCAGGCTGGAGTGAAGTGGGGAGATCTCAGCTCATTGCAACCTCTACCTCCTGGGTTCAAGTGATTCTCATGCTTCAGCCTCTCGAGTAGCTGGTACTACAGGTACGCGCCATGGTACCTGGCTAATTTTTGTATTTTTTTTTTTGTAGAGACAGGTTTTGCTATATTGCCCAGGCTGGTCTCAAACTCCTGAGCTCAGGTGACCCACCTGCCTCAGCCTCCCAAAGTGTTGGGATTAGGGGTGTGAGCCACCGTACCTGGCGTGCGCGCGTGCACGCTCTCGCGCTCTCTCTCTCTCTCTCTCTCTCTCTCTCTCTCTCTCTCTGTGTGTGTGTGTGTGTGTGTGTGTGTGTGTGTGTGTGTGTGTGTAGAGAGAGATTTAACATCTATAAGAGAATTATTATATACAGAGATTGGCTCATGTGATTATGGAGGCTGAGAGGTCCTAAAGTCTGGCCATATGCAAGCTGGAAAACCATGAAAGCTGATGGTATAGTTCCAGTCCAAGCCCAAAGGACTGAGAACCAGGGGAGCCAATGGTGTAAATCTCACCTGGAATCCAAGGGCTTGACCAGGAGCACTTATGTCTGCAGGCAGGAGCAGATGGTGTCACAGCTCAGAGAGCAAGGTAGCCCATCCTTTACCTTTTTGTTCTATTCTGGCCCTCAATGGATTGGATGATGCCCACCTGTATTGGTGAGAGAAGTCTTTATTCAGTTTACCAATTCAAATGCAAATCTCTTTTGGAAATATCTTCATACACAAACCCAGAAATTATGTTTTACCAGCAATCTGGGCATCCCTTCCCAGTCAAGTTGACCCACAAAATTAACCATCACAGGGTCGTTTACAGATATTTCATACACTTTAAAAATAAGATCAAGTAAACTAATCAGAGGTTCTGTTTCTGACAGCAGAAGTATTTGATGAAAGAATGGCCAAGAATTTTCTAAAACCAACTATAAATACAAGCCACAGATTCAAGAAGTACTTTGAATCCAAGGGGAAAAACATATAAAACCACATTTAGTTACCTCATAGTAAAATTGATAAAAACCAAAGACAGAGAAGATATCCTAAAAGAAGTCAAAGAAAATACTAAATTCAAAGACATGTAGTAAGTCCTGATAGAAACAATGGAAGCCAGAAGACAATGGAATGACATCGTCAAAGTGCCTGTCCAGAATTTTATACCTTCAGAAATTAAGAAAAATAAAGACATTTTGAGACAAACAAAAACTGAGATAATTTGTCACCAGCAGTTTCTGCATTAAAAGAAATATTAGAGAGGGCCAGGACAGTGGCTTATGCCTGTAATTCCAGCATTTTGGTGGCCAAGGCGGGAGCATCACCTGAGATCAGGAATTTGAGAACAGCCTGGTGCAACATGGTGAAACCCCGTCTCTTCTAAAAATATGAAAATTAGCCAGGCATGGTGGAGGGCATCTGCAATCCCAGCTACTTGAGATGCTGAGGCAGGAGAATCACTTGAACCTAGGAGGCGGAGGCTGCAGTGAACTGAGATCGTGCCACTATACTCCAGGCTGGGCAACAGAGCAAAACTCAGTCTCCCTAAAAAAAAAAAAAAAAAAAACGAGAATGAAAACTAGAGAGCTCTCATTTTCAGGCAAAAGGAAAATGATTTCAGATGGGAATGTGGAGGGATAGGAAGAAATGAAGATCAATGGAAAGGGGAAATAAATTAGTAAATTTAAGTGAGTTTGTCATATGGGGCTTAAATTTAAATGTGGAATTAAAATACACAACAATAATAGTAACAATGAGGAGTGAAAAGGAGTTGGTATTCTAAGTCCTTTCATTGTCCAGCATCTGGAAAAAGTACGAATTTATATTAGGCTTTTGTAAATTAGTGCTTATGTTATCCCCTACAGTGTAACCACTAACAGAATAATAAAATATTGTGAAAAGCTAATAAAGGAAAAGCAGAATAATAATGATTTAAAAATTTAATCCAAAAGAAGGCAAGGAAAGGTATGTATGGAACAAGTGGGATAAATAGTAAGATGATAGTTTGATTCCTAAATTTGTCAGTCACTACATAACAAATGAGTAGACTTAATGCTTCAATTAAAAACCAGAGGTGTTTTTACTGGAAAAACAATAAAATCCATCTACTGCATTGGAACGGAATCATTTTCTGAGTGCAAAACACACACAAAAAAAGACAAAAAAATCCATCTACATGCTGCTTTCAAGACAAATGCCTTAGATACGTGAATACAAAAAAGTGTAGAAACTGCAAACATTAACCTAATGAAAACTGGTGTCACTGTGCTGACAGCAAAGTAGACTTTAAGGCAAGAAGTAGAATCATTTCAAAAATAACAAAATGTTCAAGTCACCAGAAAGACAGAACAATTTGAAATTTGTATGCACCTAAGTATAACCTCAAAACCAACTATAAATATATATTAAAAAACAGCAAGTCATTTGGCTTACATTTTTTAGTTGAGATTCTCAATTTGAAATGACAGAGGAATGTGAATGTTCCTATTGGCAATGTGACAGAAAAGAAAGGAAAGGCGGGCAGACTTTTCCCCTTTTCAGATTATCTTTTTCCTTCTTTACCAACATGTCTCCATCCTCTGATGTATCCGATGCAAATATAGACCCTTCTGTGATGCTTTGAGCATAACCTGCAGAAGCACAGCCCTCCAATAAATATTTGTATTTAATATTATGTTACAAAAGACTTTTGAGTATATGGTATGCACCTCTGTCTTTGGGTTAGTATTTGTTGGCATGTCAATATAATGATAAATTCTTGTAGAGTATGGTGGTGCACACCTGTAGTCCCAGCTACTAGAGGGCTGAGGTGGGAGGATCACTTGGACCCAGGAGTTCTGGGCTGGAGTGAGCTATGCTGATGTGGGTGCCCACACTAAGTTTGGCATCAAATATGGCAGCCTCTTGGGAGTGGGGGGAGCACCAGGTTGCCTAAGGAGGAGTGAACCGGCCCAGATCAGAAACAGAGGAGGTCAGAAATCCCATGCTGATTAGCAGTGGGGTGGCGCCTGTGAATAACCACTGCGCTCCAGCCTGGGGAATATAATGAGATCCTGTCTCTTAAAAGGGAGAGAAAGAAAAGAAAAGAAAATTACAAATTCACCTGGGCTGGCCCCTTAAGTCATAACTGCACAACCGTCTGAGTGTTCAGGCAGATGGGTGCATTATGTTTCACCATTTCTTAGCCTCTCTGTGACTATTCTAGTGGACCCAGGAAAGGTAACTCTTGGCCTCAGGAATGTAATGTAAGTATTAGGGCATACTAAAGGAAGTAAACACCCGAGACTCATTAGTAAATGCACCTTCCCTTCCTTTTTACCTTTGTTCCTCACACAAATGTTTATAGAGATAAATTGGAAAGTGTCCAAAAAAGCAGTGAAAATAGAACCTACAAAATAAATATGGTTGTATGCTGTGAACATAAATCATTTTAAGTTCTCAAGTAAAATTAAAAGGACTAGTGCCAAGAATGGTAACCAGTTACTTTCTTGTTTTTCTTGTGTGAGAGAACTAAGAAAGCAGGGTTTGGATTAGGTTTAAAGAATTTCCATGGAGTAGGGAATAATGGTTAAAGAGAACTTTAGTTTTATTGAGATGTATTTATATATTCCCTATATAATGTTAATAAAAATAAAAATGATTGCTGGACATGCATTGGTGGATTGAATGTATATATTTTCTGTATGTCAATACTATGGTTAGCCATGTCTAGAAATATATAAATACCCTTAGAGGTAAGGTCATAAGTAAGGAGTAGGCTAATTTTAAAAATTTTCTTTATTGATTTACTTTTTGAGACAGTGTCTCACTATGCTGCCCAGACTGGTCTCAAACTCCTGGGCTCCAGTGATGCTCCTACCTCAGCCTCCTGAATAGCTGGGACTATAGGCACACGCCACTGGACCTGGCAGTGATGTTTAATTTTATATGTCAACTTGACTGGGAAGGGATGCCCAGAAAGCTGGTACAAAATGATTTCTGGTCATGTGTGTGAGGGTGTTCCCAGAAGAGACTTGTGTTTAAGTTGATTGACTGAGGAAAGAAGATCCATCCTCACCAGTGTAGGTGAGCATCATCCCATCTATTGAGGGCTGGAACAGAACCAAAAAGGAAAGGTAAATTGACTCTGTTTGAGCCTGGGCATCCATCTTCTCCTGCTCATGGATGTCAGAGCTCCTGGTTCTCAAGCCTCCTGACTCATATTGGGACTTAAACCATCAGCCTCCCAGTTCTCAGGCCTTGGGACTTGGACTGGGACTTTTACCATGGATTCCTCTGGACTTGAACTGAATTACACCACAGGCTATTCTGGTTCTCCAGCTTGTAGATGGCACGTTGTGGGACTTCTTGGCTTCTATAGTCACATGGGCAATTCCAATAATAAATCTTTCTTACTTATATATCCTCTTGGTTCTGTTGCTCCAGAGAACCATAATGCAGGAGAAAACTTTTTTTTCTAAAGCTGAATGAAAATCTTTATCCTACAGTTGCTCATCTCCTTTTGAGTGAGTCACTTTCTAAGTCAAGCAATTGAACTTTTTCCAGGACTATTGTTTGCAGTACTGGTAATGCTTTTCAAGGTAATCACTTCCTAATCAGTTTTTTTTTTTTTTTTTTTAAATCTTGCTGGGGAAGTCAGGTTTCCTTATATCTCTTTTCCTGGAAGAGGCAAGGTTCCCCCTATTGTAATATGTTTTAAAAGTTTGAAAAAAATCTTTATGCCGTCAGACTTTGCTAGATTCTATTATTTTTTTATTCCTTGTTATACTCTATATCTTGATCTCAAAATGGCAGCTTTAATTGAACCAAGTTTCTTTTCCTCTTGGGTAAGAAATAAATACATAACTGCTTTGGTGCTTTTTAAAATTGTATTGTAAAATTATGCCTGATGGATACGGATTGCCAAACAGTAGTGATGCTGTATTTTTACGTTTGTCTCGTTTTAATTCTAAGTATAAAAAATAGAGATCATTAAACCCTGTAGCTCAATGTACACATTCCTGCTGGACTTCCCAGGCTTTTATGTGACAGGTGTTGTGTTTTATTTCACCAAAGGCAAACTAATTACAGGAATAGAGATTGCTGTTATTTTCCATGAGGTTTTATTGTTTGTTTTATTTTCTAGAGTGAGTATTGTTTTTGCTTGGAAATAGCTCAGTGTTCAGTTCATGATTTTTCTTTTCATTGTGTTAATTTCAATTATTCCCTTGAACACTATTCCATACAGCTACATCTTTTCACTAGTGTTGATACATTTTAAGAATTCATGGACTGTACTGTCCTACCCTCCATTTTTGGCAGAAAGTATACTTTTTAGTTTTTTATCCTCTTCTTTAGTTAAGACTCCTAACAAGTTCTTTTGTTCTTCAGAAGGAGCTTTTAAAAATAAATAAATAAATAAAACCTGAGATTTAATGTACATACCATAAAATTAACCCTTTTAAAGTGTACAGTTAAGTGGTTTTTAGTAGATTTGCAAGGTTATGCAACATTTACCGCTCTCTAATTCCAGAACATTTTCAGCATCCAGGAATGAAACCTCTTAGATGGCCAGTTATTTCTCGTCATCCCTTCACCCAGCTCCTGACAACCACTAACCTCAGCTCCTAGTCTACCTTCTGTCTGTAGGGATTTTCCTGTTCTCAGTATTTCACATAAATGAAATTGTACAGTACGTGACCTTTGTGATGAGTTTTTTCACTTAGCACAATGTTTTTAAGGATTATCTATGTTGAAGCATGTACCAGCACTTCATTCCTTTATAGCTGAATAATATTCCCTTGTATGGATAAGTTACGTTTTGCTGTTCTTTCATTCCTTGATGGATGTTTGGGTTGTTTCTTCAAAAGGAACTTTGTTTAAATTTAAGTTTTTAGGTAGTACAAGTGCATGGTGTAACAATGTAAATGGTAGTAAAAGGTATTCAGTGAAGCCTCCCTCACTCCCCTGTCCCTATCTGCCCAATTTCCCCTACTTCATCCAACCTAGCACCCATCGTTATTAGTTTCTTGTGAATCCTTCCAGAGTTTCTTTGTGCATTTACAAACAAACATAATTATTATGCTTACAGTCTTCATTTTCCCAACCTTCCCAAATATATAGAATACATTTCTAGGAGAGGAACAGATTGGATAAAGCATACACACAGTTTGAATTTTGATGCATCTCCAACACTCTTTAAGAAAGAGATTTCTTTTTGACAATCTGATAGAGAAAAAGTGATCTTCCTATTTTAATGTATATTTATTTGATTATTGCTGAGCTTAATTATATTTTTAATGTTTATCATCTATACTCCCTCCATAAAGTGCAGATTCATATTTTTTTTTTACTTTGGGGACATTACCTTTTTCTTTTATACATATTTTATTGAGGAACTATTGCACAAGGGGAAAAGAAACCTCTGTCTAGGACTGTGGTCAATTCGAAATATAGTAAGGACAAGTGGGGATTTAAAGCAAAGGAGTGTGGTAGGAATCTGTGGATGGAAAATTACCAAGAGGAAACCTATTACTTTTTTATTGATTGATACAACTCTTTATATTTCACAGATACTAACCTTTAGCATACCATGTGTTGCAAGTGATTTCCTGTTTGTCATTTGATTTTCATTTTGTTTATAGTGTGATTTACCACCCAGATATGTTTTATTTTTATGTAATCAAATGTGTCCATTTTATGACTTCTGGATTATGTATCAGGCTTCCAAAGGTCTTTCTGCTCTGAGATGATAAAGAGTCTGCTGTATTTTGTTTTGTTTATATTTTTAGCAATTAGCTGATCTACAATTAATTTTGTGGTATGGCTTGCAGTAAGAGTTTAACTTTTTTTCATATGGAGAACTAATTATTTCAACATTGTTTTTAATTTTTAAAAATTATTATTTTTTTCGAGAGAGGGTCTTGTTCTGTTTCCCAGGATGGAATGCAGTGGCTCGAACTCGACTGACTGCAACCTTTGCCTCCTGGGGTCAGTCGACCCTCCCACCTCAGCCTCCTGAGTAACTGGGACTACAGATGTGCACCACCACACCCAGCTAATTTTTGTATTTTTTGTACAGACTACTGCTTAACTCCTGGACTCAAGCAGTCTACCCACCCTGGCCTCCCAAAGTGCTGGAGTTAACGGGCATAAGCCACCATTTCTAGCCTATTTTTTTTAATTTTTAAATTAAATAAAAACTTTAAATTTTAGTTTCAGGGAGTACATGTGCAGGTTTGTTATATGGGTATATTACATGATGCTGAGGTTTGGGCTTCTGTTGATCCCATCACTCTAATAGTGAACATAGTACCCAGTAGATGCTTTTCTATCCCTTGCTTCCTTCCCACCATCCCCTGTTTTGGAATCTCCAGTGTCTATTATTTCCATTCATTGAGATACCATTCTTTTCCCTTCTTTGTCATCATTTATGAGATGCTCATTTGTACATGGGTTTGTGTCTGGCTTCTCTAGTCTAGTCTAGTCTAGTGATACATTTATCTATTCCTTTACTAGTATCAAGTTTTAATTGCCATGCTTTTTTTCCTCCCACTTGCTTTGTCTCCCATGTTGGGTTTCACTGTCCCCCATGCTGGAGTGCAGTGATGCAATCATAGCTCACTGCCAACTTCTTGAACTCCTGGGCTCAAGTAATCCTCTTGCCTCAGCCTCTGAAGTAGCTGGAATGACAGGTGCAAGTCACCATGCCTGGCATTACCATAGTTTTATAGTACATTTTGCCGTCTAGGAAGATGAATAGTCTCAATTTCTTTTCAAAATTTATAATTTATATATATATTTACGTGTGTGTGTGTGTGTGTGTGTGTGTGTGTGTGTATTTTATTTTGAGACAGGGTCTCACTCTGTCGCCCAGGCTGGACTGCAGTGTCATGATCTTGGCTCACTGCAACCTCCACCTCCTGGGTTCAAGCGATTCTTCTGCCTCAGCCTCCTGAGTAGCTGGGAATACAGGTGTCTGCCACCATCCCCGGCTAATTTTTGTATTTTTAGTAGAGACTGGGTTTCACCATATTAACCAGGCTGGTCTTGAACTCCTGATCTTGTGATCTGCCTGCCTCAGCCTCCCAAAGTGCTCGGATTACAGGTGTGAGCCACTTCCCCATGCCGATAGATAGATAAAGAAATAGAGATATTTTTGAGACAGAGTCTTGCTCTGTTGCTCAGGCTGGAGTGCAGTGCTCGATCTCGGCTCACTGTAGCCTCTGCCTTCTGCATTCAAATGATTCTCCTGCCTCATCCTCCTTCGTAACTAGGACTACAGGTGTGCGCCACCACACCTAGCTGATTTTTGTATTTTTCGTAGAGATTGGGTTTCACCATGTTATGGTGTGTCAATTTCCTGACCTTGGGTTCTGCCCACCTTGGCCTCCCAAAGTGTTGAGATTACAGAAGTGAGCTACCAATGCCTGGACTTTACTGGATATTTTTACACATTTAATCTTTCAAGTCAAATTTAAAATATATTTAAATTTTCCTAGAAGCCCCATTAGAATTTTGATTGAAATTGTATTAAATTTCTATATTAATTTGAGAGAGACCAACAAATTTGAAGTATTGAACCTGTGCATCTAGGCACATGGTGCTTTCACACATTTATTTTCTGTATGCTCTAAATGAAAGTTCTGTGGTGCTTTTCATGTAGATATTCTTCCTTCCTTCTTTCCTTTCTTTTTTCTCTTTTTTGATTCTTTTCTTTCTTTCTCTTTCCCTCCCTCCCTCCCTCCCTCCCTTCCTTCCTTCCTTCTTCTTTCCTTCCTTCCTTCCTTCCTTCTTTCCTTCCTTCCTTCCTTCCTTCCTTCCTTCTTCCTTCTTTCTTTCTTTCTTTCTTTCTTTCTCTCTCTCTCTCTCTCTCTTTCTTTCTTTCTTTCTTTCTTTCTCTTTTCTTTCTCTCTCTCTTTCTTTCTTTCTTTCTGTGTCTTTCTTTTCTTTTCTTTTCTTTCTTTCTTTGTGTCTTTCTTTCTGTCTTTCTTGACTGGGTCTGGCTATTTTGCTCAGGCTGGTCTTGAACCCCTGGGCTCGAGCAATCTCTCTGCCTTGGCCTCCCAAAGTGCTGGGAGTACAGACATGAACCACCACTCCCAACCTAGACATTGCTTAGTTGGAATTAGTCCCGAAAGCTTTATTGCCCCTGTTGCTAATGTTATGACACCCTTTTATCTATTACATATGGAAGTGTCCTATATTAATGCTTTTTTTATGTTTAATATTTATATGTGGCCACATAGGTGGACTCCATCTATTAATATATTATTGATTTCTCAAGGTTTTAAAAACTTTGGAAAATATATAATATTTCCTTTCTTTACAATATCTCTAGTTAGTTTTTGACCTTTTATATTACATCTAGAGTCCATGCTTTTTCCATGAGGCTGAGGTTTAGCAAATGAAAAATATACAGCACATAGTAAAGGCACGATGCTAGTTTTCTTCCTCACTGTTTCAGTCTTACACATTGATCAAAAATTTAAAAAACTAAGTAAAATTTGTAAGGAAATAGATATCTACACGTTGTAATCTAAGTAATCTACCTTAATTTCTCTCTGCTAAGGAAATGGTATGATGATAGGTGGTTGGAATTTTTCTTCACACAACTTCCCTTTAGGTTTCCTTAACGGTAAAAAGCAATAAAAAATATTACATATATTTGATTATGCTAGAATCTAAAATCTTTTTAGATTTTTTTTTTTTTTTTTGGTAGTGTCTCTCATTCTGTTGCCCACGCTGGAGTGTGCAGTGGTGTGATCAAGGCTCACTTCAGCCTTGACCTCCCTGGGCTCAGGTGATCCTTCCACCCTCAGCCTCCGTGTGTGTGTGTGTGTGTGTGTGTGTACACGTACATATATACAAGGTTACTCCACCATGCCTGGCTAATTTAAATTTTTTTTTTTTTTTTTTTTTTTTTTTGTAGAGACAGGGTTTCCCCATGTTGCTCAGGCTGGTCTTGAACTCCTGGGCTAAAGTGATCCGCCTGCCTTGGCCTCCCAAAGCGCTGGGATTATAAGTGTGGGCCACTGTGCCTAGCCTCAAATACAATTCTAACTCAGATTTTTAACCGAAGGCCCATGGGATTTCTTCTTTACTTTCTAGATTTGCAATTTTTTAAAAATTAAAAGACAGGTACAGACAGAGTCATTGAAAAAAAAAGTTGAACGTCATAGAAGTCTGAGTCATGCATTGATGACTGCTGGGCCTAGATGGTGGGTGGATTTGATTTGATTATATTGCTCCCTCTACTTTTATGTATGTTTGAAGATGTCTAAAAAGGAAGTTTTAAAAAAAATTCTATCAGCCAGTTGCAAGCCTGGATGGGGCATCTTATTTGAATGTTTTTCAGTTTTTCAGCTATAGGTTGGAAATGGAATCTGCTAGCAGGGTATAGTGGTATTAAAACTATGACATAAATTGCCTTGTGATACTTACAGTAGATGTTCAATAAACATTAATTCTTAGGAATAATATCATGAATTATACAAATTGTTATTTAATCCTCACAGCCACTGTCTGAAGTAGGCAGCTTTATCCCAGTTTTCATAAGAGAAAACTGAGAACTGGAGCAGCTAAGTATTATGCTTTGAAGTATACAAAAAGTAAGTGATGGAGCTAAAATCTGAGTCTGACTTCCGGCCTCAGAGTCTAGGATACTTGAAGCCTGCCTGAAAAGGGAAGACTGCTATTTACAAAGCTTTGTTTCTGTCATTTGAGATTATTTACATTTTCTCAGATTTAATCATCATAACTGCAAGGCAGATTGAATGTCAGTCTGTAATCTTTTAAAAGAAGCACATAGATTTTTCACATTTTTGTATATGAGTAGTTAACTCAAAAAATGTATATTTTATTTTTGAATATATTTGAATATTTAAGTTGAGTTTATTGGCAATACCAGTGTTTTTGTGGAAGACAAGATGCCTCTTAGTTTTCCAAGTGAATTTGTATATGAGATAAAAGTTCTGTGTTAAGTTTAAAATTTTATATTTTTGTTACTATACCATTAGATGGTATATTTGATAATGTACGTTGTGTTTTTGTTATTGTTGAATTTATTAAAATCATAAATTATAATGTTGATATGAAATGAATCCAGAGCAAATCAGGGCAAGAAGATATAAATTAGGAAGGGCACTCCTGTGTGTTGGGGGGGTAGGGGAAGGGGGGATCCTTGAGTCATAAAATAAAGATTCCTTATATATTTATTCTTTTAAGAGACATAGTATTGCTCCGTCATCCAGGCTGGAGTACAGTGATGCACTCATAGCTCACTGCAGCCTTGAACTCCTGAGCTCAAATGATCCTTCCACTTCAGCCTCCTGAGTAGCTGAACCTACAGGCATGCACCACCATGCCCAGATAATTTTTGTATTTTCGCAGAGACTGGGTTTTACCGTGTTGCCCAGGCTGGTTTCAAACCTGGGCTCAAGTGATCTGCCCACCTCAGCCTCCCAGAGTGATGGGATTACAGGCATGAGCCACCGCACCTGGCCTTGGCCAATTTTTAAAAACAATTTTTAGGTCTGGGATCTCACTATGTTGGCCTGGCTGTTTTTGAACTCCTGGCCTTGAGTGATACTCCCTCCTCAGCCTTCCAAAATGCTGGGATTACAGGGATGACCCACCATGCCTGACCCAAATCTAAATTGTTCACTATAAGACAGAAATTATTCCTGTGAAGTTAAGAGAACTATTGTAAGGAATTTTTTTTTTTTTTTTTTTTTTTTTTGAGACAGAGTCTTACTCTGTCACCCAGGCTGGAGTGCAATGGCATGATCTCGGCTCACTGCAACCTCTGCCTCCTGGGTTCAGGCGATTTTCCTGCCTGAGCCTCCTGAGTAGCTGAGATTATAGGCATGCACCACCATGCCTGGCTAATTTTTGTATTTTTAATAGAGATGGGGTTTCACCATGTTGGTCAGACTGGTCTCGAACTCCTGACCTCATGATCTGCCCACCTTGGCCTCCCAAAGTGTTGGGATTACAGATGTGAGCAGGATGTCTTTTTATTCAACAAAATTCATTGACATTCAATAGTTCATTATCTGTTATGTGCTTTTTCAGAAGAATGGCATGTTAGGTTTGTTACCAGGCACCTAAAGGATAATGTTTCACATATCCCCTAAAAGGTGCTTGGCAATGTCTGTTCATGCCTGATTAATTTCCTAGCACATAGCAGGTCTTTGGTTAATGTTTAATGATAGTAGGGAAATGGCCTTTAAAAGCCTTAAAACTTTAAATTTCCACCCTACTTTATATGGAATTATAAAATGTTTCCAAACTTTGAATTTATGAAATGCTTAAAGCATGTCTCCAAAGCACCATTTCTAATATGAGAGTTGATCAATACTTGGAGAATAAATGGGGAAATGAAAATATTATAAATCATTTTTATTTTTTATATTTATTTATTTATTTTAAAAAATGTTTTTTTGAGATAGAGTCTCACTGTCTCACCTAGGCTGAAATTCAGTGGCACCGTCTCGGTTCACTGCAACCTCTGCCTCCCAGGTTAAGCAATTCTCATGCCTCAGCCTCCTGAATAGCTGGGATTACAGATGTGCACCACCATGCCTGGCTAATTTTTGCATTTTTAGTAGAGATGGAGTTTTGCCATGTTGGCCAGGCTGGTCTTGAACTCCTGGCCTTATGTGACCTGCCCACCTTGGCCTCCCAAGGTGCTAGGATTATAGGCCTGAGCCACTGTGCCCAGTCTGTATATGCATTAAAAATTTTGTTTTATATGGGAAATATGTGGTGATATTTTTATATAATTGGGAAATATATGATGTTATTTTTCTATAATAAATTTCTGAAACACAATTTTAATCATTTTTGGTTTAGGGTATAATTGGGGAGTATTTTTTTTTAAGGGTGTAGTCTCATAATCTAAAACATTGCTTTTGCATGCTGTCTTTCATAGACTCTTTTTCATTTAATTAAAAATCTCTTGTGAGAAGTAGAAATTTGGATTGGAAAGATTGGGTGTTTCCTTCTTTCTGTCTTGTATTTATTAAAGGTTTTTTTAGGTTGTTTTACCATTTTCCCCTCTATTCTCCTCAATATATTTAGTTCTCTATTCAATCCTAGTGTACACATAAAGTGGTTGGAGAATCGCCAGCCCATACTCTTCTGAAAAGTAAATTTAGTAACCAGGGTACAATGGTGCATATGGTTCTTTTTGTCTTTATCTCTACCAAATAGTTTTCTGAAGTTATTTGGTTAGTTTTTTCTTCTCTATCTTCAACAGTTTAGTTCTATTCTTAATTTTTAATAGAGTTGTGTTTGCAGTTTGAAGTTCTCCCACATTCTGGTTGATTTGAACTATTTATTTTAAGAGATATGTGAAACATTACCATTGTTCTAAGCGTCAGAATTCTACTCAGAGACCAGTCATTTGCCAGGGTGTAACTCAAAGAACTGTCATTTCCTTCTCATCTCTTTCATCCTGTTCCCATTCCCCTCTTCCTTCTACCCCGTTACCACTTACCCTGTGGATATAGCTAATCTCGCTGACTTCTTGTTTCTCTCTCCTCTTCTTGTTTTTGTACAAATGGGTGGATACATGTAGTTGTGCGTCACTTAACGAGAAATGCATTGTTGGGCAGTTTCACCTGAACATAGAAATGGTACAGTAAAAATACTGTATAAAAGATTAAAATGGTACACTTGTATTGGGGACTTACCATGAATGGAACTTGCGGGACCAGAAGTTGCTCTGGTTGAGTCAGTGAGTGAGTGGTGAGCACATGTGAAGAACATTATCGTACACTACTATAGACTTTATAACCACCATACCTGTAGGTGACACTGACTTTATTTTTAAAATTTTTTTCTTTATTTTTTGGGGGTTTTTCTTTTTTTGTTTGTTGCTTTTGCTTTTATTTATTTATTTATTTGAGGTGCACTCTGTCGCCTAGGCTGGAGTGCAACGGCATGATCTCAGATCACTGCAGTCTCTACCTCCTGGGTTCAAGTGATTCTCCTGCCTCAGCTTCCTGAGTAGCTGGGATTACAGGCACCTGCCATCACACCCAGCTAATGTTTGTATTTTTAGTAGAGATGGGGTTTTACCAGGTTGGCCAGGCTGGGTTTTTAAATAAAGTTCTTATAAGACGGGATGTTGCCTTGTCACCCAAGCTGGAGTGCAGTAGCATGACCATGGCTCACTGTAGCCTCAACCTCCCAGGCTTAAGCGACCCTCCTATCCCAGCCTCCCGAGTAGCTGGGACTACAGATGCGTTTCTCCACTCGGGGCTAATTTTTAAATTTTTGGTAGAACAGGGTCTCCTTATGTTACCCAGACTGGTCTTGAAGTCCTGAAGTCAAGCAATCCTCCCACTTCAGCTTCCCAAAGTGCTGGAATTACAGGCATGAATGATCCTCCATGTCCTCCCAAATTTTTTTTCTTTTTCAATAATAAATTAACCTTAACTTACTGTAACTTTTTTACTTTATAAACTTTTTAATTTTTTAAAACTTTTTGACTTTTCTGTAATAACACTTAGGTTAAAACACAAACACATTGTACAGCTGTGCAAAAACATTTTCTTTTTACCCTTAACTTTTTTTATAAGTAGGTGTACACCTAAAATAATGATAAAAAGAACACTATAGCAGATACATAAACTGGTGACAGTCATTTATTATGATCATGTCTTATGTACATACATAATTGTATGTTGTATACTTTTATATCACTAGCAGTGCAGTAGATTTATACCAGAATCACACAAATATGTGTGTAATATGTCATGCTACATTATGATATCACTGATACGAATTTTTCAGCTCCATTATAATTTTAAGGGACCACCGCTGCATATGTAGCTCATCATTGATGGAAACATCGTTATGTGGTACATGACTGTATGTATAGATATATATCACCATATATTTGTTTTCTTACATGGCGGGTAGTACACTCTAGGTATTCTTTTATGCTTTGATTTAATAATATATTTTATTGACTAGGCACAGTGGCTCACGCCTATAATCCCAGCATATTGGGAGGCCAAGGCTGGCAGATTGCTTGAACCCAGCAGTTTGAGACCAGCCTGGGCAACATGACAAAACCTTATCTCTTAAAAAAAAAAAAAAGTACAAAAATTAGCTGGACGTGTTGGTGCATGCCTGTGGTCCCAGCTACTTTAGAGGTGGGTGGATTGCTTGAGCGCTGAAGACAGAGGCTTCCATGAGCTGAGATTGCGCCACTGTACTCTAGCCTGGGTGACAGAGTGAGACCCAGTCTCATATATATATATATATATATGTGTGTGTGTTATAACATAGCCTTATTATGTACAGTCGGCCCTGTGTATCCACTGAGCTCTGTATCTGTGGAGCTAACCAACCGTGGATGGAAAATTTTTGGAAAAAAAAAGGATGGTTGCATCGGTACTGGATGTGTATAGACTTTTTTTTCTTGTCATTATTCCTTAAACAATACAGTTTACAAACTGTTTACTATAGCATTTACATGATACAGGCATTGTAAGCAATCTAGAGATGATTTCAAGTATATGAGAGGATGTGCATAGTTTATATAGGAATACTACACCATTTTACATAAGGGCCTTGAACATCCTTGAATTTGGTATCCACGGGGGTCCTGGAGCCAGTCCCCCGCAGATACCGAGGGATGGCTCTGGGTGTTAATATATTCAGTTTATCTACTTAATGCATCCACCTCATTAATTTATAGAATACTTTTTTTTACAACTGCATAGTACTCCATTTCATAGATGTGCCATAGCTTATTAAACCACTGTACTGTATCTGGACATTAGGCTGTTTGCAGTATTTTATAATTATAAACTGCTGCAGTGAATAGGCTTCACTTTTCGTTGTTGTGGTATACCCTCAGGGTCAGTTCTCAAGGGTGGGATCACTGGATGGATTAAAAGGTGAGTGCATTTGTTGTATTGTTAGGTATTGCTAAATTTCCTTCCAGAAAAGTTGCATTTGTCATCAGTATTCTCACCTGCACTGTCGTTTGAGTTTTCTCACAGCCTCACCAACATGTGTGTTGTCATTCTTGTTAACTGTCCCCAGTCTAATGGGTGAGCATGGTGTCACAACATTGTTTTAATTTACATTTCTCTAATTATGAATGAGATTGAGCATCTTTTCGCATGTTTAAAGGTAATTTTTATGTCTTTGTGACATGTTTTCCTTTGAAAGTTTATTTTGGATGCACACTTTGTTATCATTGTTAGGTTATTCACCTTCAACTTGTTGGAACAGTAGCACTCTGTGAACGCTAGACTTTATTATGACTCTCCTCTTTCAGATCTTCCGTGGTGGCTTATTCTTATTCGGCAGAAGGCATTGGTGGGCAAACTCCCAGGAGACCATGAGGTCTGTAAAGTTACCAAAATTGCTGTGCTATCACTTTCTGAAATGGAACCTCAGGATCTTGAGCTAGAGGTAAGGTGAAATAAAGGGAAATTCTCTGGAAACCTGATATAAATGTAATAGCAAATATGAGGATTTCATTTAGTAGACCAGAAACATGCATTTTTTAGAGCTGGGTAATGTTTTTAAAAATAATTTAATCCTATGATTTTTCAACTTTATTTTAGTAGTGGAACCCTTGTCTCAAAATCCATGAAATCGAGTATAGAAGACACACAAAAGCAGGGCTGCTGTGGTTGAAGTAGTGCTGAGAAATCCCTGGGACTCTGACCACTTGATCTCTCCTGGGAAGCCACCTTCTGTTTCCAGGGAGCTCTAGGGCTCTGAACAGTACAGTTTGAAAACTTCTTAGGGAAAAGGAGTGAGTCAAGAAAAGGAGAACTTTGATTATATCCTCTTTTATCTACATTTCTTGAAAACTTTCTAAGCATATATTCATCTTACAGTTTTAAAAGAAAGTTTTTAAAAGGAAGACAGTCACTCATCTAATGTCATCTCTTTATTTTCTAGAGAAGAGCTCAAGTCTATAAGTAGAGTAATTTACGGACAAAACAATGAGATTGCCTAGGGCTCATGTTTTACCACAAGGTGCTGCCTCCTAGTAGAAGTAACCCATGAAAGCATTTCTGTTCTATTTGCTCTCAGTATAGGGATTTGATGCTTAGGAATTGTCATCACTCTAATATAGCCATAGCCTGTTTTGTTCACTATGTGATGTGCCAGGCCTGTGTATTACATAGATGATAATATTTAGTCCCTAGGAGAACCCAGGAGGTGGGCATTACTACAAATAAAGAAGGGAAACCAGGGTGGCTCCTTTTTTGACAGGCTAAGGCCGGAAGATTGCTTGAGCTCAGGGGTATGAGACCAGCTTGGACAACACAGCCATACCTCATCTTGTTAAAAAAAAAATCAGTGAATAGATTTCAGAAAATAAAAACAAATAAAGGAGACCTGGCAAGGGTTAAGCCATGCAGCTGGCACATGTGGGGTCTGGATCTAGACTCAGGTAGCCTGGTCCTGTATCACTCTGCTGAGCTGCCACCCTGTTACCTGAACAGTAGGTAACAGATAGCAAAGCACACACTGCCCCACAACTCAACACATGTTTTTCCATGCAGAGTTCTTGGGGAGGAAGTTTGAGGACAGGGTTAAAGTGCTTTAAGAATAAGTAAAAATAAAGTTATTTTTATGCTTCAAATGTCACTGGAAGTTTGACAGTTGAATTTTAAGAAACATTAAAATGAATTTAAGCGGACTCTGATATTAACTATTTGTTACAGGAATCAAAGAAAGTTTGGAATTCTTATTATTCTCCTTTTATTGATACTTATGCCAGAACACTATTCACTATTGCTGATCGAGAGACAGAAAAATCTAGGTTGCAATTAGGCTTATTAAAAGCAGACGTTTGCAGTTTTTGTTTGCATTTTTTTTTTTTTGATGAAGAGCAGCCAGGCTAGCAAAAATTGTATTAGTTTCCTAAGCCAGTAAATTTGCTGCCAATGTCTTTTGGATGGTTTTGCTGACAAGATTCAGGATGGCTTGTTATCACAGACCCTTCCCTTGAGGGTGGGCACCTCTTGGCCTGGCATTCAGGTTTGAGCACTAAGCGTGGAGTCTCTGGCCGTTTGATTTAGAGCCGGGAACCAGCTTGTCCAGCACTTTGTCCATCTGCCAGTCACAATTTGCATATTTGGCACTCCCAGTTCTGGGGAAATTAAATGTCACACCTCATCCAGAACAGGTTGGGGCCTTTGTTAGAGCTTTCAGGGAGGTTTTCTGATGTCCTTCATGGCCACCAATCTGTAACATTTTTTGAGACTAGTAGCTGACTATTAAATAAATGGGGAAAAAGCCAAGATGGCTTTAGGAACTAACATTTACATGGAGTTTTTAAGCACAAAAGTGTGAGTATTATAAAAGCTTTAAGAACTTCTTTATGCTTCAGACTTTCCCTTTCCTCTCTCTTGATAGTCTAAGGGAAAGAGATTATATTCAAATAAAAAGGAAAGTGAGATTTCCTCTATTGATGTAATTATTTTTACAGCTGTTGGGCTGCACTGCTGCACTTGTTAGGGGCAGCAAAATCATGATTCATGTTGAGTTGAATATACGTAATGACTCTTGCTAATTAGGAGTTTAAGTAATTTCAGAGAAAGTATTTCCAGATCCTATCTCAGTGAATAGTTTGGTACACCTTTCTCTGAAGCGATTATAATTTTAGAAATTTGTGCTTGTGCCATTTTTTCTTTCCTTTTAATTCTGTTTTGTGGCAAAGGAGCTTTGCAGCAGTGAACAGCAGGAAGGGCAAAGAACCACTGTGTGGAAAATCACAACTTTATTGTCTTGTAACATGTTAATTTAAACCTTGGTACCTTTATTTCAATTTCCATATAACTCAATTTAAAAGAGCTTTAAGAAGCTTAATCATTTTTAAATTGTGTTTTTTGATTATGCAGTGCATTGTAAAAGAGAAGAAAAAATATCCCCCCACTTGGAAATAATTGTTATCAGTATTCTACTGAGTTTTGATGGGTGTTTCCATTTGTACCTAGGCTCTTTGGAGATCCAGTGTTACTTTCAAATGTTTCAGAATAGTTTTTCTGTTTTGCATTTTTACATATTTTCCGTTAGTCTTATTTTTTTAAGAACATAGGAAGACTTTATTAAAACTACTTATTTCTCCTTAATATGACTTTCTGATTTGGATGTCTGTGTATTAGTTTTAATCCGCATTTATTTCAGCAGCATCTTTTATATGGTCACTGTTCTCAGACTTGCTAAAGCCTAGTCTGTTTCTGTAATTGGAGCAGATGCAATCTTATTTCAGAGACTAGAAAATTAATAGAATTTCTAGTTTTCTGCCTCTGTTGTCTTTTTATGTCAAATATGTGCCTTATTTGTTTGCCAGTTTTAAAAATAATTCACATACCATAATTCAAATACCATACAGTGCACCCATTTAAAGTATATGTCAGTGGTTTTTAGTGTATTCAGAGTCACGTCGTTATCACCACAATCAATTTTAGAACCTTTCATCATCCCCCCAAAAAACTCTGTCTTTGTTAGCAGTCACTCCTCATTTCCTTCCAAGCTCCAGCTCCCCAGCGCTATGTAACCACTAATCTCCTTTCTGTCTCTATATATGTCTTTTGTGGACATCTCGTATAAATGGAATCATACATCATGTGGCCTTTTGTGACGGACTTCTTTCACCTAGCATAGCTTTTAAGCGCCACATTTTATCTGTTCATCAGTTGGTGGACAGTTGAGTTGTTTCCACCTTTTAGCTATTATGAATAATGCTATTATAAACTATTTTGCATACAAGTTCTTGGTGGTGGTATATTTGTTTTTATCTCTCTTGGTGGTATGTACCTAGGAATGGAATTGCTCGGTCTTAATGGTAACTCACTATGTTACCCGTGCTGGTGTTGAATATCTGAGCTCAAGAGATCCACCTGCCTCAGCCTCCCAAAGTGCTGGGATTATAGGTCTAACCTTTTGTGGAACTGCCAGACTGATTTTCAAAACAGTGTGCTATTTTACAAAAATGATGTAGAAAGGCCGGGCACAGTGGCTTACACCTGTAATGCCAGCAATTTGGGAGGCCAAGGCAGGAGGATCATTTGAGACCCACCTGGGCAACATGGCGAGATTCTGTCTCTACAAAAAACAGCCAGGCGGCACATCCCTGTAGTCCCGGCTACCCAGGAGAATCACCTGAGCCCGGGTGGTTGAGGGTGCAGTGAGCCGTGATCATGCTCCACTGCACTCTTGCCTAGGCAATGGAGTGAGACATTGTCTCCAGAAAGAGAGAGAGAGAGACAGAGAGAGGGAGATGTAGGGGTCAGGTGTAGTGGCTCATGCCTGTAATCTCAGCACTTTGGGAGGCTGAGGTTGGAGGAATGCTTAAGGCAAGGAGTTTCAGACCAGTCTGGGCAACATAGTAAGACCCTGTCTCTATAAAAAAAATTTAAAACTTAAGTGGGTATAGTGGTGTGTACCTGTAGTCACAGGTACTCAGGAGGCTGAGGCAGGAGGATTGCTTGAGCCTTGGAGTTTGAGGCTGCAGTGAGCTATGACTGTACCACAGCACTCCGGCCTGGATGGTGGAGTGAGACCCTGTCTCTAAAAAGTAAAAATTTATATATATTTATATAAGAGTATGAAGAATCTGTAAGGTTTAAACAATGAGGACATAGATGCTCCTTCTTTAGAAAAAAATACCCTTTAAAGTTGTATAGGCTTATGTTCCATGCCTGCATATCTTATCTGCTGTATCTCATTGCCTTAATAGATAACCGCATCATTTTCCATATTTAGTTTCCATCAGACATCTGTTTAAAATTTTAGCTTCAGATGGATGTAGATACCAGCTTTTCACATAAAATTATTTATTTCTCTCTTCTTAAATGACAGCAGCAACATCAACCCTTAATCTTGGTTACGAGATGTAAGTTGCAAGCGTAATTTAAAAACTAGGGAAGTGCTATGGAGCCTGTGGCTGTGTTATTTTCTTTTTGACATCGAGTGTTTCAGAGCTGTTGTGATAAGGACCTAACCACATACCACACAGAACTGGCCTGGCCTCTGAAAAGGGGAAGGTGATCCTGTTGCCAATGCAGTGCATTATAATCCTGCGACTCTGTGTAAACAAAATACCTTAGAACTGGGAAGGAATCCCAAGCAGTAATTTTCTCTTATCCCTGTTTTTTGTCAGGACCGAATTTAACCTTTTCAGAAAGGTAGTGCTCTATACTTTATGTTCTAAAGGTAACTGTGTAGAAGATTCTAACATATTCATTGAAAATATTTGCATTTATAGTAATCTCATTGTTTGAGACAGGGTCTTGCTCTGTTGCACGGCCTGGAGTCCAGTGGTGCGATCCTCCTGTCTTCAGCCCTCCAAGTGGCTGGGACTATAGGCATGTGCTACTGTGCATGGATAATTTTTATTTTTTCTCTTTTTTGTAGAGGTGGGGTCTCACTGTGTTACTCATGCTGGTCTTGAATACCGGGGCTCAAGCGATCTGCCTGCTTCAGCTCCCAAAGTGCTGATTATAAGTGTGAGCCCCTGCACCTGGCCAGTAATTTAAAATTTTTATTTAGAAAAAATCATTTTTAAGAGACAGATGCCGGGCGCGGTGGCTCACGCCTGTAATCCCAGCACTTTGGGAGGCCGAGGTGGGTGGATCACGAGGTCAAGAGATCGAGACCATCCTGGTCAACATGGTGAAACCTTGTCTCTACTAAAAATACAAAAAATTAGCTGGGCATGGTGGCGCGTGCCTGTAGTCCCAGCTACTCGGGAGGCTGAGGCAGAAGAATTGCCTGAACCCAGGAGGCGGAGGTCGCGGTGAGCCAACATCGCGCCATTCCACTCCCGGGTAAGTGAAAAAAACACCCCCTCAAAAAAAAAAAAAAAAAACGACAGAGGGCCAGGTGCAGGGGCTCATGCCTGTAATCCCAGCACTTTGGGAGGCTGAGGCGGGTGGATCAGGAGGTCAGGAGATTGAGCCCAGCCTGGCCAACATGGTGAAACCCCGTCTCTACTAAAAATACAAAAATTAATTGGACATGGTGGTGCATGCCTGTAGTTCCAGCTACTCGGGAGGCTGAGGCAGGAAAATTGCTTGAACCCAGGAGGCGGAGGTTGCAGTGAGCCGAGATCACACCACTGCATTCCAGTATGGGTGACAGAGGAGTAAGACTTCATCTAAAAAAAAAACAAAAAAAAAAACAAAGAGAAAGCCTTCCAGTAAAGGTGTTTCCGAGTTTGAACTGTGTTACACAGATCCACAATCCTTATCTGAACTTTTTGGGGCCGTATTTGTTTTAGAATTCAAGTTTTTTGGAGTTTTCAAAGGTTATTCCATGTATTTTCTATACTCTAAAGTGATACTGGAGCATTACCCCACAGTAAAACATATTAATATTTCTTTTTTTTTTTTTTTTTTTTTTT
>NW_022436953.1:23059405-23068455 GCF_009761245.1 Sapajus apella
AGCTCTTGTTACCCAGGCTGGAGTGCAATGGCGCGATCTCGGCTCACTGCAACCTCCGCCTCCTGGGTTCAGGCAATTCTCCTGCCTCAGCCTCCTGAGTAGCTGGGATTACAGGCACACACCACCATGCCCAGCTAATTTTTTTTTTTTGCATTTTTAGTAGAGACAGGGTTTCACCATGCTGACCAGGATGGTCTCGATCTCTTGACCTCGTGATCCACCCGCCTCGGCCTCCCAAAGTGCTGGGATTACAGGCTTGAGCCACTGCGCCCGGCCCATATTAATATTTCTTAAAGAATCGTATGAATATTCATACTAAGGGAGGTAAGTAATGATTATCAGTAGCCTCATATCAGGTCAGGGCATGCTCTGCTATTAAATGAGTTTTAACTTAAAAAATAAACTTTCAGGTTTTAGAGTTTTTTGGATTTTGGAATTGTACATAAGGAAGTTAAGGGATGATGGGCTTATATTAACTCTGTTTCAAGTCCAGGATGAGGATAGATAAAAGAAACAAAAATAGAAAAGGCCGGGCGTGATGGTTCATGCTTGTAATCCCAACACTTTGGGAGGCTGAGGCAGGCAGATCACTGGAGGTCAGGAGTTTAAGACCAACCTGGCCAACTTGATGAAACCCTGTCTCTACTGAAAATACAAAAATTAGCTAGGCATGGTGGCACGTGCCTGTAGTTCTAGCTACTCTGGAGGCTGAGGCGGGAGAACCACTTGAACCCAGGAGGTGGAGGTTGCAGCAAGCTGAGATCTCGCCATTGCACTTTAGCCTGGGTGACAGAGCAAGACTCTGCCTCAAAGAAAGAAAAAAAGAGGGAAGGAGGGGAGGGAGACGGGGGAGAGAGGGAGGGCCAAACTTAGAGAGGAAGCATTTTTGAAAGACTACCTGCAGGCCTTTCTGGGTCTGCATCCAGAAGTGGACAGTAGCAGGTGGGAATTTGGCCCCTATACGGTAAAGAGGACTAACAGAGCTTCATGGGAGGTGGGAGCCTGGGGCCATGCTTAGTACTTGAGGCCTGGGGCTCAGGTGAAACTCCCTATATCAGGAGGGGAGCCGTTAGAGCGTCTGTACTGAGTTGGATAATCCTGCATAGAAATCTCTTGTGTTCCATGCCGGTAGCACTTCCATGAAGAAACACTGGTCTGGGCGAAAGATAGGGTTCTGAATCAGCACAGTAGCAGTGGGCATGAAGTGGCTGGGGTTGGTAGGAGAGACTTGGAGAAGAATGATGGAAGATGATTCCAAGGTTTCTTGCTTAAATAATCCAGTGTAGGGGTGCAGTCATTACCTGAAAAATAGGGCATACCAGAGAGGGAACAATATTTGGGGAGCAGATGTTGCTTGGTTCTGGAGATGCTGAGTTTGAGGGTCTAGTGTGTCTCAGTGAGGGGGAGACGTCACATGTATCAGTCTTGAGATTAGGGCGGGAGAGTGGAGTTAGCAAATGTAGTAGTGAAAATGAGGAAAGAGGGTGACATTTTATAGATGGAGCATGAAGACTGAGAAGAGAGCTAAGAGTAGAATGCTGGGAATACCATCAGCTTTAGAGAAGAAAGATACGCCCACAAAGGAGACTAAGAAGGAACAGCTAGAGGTGGGGAGGACCCTGAGAGATTGGCGTCTTGGGGACCAGAGGAGGAAACAGCAGGGAGTGTTCATTAGCACCACATTCTGAGAGACAGAGTTAGGAGGACTAAGAGTGTCACTGGGGCCTTTACTCCTTGACCTGCCCCAATCAGATAATATTCCTTACAGTTCCTGTGGCTGGGACATACTCTGTACCCTGCTGGCTCTTGGAGTGGATTCCAGGTTTAAGGAATGGATTTAAAAGAAGATTCTCACGTATGTAAACATGTCATGAGGTGCTAGTAAAGGGGCTATTAGAGGTTGGGACAAAGGAAAAGGGTGAATGATGAGCCCAGGTCCTAATCCCAGAAACTGTCCTCTAAGAGAAAAATGGACTGTGTCTTTCTGAGTGAGGAAAACGTGGGTATAGACTAGGTGTGCTGCTACACATTTACTTGGAATATGGACCTTTGATACATTCCTGGGGGGAAGTTTTTGCTGGCTTGAGTGCTCTTAAAGAATGATTATGTTGGCCGGGAGCGGTGGCCCATGTCTGTAATCCCAGCACTTTGGGAGGCTGAGACAGGCAGATCACCTGAAGTCAGGAGTTCAAGACCAGCCTAACCAACATGGAGAAACCTCATCTCTACTAAAAATACAAAAATTAGCTGGGTGTGGTGGTGTGCGCCTGTAATCCCAGCTACTCGTGAGGCTGAGGCAGAAGAATTGCTTGAACCTGGGAGGCAGAGGTTGCATTAAGCCACGATCATGCACTCCAGCCTGGGCAACCCAAGCGAAACTCCATCTCAAAAAAAAAAAAAAAAGAATGAAGAATGACTTTGTCTGTTTATCCCATTTTGAATACTAAAATTGTAATAGTCTGTAGCTCAGTCTTGAGCAAGTAAGCATGTTTTCAGGTTTTTAAAAGAGTTATTCATATAAGTAAATAATCACCAACATTTTACATAAACATTGCTAGCCAATAGTTGCCCAGTGCCACAAGCAGAGCAGTAGCAGGACACCAGAGGGAGAGCATCTTTTTAAAACTGCTGCTCTGCTGCCCCAGGGATGCTGTATCATGGAGGGTGGGGTGTGCATGGTGTGTTTATGGGAGAAGGGGAGTAAGGGTCGTGAGACCTCTGATGCCAGCCACTGCTAAGGCACCAGAGATAGGAGTCAACAAGAGAAAGCTTCCTGCCTTTATGAAGCTTACATTATGGAAGGAGGAGACAGATGATAAACATCAGCACAATAACTGTGTAGTATGTTGGAAAGTAATAAACACTCATGGTTATGAGAGTTGAGCACAGTAAGTGTGGTGGAGGGAGTGCCCAGGAGTGGAGATGGAGGTAAGCTATCTGGGGAGGGGGTGTCTGGGCAGAGAGGACAGCTGTGTTGAGGAATAGCAAGGAAGCCAATGTGAGTGGAGTGGAGTGAGCAGGAGACAGAGAGGAGTAGGAAGTGAAGGTGTGGAGGGGAGGGGAGGATCTGGTTTTGGACGTGTTAAGTTTAAGATCCCTGGTAGACATCCCAGTGGAAGTGCTGGGATATGTGACGCTGGAGTTTTAGGAGAGAGCTGGGCTGGAAATAAACATTTGGGATGGTGGGGGTGGCATGTGGATGGTATTGGAATCCACAAGTCTGGATGAAATAACTGAGGGAGTGAATGCAGATGAGAAGGGGATCAGGGAGCAAAGCTTGGGGCACCTGGACATCAAGCAGGAGGCTGGAAAGGAACCAGTCAGTGGCAGAGGAGGAGTGGCCAGTGGGAGCTGGGGTGAAGCTGTGTATTGGAGGATGAGGGAGTGACTCGGATGCTACTGAGAGGTTAAGAACCAAGAGCATTAGATTTAGCAAAAGTGGAAGTCATTGATCATGCTGGAGACAGCAGCTTGGGAGAGTGGTAGGGGTGAAAGCCAAATTGGGGGGTGAGGGGGCAAGTTAGGGAGCGAATGGAAGGAGTGGAGCTGGAGGCGGTAAGGAGCGCAGAAATGAGCAAGAGGACAGCAGTGGCTAAGGAAGAGGAGTCAGCGGGGGTGTGCAGAGGAGAGGAGCAGAGGAGGATGGGCCTGTGTGCTGATGGAAACAATCAGAGGGGTGAGGAGAGAATTGCTGGAGCTGTGTCTATATACTTGGTTCTTCTCTCCTTCCTGTCACCTGGATTTCTTGGTTTTTGCTTATTTGAAAGGGAATAAAGTGAGCTGTTCTGGCAGTAGGAATATGAAGCGTTTCTGCCACACCTTTAGTTCCCTTGTATTTAATGGTAGGGCAGGAGCAGCTTAAAGCTATAATCATGATGTGTACAGTTTTTGATAGCCCATAATTTTGAAAAGGCATAAAATCATCTGGATATTCCATTGCACATGAAAATTTGGTCTAGTTATTAGTTTCTACTTCCAAATTTCATAAAGCAGGGATGATCTTTCTCTCTCTCTTTTCTTAAATAATCAAAGCTTAAAGTTGCTTTTCTTCTCTTTTATCAAGTTAGTAGTTATTTTGTAACACACTTATGGTAATAAGCATTTAGTAACTATTAGTTCTTACTAAGAATCTCCTCAGTGTAGCAATGAAACTAGTTTGTTGAAAAAATGGAATTGGTCTGCATATTGTTGACAGAAAATATGTGTACATTTCAGAATATTTGCTTTGTGTGCTGAGCTACGTGAAATTATATGTAAAACCCTCGACTTTAACCAGGTTGCCTTCTTTAGAACCTTCTGTGCCTTCTCTTATCTTAGCACAGCTGATTCACACTCCCATGCCCTTTCTTACCCTTGACAGTTGTACAGCACTTTTCCTGCAGCTCCTAATTACTGTTTCTTCAAGTTTAACTAATCTTCAGTAATGAAGCTGATTTCATTAGTGCATGTGAGCATAAGAGGAGAGGGAGTGGTTGAAATGTCCAGCTTTTAGGGCTTCCACTAGAACAGGCTCTTAAGCCATCTTCTCATCCAAAACAATTAGCATCAATATTTAGCACGGATACCTGAAAAGTCATAACCCTGAAGCATAGCAATGTGCATTTTGCGATTTTTAAATTCTTAGACACCAATTTCCAAAGCATTAATAACCTCAGCCAGAACGCTTCATTCTTCAGTTATGTTAGAAGAGAACTTATCATGAGCCCACTCTGAATTTTCCACCTCTAAATCCTAAGTATATCCTGCCCTGTATTCTTTGTGTCTTATCTTCTGCTGTCGCTTTCTCATCATTGGACTCACAGCTGTGTTTGCCATCAGTTGTCTACTTGATCATTTTTCTAACTCTTGAGGTTTACTGTTAATCAAAAATGCTTGAGCAGTAGCATTCACTTCTGCACTTGAACATTTGACAAGCAGATATTGATAACAACAAATCATCTTTCTCTTCCCATTTAGCTCTGTAAGAAGCATCATTTTGGTATTAACAAACCAGAGAAGATTATACCATCTCCTGATGACTCCAAGTTTCTGCTGAAGACCTTGACGCATATTAAATCCAATGTGTCTGCTCCTAATAAAAAGAAAGTAAGAGTTCAATTGATATGGGCTTTGAATTCATCTTTGATTAGTTTTAAATGGAGAGATAATTTTCCCCTCAGGAAATTTACTTTCAGACCATTTGTTGTATTGAATCACCATCTCCTTATGTCCTTGGGATTATTTTCACTTCTGTCTTAGGAATTTATATGTCATCCTCAGACTCCTTTACATTTAGTTTCTGTAGTCATAGTAGATTAATTTCTTACAGGTTAAGGAAAGTAAAGAGAAGGAGAAGTTGGAGAGAAGATTACTAGAAGAGTTGCTGAAGATGTTCATGGACTCGGAATCCTTTTATTATAGCTTGACCTATGACCTGACCAATTCAGTGCAGAGGCAGAGCACTGGGGAGAGGGATGGCCGGCCCCTCTGGCAGAAGGTACCACTCACTGCTCAAAGAGCAGCGTTTGCCCTTGGGAACAAGTGATGGCTTGTTTTGGCTTTTATAGGAAAACCGAAATAATGTGTTTCTGAACTGTTGTTTCTGCATCTTTTCTAGGTTGATGACCGATTTTTTTGGAATAAATATATGATACAAGATCTTACTGAGATTGGTGTGAGTAGTCGTTTCTAAAATAACCCTACTGAGATTGGTGTATTTGTTTCTAAAACATCTGGGTATAATTATTAAGCAAATGTTTTTAAATTGTATTAAGATACATTTTAAAAGATCACTGTTTTTTTCCCTATGGAATGGGAATCATTTAGCCAGGAAAACCAAGGCTTTGTGTTGAGTTTACAATTCCACTGCCTCCTCACAGGCCTGTCTTTTTAGCAGATTCCCATAGGATAGTGGTAAGTTCAGGCTGTGGAACTAATGTTCGTAGAGTTCCTGTAAAAGAGGTATTTGTTTTCACCCATTGGAAATGTTGAATATGGGTTTTCCAGTAATTATGCCAGTTTTTTATTTTATTTTATTTTTATTTTTTTTACCTTCACTGGACCTCTGTTTTCTCCTCTGGGATTTGGAATAGACAGATCTCTAAGGCCATTCTTGTACTACCGATATTTGATTGAGGGAAGACACAGAATATGATGAGATTCTTTTATGAAGTTCCTCTGGTTTAATGATTACTTTCTTCCTTTTCTTGATCATGTATGTTGGAAAATTTACTGTCTAAAGACAGTTCATTCAATCAACAAATATTTATGGAAGACCTGTTATGTGCCACTTATGTTTTAGACACTAAATAAAGCAGGCAAATATCTGAATAGGTTTATAATATTGTCTTTTAACCTTTCAGCAATTTCAACCTTTTCCTTTTGGTTTCTCTCCCTTAGTGGTGGTTAGTATCAATGATTTTCACATAATCTAGTGGTGTCTTCGCTAGATACCCATCATATGCCTCTATGGAGAATGAGGCATATGAGGCCTGAGATTATTCTTACCTCTGCAATGCTGATCAAACTGTGACCACCAAAACCCAGTGATCAAGGAGAAAAACAGGGGCATCTGTAATGAGTATTTGTCCTGTGTGCTTGTGCTGACAATACTGAGCTCTAACATGTTTTGCAGAGTTTTTGTCAGAATGCTTTTACATTACCATGTAAACCTGAAGTTGTCATATTAAAAGGTGACATTTGGCAGCATAAATTTCTCTATGCCTGTCAAGAGTTTTGCACTTACTGCTAGAATAGAAATACAAATAATGGGAATGGTGATAAGAATGCAGGTAGATTCTTTACCTCACTATTTTCCATTTTAACCACCTTCCTAAGATCCTATCTGCAGGCTCCATAAAACAAAACTGTGAGATAGGACCTGGAGTGTTTGGTGATAGAAGAAGAGGTGGATTTGAAGTAGATGCTGAGATTAAAGCTGGGTACACTTATGGAGATAACAGAGAAGTAGGACAAAGAACAACTCTCTGGAGCATTTTTACCCTTTGCTGTCTCTGCAGACAATAAGTTGAGAAATCTGTCTTAGTCTGAAAGAAACAGAAGAAGAAATCTTTATTTTATTTATTTTTTGAGAGAGTTTCATTCTGTTGCCTAGGCTGGAGTGCAGTGGTGTGATCTCAGCTCACTGCCACCTCCACCTCCTGGGTGCAAGCATTTCTCCTGGCTTAGCCTCCTGAGTAGCTGGGATTACAGTTTGCATCACCATGCCCGGCTAATTTTTTGTATTTTTAGTAGAGACGGGGTTTCACCATGTTGGCCAGGCTGGTCTCGAACTCCTGGGCCGCAACTGATTTGCCTGCTTCAGCGTTCTAAAGTGCTGGAATTACAGGTGTGGATCCACTGTGACCGGCCAGAAGAAGAAATCTTTAATCAGTACTCTCCTAATTATGTTGGATTACATTTTAAAATAAGACATTTATGAAATGGATTTTTTTGTTTCATTTATGACTTAGACTTCAGCTTGAGGAAGGAAGAATTTTTTTTCTAAGCCAGAAAATAGAGCTATATGTTTCCTAATAAAGTGATCAGAGTTAGTTGTATTTTATTTTATTTTATTTTATTTTTTTGAGACGGAGTTTAGCTCTTGTTACCCAGGCTGGAGTGCAATGGCGCGATCTCGGCTCACCGCAACCTCCGCCTCCTGGGTTCAGGCAATTCTCCTGCCTCAGCCTCCTGAGTAGCTGGGATTACAGGCACGTGCCACCATGCCCAGCTAATTTTTTGTATTTTTAGTGGAGACGGGGTTTCACCATGCTGACCAGGATGGTCTCGATCTCTTGACCTCATGATCCACCCGCCTCGGCCTCCCAAAGTGCTGGGATTACAGGCTTGAGCCACCGCGCCCAGCCTAGTTGTATTTTATTAAAGCCTTAATACAATTGGGAGTTGAATCATAACCATAATAGTCACATTCGTTAAATACTTACTATATGGCAGGCATTGTGCTAAACACTTTACATGTATTATCCATTTAATTTTCATAACCTTATCAAGTAGTTGTTACTGTTTCACAGAGAAGGACAGTCACAGCAAGGGTGGCTTCCCTCAGTGAGTTAATAAATGGTGATCTCGGATTTGTACCCAGGCAGCCTGGCTCTTAGGCTGTGTTCACTTTAAGGAAAAGGAAGGACCTCCTCTGTCCCTTCCTTCCATGATGTTCTTCAATAAGCAGAAAATATGGTTGCATAATGGAGGGTTTCTGCTTCTAATAAACTGAGAAATAGCTGCCGACAACTGTTTGGGTTTAAGAAAGTAGCAGTGCTGTACAGAATAGAAACAACATGATGTTCATTTTGTTTTCAGACCCCAGATGTGGACTCTTGGATTATCCCCATGATCCAAGGTTTTGTGCAGATTGAAGAACTTGTGGTTAATTACACCGAATCATCTGATGATGAGAAAAGCAGCCCGGAAACCCCCCCTCAGGAGTCCACCTGTGTAGATGATATTCACCCACGATTTCTAGTGGCTCTCATTTCACGCCGAAGTAGGCACAGAGCTGGTGAGTGGAGGGCTGTAATAGCATGCAGATCAAATCCAGGCGAGAATGGAAAAGGTGCAGATGTGTTGAAATGCTAATGACAATAATGGATTTGGAAACACAGTTGGCTTCAAAGTGCTTGGGGACTCTAAATACTGTGATATAATTGGAGACTAATTTTTGAAGAGAGGTGAATAAGAGAGAGTTAGCAAAATGAGAAGGAAAAGGAGGAACATATATATAGAGAGAAGAGAGAAAGTCACTGGAGATGTGCTTCAGAATACTGGCACTCCACTGACAGCCTGTATCACCATGATAAATCCTTCTTGTGTGCTAGTGCCTTTGGGAAAATCTTTCAGTTCAGAGGAACTGTCTTAGCTTCAACTTGTTAAAAACAGTGATGCATACAGTTACGATTTTGGGTAAGTTGATACTGCTCTGCTTGGCAGTTGCACACTGGATCTCCAAAGCTATCCTGGAAGACATACATTGGATTAGGAAGCATAGTCTAGTCAGACTAAATAAATTTTTTTTTTTTTTTTTTTTTTTTTTTTTTTTTTTTTTAAGACAG
>NW_022436953.1:23068555-23070586 GCF_009761245.1 Sapajus apella
TTTTTTAAGACAGAGTTTCACTCTTGTTACCCAGGCTGGAGTGCAATGGCACGATCTCGGCTCACCGCAACCTCCGCCTCCCGGGTTCAGGCAGTTCTTCCTGCCTCAGCCTCCTGAGTAGCTGGGATTACAGGCACGCGCCACCATGCCCAGCTAATTTTTTGTATTTTTAGTAGAGACGGGGTTTCACTATGCTGACCAGGATGGTCTCGATCTCTTGACCTCGTGATCCACCCGCCTCGGCCTCCCACAGTGCTGGGATTACAGGCTTGAGCCACCGCGCCCGGCCTATAAATTTTTTTAAATGTTGCTGTCTTCTGTTTTAATTTTCTTTCAGGAATGCGGTATAAACGAAGAGGAGTGGATAAAAATGGAAATGTTGCAAATTATGTGGAGACTGAGCAGTTAATTCACGTTCATAATCATACCCTGTCATTTGTTCAGACACGAGGCTCTGTGCCTGTCTTTTGGAGCCAGGTTGGGTATCGGTATAATCCAAGACCGAGGCTGGACAAAAGTAAGCATGTCAGTTATTTTGTTTGCAAATGGTGATTTCAGAGAGAATAGTTTTTAAGAAATTAGATACCTGATCCGTTTGGATTTGCTTTGCCAGATATACTTCATTCAAAACAATAACTTATATTTATGAAATGTAATAGAAGGTGATGCAATAATCACAGGATTAGTAACAGTTGACTAAGTCATTTAACAATAAAAATTGTCTCTTAACAGTAGAGCAAAACAGCTTACTTCGGAGATTTTAAATTGCTGTTGCTTTTGAAGAGTACTTTATTGAAAGTTTAACTTTGGAAAGGAGCAAATCTAGCCAATATTTGTAGAAGCAGGAAATAAGATGGAATCTAGCAAAATTCAGTGAGATGGCTTTACTCAAATATTTTTCTGTGAAAGTGTTTTTTTTTTTCTTTGAAATCTTGAGTATTTCATTTCTTCTAGTATTTTAACTTTAGTCTTGGAATAGCTAAGTCATCTGAATCTAATTGGATTACTGAATGAGGTTGATTTTTGAAAAATTGTTAAAGTATATTTCTCTATCAACTTAGTTGGTATTCTTTGTGAGAATTCAATATAGCTTTGGTTTTTAAAATATTGTTTTAGAGGGGTTTTTATTCGCTTATAAACTACATGAAAGCTTTTCTGAGAAGTAGGCTGGGTATATAAATAATCTCATAATGTCACAGTTTGCACTTTCAGATATGTTTTAGTGTAGTGTAATTGGAAAAAAAAATCTTTGGCTTAGCATTTTAATTTTAAATGATGGTTTAGTTTCATTTTGGCTGTCAATAAATTATTTAAGAGTAAGAATAAAGATGGAGTAGACACTAATATGTCTTAAACATGGGAAGAAAAAAAATATTTTGTATCACTTCTTTGTAGGTGAAAAGGAAACTGTTGCCTATTTCTGTGCCCATTTCGAAGAACAACTGAAAATTTACAAAAAACAGGTGGGCTTTGATCTACAGTAGTAAAATGTTCCTTCATATTTAGAAATAACTGTATCTTTTTCTTTAAATCTCATAAGAATTGTACTATTCAAAATTAAAGCAGCATTTGTCATGAAGTTAAACACATTTAAGCTAAGAGTTTTCTTAATATTCTTTAAGAATAATCATTGAGTCACCTATTTTTTTTTTTTTAAGAGACACTGTCTTGCTATGTTACCCAGTCTGTACTCAAACTCCTGGGCTTAAGCAATCTTCTCTCCTTAGCTACCCGAGTAGCTGGGACTATAGGCCACTGTGCCTGGCTGAGTCCAATACCTTAGACTCTCTTTGGAAAGCATAAAGAGATGAGACTGCTGTAGACTGCTGTCAATTAATTATAACAATCTAAGAAGTATCTAGACCAAGGAATGAAAGTCTTGTCTCAGTACCACCCACAGTTCCACCTCTTGGAGATAACTTGTTGTGTATGTTTCAGTATCTTTTTTTTCTCTGCTCACCTTCACATACAGTCACATAAAAGAATGCAAGTGTATAAACCAAAATCAACTGAAAACTGTTAGGTAAGATA
>NW_022436953.1:23070686-23158186 GCF_009761245.1 Sapajus apella
TAATGAATAGGTAATGCATTTTTTTTTTTTTTTTGAGGCGGAGTTTAGCTCTTGTTGCCCAGGCTGGGGTGCAATGGCGCGATCTCGGCTCACCACAACCTCCGCCTCCTGGGTTCAGGCAATTCTCCTGCCTCAGCCTCCTGAGTAGCTGGGATTACAGGCATGCACCACCATGCCCAGCTGATTTTTTGTATTTTTAGTAGAGACGGGGTTTCACTATGCTGACCAGGATGGTCTCGATCTCTTGACCTCGTGATCCACCCGCCTCGGCCTCCCAAAGTGCTGAGATTACAGGTGTGAGCCACCGCGCCCGGCCTGCATTTTTTTTCAGCAAACAAAAATGAAATAGGAAGAAACAACCTAAAATAACATACAAAAAGATAGCATGTATATGGAAAGAAAAAAAAAAAACTGCTGAAGAACACAACAGAAAACCTGTTTTAAGTGGAGAGAAAATACCATGTTCCTGGAAGGGAAGTCTCAACATTAAATAGATTTCAGTACTTCCTAAATTAATATATAAATTTTGGGCAATCCCAAACAAAGCCTCGCAGGGATATAGCAAACCCTCAGATTGAAAAAATTATGAGGCTTGATGATAAAAGTTAAAAGGGGCAAGTATTTATGTTTTGAAAGAACTGTCAAACATTGGTTGAAGGAGCCTAAGTCAGTATAGCCATTTTGAAGATATTATTAATTAAATTAACATCCTGCTTAACCCAGTAATTTTAATTTTTGATATCTATCCTAATATACACTATACAAAAATCAGTTGAGATGGATTATGAACCTAAATGTGAAAGATTAAGCAATAAAACTTTTAGAAGAAAAAATAGAATATCTTTTTGACCTGGTGTCTTAAATAGGACTTTAAAAAGCAGTAACTATTGTCCTCCCATGTTTTCAGTGTATTATTATGTATTTTCTCAGTTGTTTAATACCTTGTTGTTTTGTAAGAGGTAATGCCCATCTAGGAAAATATTTTTAAAAAAGACACGAAAAAATTGATAAATTTGACTTTAAATTTGTTTTGATCACAACTTTACTAAATTACAAATATTAAAATACTATTGTAAATATTATTAAAATTCTATTAAAATTAAATAGGACTTTAAAAACACCATAGTGAAAAAAGCTGATGGATTTGGCTTTATTAAAATAAAGAACTTCTATTTGTTAAGACACAAGAGAATGGAAAGGCAGTTCACAAAGTGGTAGAAGATATTTAAGATTTTTTAGTGTATGTATGACAGAGGTCTTATATCTAGAGATTATTTTAAAATGCCTACAAATTTATTCAAAAGGATGTACAACTCAAAAGAGAACTGGACAAAAGAATTGGTCAGACTCTTCATAAAACAGAATATCCAAAAGTCAACAGCCATATGCAAAAGGATGTCAGGGAAATGCAAATTAAAGCCACTACTCACACTCCAGAATTTTTTATGGCTAACATAAAAAAGTTGGGAAGCCTAGGTTACATTGCAAAACCCTTTCTCTACCAAAAATATGAAAATTAGCTGGGCATGGTGGCATGCACCTGTAGTCCCAGCTACTCAGGAGGCTGAAGTGGGAGAATCACTTGAGCCCGAGAGATGGAGGTTGCAGTGAGCCAAGATCGCACCAGACACTCCAGCCTGGGCAACAGAGTGAGACTGTATCTCAAAAAAAAAAAAAAAGAAAGGTTAGGGATGGAATACCACGTTTTGACAAGGAACATGGAGCAACTAGAATTATAATAGAAAGCAGTTTTAAATCTGAGAGAAGCATATTCAGTCAAGGAGGCATGTAAAAGAACATTAGTTGCAGCATGGAAACAATCTAATTGTTCATCAGGAGGACAATGGGAAAAATCAAGTATTGCACGTGTAAAGTATTGAATATAAATGAAAAGAGTGAAGTAGATCCATGTGTACTAACATGGGAAAATCTTAAAGTCACCTTGTGGAATTAAAAAACTATAATGGCATATAGCCATTTAAAAAGTCCCACAAAACAAAATTATGTCATTTACATATAGGTGATTCTCATCCATTTTATCCACACACATACGACATGTGCATTTATACAGAAATGCATTTATGTGGGCTGAATGGGGACACACCCAACTGATAACAGGAGTTACCTCCAGGGAGGGCCATGGGTTATGGTTAGGAAGGATTTGACCTTATTCTACATTTGAATTTCTTTCAATGTAAATCATGTATTAGCAATATGCATAATTATAAGTAGCTATAAAGAATAGAGCCTGTCTCTACAAAAAAATTTATAAATATAGCCAGGCATGGTGGCACATGGCTCTAGTCCCAGCTATGCAAAAGGCTGAAGTGGGAGGATCACTTCAGCCCAGGAGGTGAAGGCTGCAGTGAGCCATGATTGAGCTACTGCACTTCAGCCTGGGTGATGGAGTCAGACTCTGTCTCCGAAATAAATAAATAAGTAAATAAATAAAATTTAAAAATTACAATAGCGAATAACACATTTTAAATGTAACATGCAATTAGAAAACAATACTAAGTTGTGTAAGCAGAGGAAATAACTGATTCCCACACTCATCCCTGCTCCCTGTTGACTTTCACATCAA
This sequence comes from Sapajus apella, assembly GCF_009761245.1. Taxonomy (NCBI): domain Eukaryota; kingdom Metazoa; phylum Chordata; class Mammalia; order Primates; family Cebidae; genus Sapajus; species Sapajus apella. Next base: position 23,073,271 of record NW_022436953.1, read on the forward strand.
TTTTTTAGGTGTGTGTATTGAGCAGACACTTTCTGATTTCTAACAGTACTCCAACAGTGTTCATTTCTTCACCTTTTCCTGAGTAATTACTTTCTGGAGCGATGGGCCCACAGTCGGTCTGACTCAGCTGTGGTGGCACCATTGCTCTCACCAGTGATTGGTTTAGGTGTGGACCTGTGTGTGTTCATTGAGGATTTAGCCAATGAGATATGTGATGTGGGGGAAGTCCCCTGGAGGCTTCTAGGGACAGGTTTCTTGTTCTAATAAGAGATACAGGAACCAATAGTCCCCCTCTGGTTGCTGTGTCTGGGTTTGATGTGGAACTAGCTCTCTCAAGACTGTGAAGGAACCAGCCTCAGGATCAGCCAATATGCTGGCAGAATAAAAAAGTTGGGAAGAATGGCAGAGTAAAGGGAGGGAAAGAACCTGTGTCCTTAATGGTATTGGGAATCCCTCTTAAGCCATTTTGGAACCATCCTACCTCCAGACTTGTTCTGAGATATGAGTCAGTTGACTCACATTTATCATAGGCAGCCAGAAAACCATCTTGACACATGCATATACACAATGAAAAACTCGAGTCAAAACAAAACTATGCCATATATACTATTGTGCAGCTGTTTTCGGTTAAGATCTCATGGCTACTGTTTAACCATTTCTCTATTAGTGGACCTTTCAGATATACTAGTTATTTTGCTTTAATGTTATTAAAATTCTCCAGAAAACATCTTTCTTTTTTTAAAAAAGGTATATATAAAGATAGTTCATGGACTAGGAACAGAAAGTATTTTATATATTTTGGGACACTTGTGTGTTTTATAGAATAAATTTATGGAAGTGAAATTGCTGGATCAGACAGTATGTACATTTAAACTTGATACTCACCACTCTGTTGCTTCTGAAAAGATCACACCATGTGTTTTTTTTATTTGTTTTACAGCAACAGTAGGAGCTAGTGCCCATTTCCTCACATACTGACCAGTGCTGTCTATGTTTAGTATTCACATTTGCCTAGGTATAGGTTAAAACTCATTTTCTGTTTTAAATTGCATTTCTTTGAGGGTTAAAGTTGTCATCTCTTCATTTAATATAGGTTCAGAAGTTGTAGTCTCCTGTTTATTAGCTATTTGTATATTTTCTCATGTGGATTTCCTCTGTATCCTTTACCCATTTTTTTCCTTATTGGATTTAGGACTCTTGATGCATTATTGGTTTTTATGTTGCAGGTATATTGTCCTAGGTATTACTTTGCTTTCTTACCTTTGCTTATACTGTCATTTGGTACACAGGCTTAACATTTTTTAATGTTATGCTTAGAAAGTCATGCCCCACCCTTCATTTATAGGAATATTATTCTGAATTTTCTTCTAGCTCTTTTATAACCTGAAAAACTATTTAGATCATTAATGCATCTAGAATTTATTTGTGTATAATTAATGATTAAGCTTCTCCTTACCCCCCACATAGACATCTCAGTATCATTTATAGACTAGTCCACATTTGCCCCACAGTGGTATCGTTAGCATACCTTAGATTCCTCACTATGTACATAAGTCGGCCTCTGGGCCACCATTCTTATTCTATTGAGTCACTTATCTATTTCTACACTAGTATGACAGTTTTTTTTTTTTTTTTTTTTGAGACGGAGTTTTACTCATGTTACCCAGGCTGGAATGCAATGGCGCCATCTCGGCTCACCGCAACCTCCGCCTCCTGGGTTCAGGCAATTCTCCTGCCTCAGCCTCCTGAGTAGCTGGGATTACAGGCACGCACCACCATGCCCAGCTAATGTTTTGTATTTTTAGTAGAGACGGGGTTTCACCATGTTGACCAGGATGGTCTCGATCTCTTGACCTCGTGATCCACCCACCTCGGCCTCCCAAAGTGCTGGGATTACAGGCTTGAGCCACCGCGCCCGGCCTTAGTATGACAGTTTTAATTGCTATAGATATAGTGTTTATTTTGCTAATAGGGCAAGTCCCTTTTTATTATTAGTTTCCAAATTTTTTCTGCATATTTACTCTTCCTGATGAACTTTGAGTTATCAAGTTCATTAACAGATCCTGATCGAATTTTGATTGGGATGGTTGAGTGTATAGATTAATTGGGGGATGCCCATTCAAAAGTGGGCAAAGGACATGAACAGGCACTTTACAAAAGAAGACATACACGAGGCCAACAAACGTATGAAAAAATGCTCATCATCACTGGTCATTAGATAAATGCAAATCAAAACTACATTGAGATACCACCTCACGCCAGTTAGAATGGCAGTCATTAAAAAATCTGGAGACAACAGATGCTAGAGAGGATGTGGAGAAATAGGAACACTTTTACACTGTTGGTGGGAGTGTAAATTAGTTCAACCATTGTGGAAGACAGTGTGGCGATTCCTCAAGGACCTAGAAATAGAAATTCCATTTGACCCAGCAATCTCATTACTGGGTATATATCCAAAGGATTGTAAATCGTTCTGCTATAAGGACACATGCATGCGAATGTTCATTGCAGCACAGTTTACAATAGGCAAAGACCTGGAACCAACCCAAATGCCCATCAATGATAGACTGGACAGGGAAAATGTGGCACATATACACCATGGAATACTATACAGTCATCAAAAACGATGAGTTCGTGTCCTTTGTAGGGACATGGATGAACCTGGAAACCATCATTCTCAGTAAACTGACACAAGAACAGAAAATCAGACAGTGCATGTTCTCACTCATAGGTGAGTGTTGAACAATGAGAACACATGGACACAGGGAGGGGAGCATTACACACTGGGGTCTGTCGTGGGGGGAAATAGGGGAGGGACAGCAGGGGGTGGGGACTTGGGGAGAAATAGCATGGGGAGAAATGCCAGATATAGGTGATGGGGAGGAAGGCAGCAAATCACACTGCCATGTGTGTACCTATGCAACAGTCTTGCATGTCCTTCACATGTACCCCAAAACCTAAAATGCAATTAAAAAAAATTAATTGGGGGAGACTTGGAATCTTTACAGTATTGAATCTTGCTGCCTAGCAACATGGTATATGTTTCTGTTTATTCAGGTTTTCTTTTATATACTTTATGTACCTCAGCAACATTTTGTAGTGTTCAGTCTTTAGGTTTTTATATTTCTTTTAAAATCTAGATATCTAAAATATTTGCTATTATAAAAGACCTTGTTTTCATTATTTCATTCTAATTGGTTATTGCAAATGTATAGAAAAGGTATTAATGTCATTGATGTCAATTCTCATGAATGTATGTAACAAATGAAAATTATATAGAAAAAAATTATGTTTGAGTGTGTTAATTTCTAAGCATGGCTATAAAGTATTTCTAAAACATAATTCCAAATTATTAAAAACCACATTATGATTCTAACATCTAATTAAACTTAATTTTTTCTTTTTCTTTGCTCTTCTAGGTTATTATTAACTTGGTAGACCAGGCAGGAAGAGAGAAGATTATTGGCGATGCATACCTGAAGCAAGTGTTGCTCTTTAACAATTCACACCTCACTTATGTTTCGTTTGACTTTCATGAGCACTGGTAAGATGGCTTTCTGAGAATAGTGTTGATCAGTTGCAGTGTTTTTGGTACATGCTGCCACAGGGACCTTAGTTTCACTTCTTTGCTGGAAAGAAAAATTTCTTCTCCTTATTATTGGAAAGAAAAAGGATATCATTTGTTTACTTAGTTTTAATTTTCATGTGGGCATTCTTTTGGCTAAAATTTTGAGTTAATTGTTTCCAAAACATTTATGGTCTTTCTGTTCCAAAAGGACTTGGAGACACAGAGTTCCCTTTTTGCTTTGATCACACCAGCTAAAGAACTTACGGCATTGCCTTTCTGCTTGGGTCTAAGCCTAGCAGTAGTAGTAGAGTTTCCTTCTTCATATCTGGTAGTGATACTTCTTTCCCTAAGAGTAAACTTCACTATGGGTAACTCTATTACTGGTAGTAATAGAGGCTTCTCTTCATATCTGGTAGTGATGCTTCTCTCCTTATGGGTAAACTTCACTAGAGGAAAACGACAATAAGCTGTGCATTTTTTGTTTTTTAAAGACAGGTCTCACTCTTGCTCAGGCTGAAGTGGAGTGCAGTGGTGTGATCTGGGCTCACTGCAACCTCCACTTCTGGGTTCAAGGGATTCTCCCACTTCAGCCTCCCGAGTAGCTGGGACTGCAGGCACACAGCACCACACCCAGCTAATTTTTGTATTTTTTGATAGAGACAGGGTTTTACCATGTTGGCCAGGCTGGTCTGGAACTCCTGACCTCAAGTGATCCGCCTACCTTCAGAGTGCTGGGATTACAGGGAAGAGGCACTGTTCCCAGCCCAGTGAGTCATTTTGATGGTGCCTTTAACTTGTGTGTATTCTGACAGCAAGGTTCTTTTGCCATAATCCTGGCTCTAACTTAATTTACCTAAGTATTGGAAATTTGGTGGGGATAGAAGCTTCTGATGTCTGTAGTATGTTTTAATGAATTTTTATGCTTTATTTCACAATGCAGATTAGCTGTAAACATTTACCTGATTGCCTACATAATATATAGTGGTATTAACCTCATATACGTAGAGCAACAATTCTTTTTAATTTTTCCAAGCTACATTAAATAGCATATCTTAAATAAGTTTTTAAAAATCTATGATTATATTAAAGATTTTTTTCTTTCTTTTGGCATGGATTTTAGCCGAGGAATGAAGTTTGAGAATGTTCAGACACTAACAGATGCCATTTATGACATTATTCTTGATATGAAGTGGTGTTGGTAGGTATTTCACAAGAACTCCTTTTTACAGACTCTGGGATCTGTGAAATCATGGTACCACTAAGCATTAAACTAATAGCAGCATGCGGAGACGGCATTTTTGTGTTCGTTTTGCTTCCCAGTTCCTGTTCATTTCAAGAGAATGTTGATCATTAGGCAGTGTTAGCTTTGAACAGGGAGAAGGTGTCAAATGGTCAGGCAAAATGAAGTGAAACGCTCTGACTGTTCTTTAAGGACGTGAATTTATTCCTGCTCATGCCCCATGGTTCACATTTTTTCTTTCCCCTCTTTCTCACTGTTCCTAACACAGGAGGGAAGGCTTAGAGGCACTTTGTCTCAGTTTTCATGCATTTCAAAATTATCAGAGATGGAAAATGGTTCTGAGTACAGGAAGTTTAAATTGGCTTAAAGGACAGAAGAGAACATTTGATTAGAGGTTAAGACTACACGGGTGGCCAGAGAAATTAGATGAGCAAGCCATGCTGCATGACTCCTCACTGGGTGGTAAAATAACTTAGTCTGATTCACAGAGTTTAGGTGCATTTCTACTTTGAGTCAAAAGGAACAACAGTGTTTTAAAGTGCCTTCTGGTTTTTTACCTGTCGGAAAGCGTAACTTGGGAATGTGTCAGCTCTGCCCAGCAATTGTAGGACTTGGGGCAAGTCACTTTGCTTCCCAGTTTTTTTCCCCTAGGATGAGGATAATATGTTCCCTGCCATGTTATTGTGTAAATTAACAATGATGCCTATAAATGACTCAATAATGCATAGCATATAAAGATATTCCAAGCAAATTATAGCCAATGCTACTGTTTTATTGTTATACTTTAAAGAATTATGTGTTTTGAAAACCCTACTCTTTTATATTGTAAAATAATTCTGTATTGTTTTTAAAAAGGGTTGATGAAGCTGGGGTAATCTGTAAGCAGGAAGGGATTTTTCGTGTTAATTGCATGGACTGCCTGGATCGCACCAATGTGGTCCAAGCTGCCATCGCGAGAGTGGTCATGGAACAGCAGGTAATTTGGAGTCTGTCGGATTGCAAATACTCATTTTGAAATGCTTTTTTCCCATGAGCAATCAAATAGCTAAATACTTTTCAAATGTCAAATGTTGTATAGAACATTTACAGCATACAAACACCCTTGTTGCATTAAAACCTGAAAAGCACAAACTACACTGGAAATAAGTTAAATAAAGAGATTTTCTTAATTATTCATTTCAAAAATGTGATGGCCAACATTTTTAAGTCCATTGAGTGACATTGTATGGTCATTTATCTCTTCCTTATTTGGGGCTGGGATTCTAGATAGTGCAGTTCTTTTTCTTTGCCCCGGCTGTTGGGGAGGGAGCTGCTGATGGGAGGAACACAGGCGAAGGAGCCTGTACCTTTTTCCTCCTCCTGCCTCATGGGCTTCCTTGAGTGCCTCCTATTGGCAGAGCCAGCTGACCAAGCAGAAATGTGGTGTGTAGGCTGGGTGTGGTGACTGACGCCTGTAATCCTAGCACTTTGGGAGGCCGAGGTGGGTAGATCGCCTGAGGTCATGAGTTCAAGACCAGCCTGGCCAACATGGCGAAACTCCATCTCTACTAAAAATACTAAAATACAATAAAATAAATGAAAGAAAAAAAAAAAGGAACAATTTACGTTACCCATTAACTACTTTACAGAGAGTTTTTCTTACCTAGAAAAATATCTTTCAGAAGTTCTGCCACTTATTATCTATGTGATTTTAGGCAAGTCTTCTAATCAATAAAAAGGAGCTATAATTACTTAAAAAAAAAAAAAAATTACCCGGGTGTGGTGGCAAGTATCAGTAATCCCAGCTACTTGGGAGGCTGAGGCATGAGAATCCACTTGAACCTGGGAGGCAGAGGTTGCAGTGAGCCCAGATCGTGCCACTGCACTCCAGCTTGGGAGACAGAGTAAGACTCTTATCTTCAAAAAATAAAATAAAAATAATAAAATAAATAAGCTTGTGACTGTACTTTGAGGACATGAATCTGTTTCTCTTATGTAGTGTTTTAGCAGCCAGTTTTGAGTTCAAGCCCTGGCTCTACCACATACAAGGTTTTGACTCTGTACAAAGAAAACTTAACCTCTCCAAACCTCAGGCTCATTGTTTTTAAAATGTAGGTGATAACAGCATTGATTACATGTGTTGTTAAGACTAGTGAATGTGAAAAAAACTGTAAAAACTGTGTAAAAAAGCTCTTAGAACCCTAGCCTTGGCACAGAGTTAACACTTACTAGGCACTTAACTGTTCTGCTACTATTAGTATTGTTTCTATGTGCTTTTTTGATATTCAGCTTCACTTCATAGGTAAATCTAAAACAGACAAAATATAATAGTATGATACTGCGCATTAAAAATTCATGCTGTACCAAAACAGTATACATATTTGATTATATTTATTCAGCTTATGGCAATTTGTAAAGCCTTCTTCCAAGCACTGCTTTATTAAAAACAAGTCTTAAAAGACCATTTCTTTTATTTAAGGGTCCTAAATTGTATATGAATATGTTTCCTTTTTCTGCAGTACAGATTTTATGCTATGGTTTCCTGGCCCATATACAGTTAATCCACCAATGTGTTCATTTTAGCTGAAAAAATTAGGCGTGATGCCCCCAGAACAGCCATTACCTGTGAAATGTAATCGAATCTACCAGATAATGTGGGCCAATAATGGTGACTCCATCAGCAGACAGTATGCTGGGACGGCAGCTCTGAAGGTAAATGCTTGCAGCAAGCATCTGTAGGTCATTATGTAGGACACAGGTTAGACTGTGGTTTAAAACCACAGAAAGGTATGTGGGCTCCAGGTTGGGGGTGGGTATAGTTGACTCTTCTGAAATGTTTGGCTAAGGCAGGGCCAGGTAATGTGACTCAAGCAGGCCACACATTATATCAGAGGGGGAGGGGCTTTGTGGACCTGAGGAGGAGTGTATGGCTCTCTCTGGAGGGGCCTGTGTTGCCAGACCCTTCAGTTTTTCAAGGGAGTCTGGAAATCTGAATTTTATACGAAGTGGTTGTTTTTCAAAACTGACAAAACAGAGCATGTCTACTGGCAGGTTTTGGCCACCAGTGTCATGCTTTGTCTTTGAGTTTGAATCTCAACGCTGCCTCTTACTAGCTGTGACCTTGGGCAAGTCACTTAACCACTGTCACTTGTCATACAGGAATTATACTAGACCTATTTTAAAAGACTGTTATGGGATCATATGAGTCAATGCATGTAAGGGCTTAGAATATTCTCGGACACACGTAAATGCAGAAGAAATGTTTTAGTTATTATAATTAGTAAAGTCTTTTGAAGATCCTATAGAGCTAGTCTTCACAGAATATTAAGTATAAAATATAGTCCCTAGTAAATAAATTACTCCATCTGAGAGCGTTGTCCTCTGTGGCAATAGGAAGTGTTTGAATTTGTTTAAATTAGGTTTATGTTGATCATTCTGAAAGATATTTCTTGTCACAGATTGTACCGTCAAGGACCTCTAACAGACATTAATCCTTCTTTTGGGTTGAGTGATAAATATCAAAAGCTTTTTATTGATTATGGAAAGTAAACTTTAGAAGTCTCCTGATACAGGCCAGGTGCAGGGGCTCACCCCTATAATCCCAGTACTTTAGGAGGCTGAGGTGGATGGATCATTTGAGGTTAGGAGTTCAAGACCAGCCTGGCCAACAAGGTGGAACCTGGTCTCTGTAAAAATACAAAAATTAGCTGGGCATGGTAGCGTGCACCTGTAATCCCAACTACTTGAGAGGCTGAGGTGTGAGAATTGCTTAAACCTCAGAGGTGGAGGTTACAGTGAGCCTTGATCGCACCATTGCACTCCAGCCTGGGCAACAGAGCAAGACTCTTATCTCAAAAAAAAAAGTCCTGGTATAAGTTAGCACTTAAAGAGAAATACTTCTCTTTTTCCCCCCTTGATTTTAAACTTCTTTGGGATGAGCAAGCATTCATGCCTTTCTTCTATAATAGAGACTTGTTGCTCTACTAATATTTCCTGTGACTGGCCTAATTGGCAGCATGTTCTTCCTAAATTGTCGGTTTTAGGCCTGAGATTTCTGAGATTGCCTTGGAGAGAAATAGAGGGGTTGGGATGGGGAAAAAGAGACTGCACCTTCCTTGCCTTAGGTTTAAGTCACTACTTCTGTAGGGACTTGCTCTGACATCTTTGTTGTGAAAAGCAAAGGAAACAAAACAGTTTAAGTTGTGACTGAGTTGTTCTGCAGGTGCTGGTGCTATGCAGCAAGGCATGGAAACCTCTGTTTGTCCTACTTGTGTAGAGCTGCCATCCACACACCCAGGCTAAAAGCCCATTGTGATAAACTCCAGGGAACGATCCACATTTTCCCACATCAGAACCTTGGTTTTTGAATATTACACCAGTTTGAGAAGCAAATAGTTTTTATTGTTTTGGTGTTTTGACTTGTAAATTCTAGAAATTCTACACATTGCCAGGAATGGCTTTACCGTAAAGCACCATCTAACTGTGAAGACTTGATGCCACAAGTAGCATGTGTAATTATTTGACAAGCTTAGATCAAGGTAGAATACCAGTAGATATTTTAACTACACTATTTGAAAATTATAAAAGTCATACCTTGGAAATTATAAAAAGCCTGTAGAATTCCACTCTTGAAATGAAAACTCACAGTTTATTTTGGGGATATTCTTGTGTTTAAATAAGACGTCAAAATGAGTTTTTGTTTGACAGGGTGACTTTACAAGGACAGGAGAAAGGAAGTTAGCAGGAGTTATGAAAGATGGAGTGAATTCAGCAAACAGATATTACCTCAACCGATTTAAGGATGCTTATAGGCAAGCTGTTATAGGTAAGAAGCAGAAGAGCTTTGCTTCCTTAAAATTTGTGCCTTCCGTGACTAATATTTTACAGAAACCAGCTTCATTAACATAATGCATGTTTTTTAATATACTTGTGTTTCTGTATTGAGCATCTTACCCAATACATCAAATTCAAATTTTTACAAGATTAGAATTTGACAAATATTGTTGGCTGGAGCAACAAAAGAAGCCATCTATTTCCATGCATATTTGTCAGTTTGTTACTCATGTAATAGAAAGCAGGGTTTGAAGCTCCTAGAGTGTGAAATAAGGTGCCCTAAAACCTCAACAGTTAAAAACTTTATATTCCGTTTTTTTCCATTACTCAAGGCTGAGCAATGTAACCTGATTATTTTTCCTGTATGTTATTTATTGTATGTTCTTGCTGTGGACAAATATACCAGCCTTTCCCATAAGCATGGTTTAACAGAATATTAGGGTACGAAATTTAGAGATTATCCTAACCACCTCATCATTTTTTGGAAGAGGAAATGGGAGGGCAGATTGCCCAGTAGAATTTTTGCATTGACATTTTAAAAATTTAATTTTCATGAAGATGTTACTGTATAAGATTAAACTAAATGCTGAGTGTTCTGGATTAGAACCAGATGTAACATAGCTGACCTGTGGTCCCTGAGAGTCTTTTTGAAATCCTGTTTCTTCACCTGATTATTTAGTGCACACATCAGTCTAGAAGTCCCTAGACACAGGCTGCTTAGGAATTTGAGAAGTCTGATGTAAAGAAGTCTGATTCATTTGCCAGACATGGAGGGTGCGTGCTATGACTACAGAATTGGATTTTAGCAATTGATATTCAAGGAAAAAAAATAAGTTATCTTGCTTCCATTGGTTGATCTAGCTACCCAGTTATATCAGTAAGGACCCCAGTTCTGTCCTCCTCTCAGTTCAGCCATTCATTGTGTCAGCTCCATCCTGATCCTGAAGCTGGCTAAGAGATCTTCAGGGTGAAGAGATAGAGGGCAGTAGCAGTCTGTGCTTGTCTCTTTACTGTGTAGGGCCAGTGGTTGGCAGATCTTCTTTCCCAGAAGCCTCCTCCAGTCTCATTGTCCCATGAGACAATGAGATAGGATGGAATAACTCCACAGGGAATGGGATTATAATGATTTATTAAGGCTGTGCTGTATCCCCCACCAAGAAGAAGTTAGCTTGTCTATCTAGGTTTTTTGCTGATTTTAAAATTGGCTTATCTTTTTGTTATTGATCTGTAGGAGTTCTTTATTCTAGATACAAGTCCCTTACCAGATAGATGAGTTGTAAATATATTCTCTTGTTCTAGGTGTTACCTTTTCACTTTTGTGCTGCTGCTCTTTGAAATACAGTTTTTAACTTTTATGATGTCCAATATGGTTTTTTTTTCTTGTGTTGCTTATGATTTTAGTGTCACATCTTAAAAATCAGGTCTAATCCAAGGTCGCAAAGATTTATGCTGTTTTCTTCCAAGAACTTTACAGTTTTATGCCGTATACTCTCTTTTGTTTTTTAAAAATACATTAGTAAACTAAAATGATGATAGATATTAACAATTCCACCCTAGATTTGATGCAAGGCATTCCAGTGACAGAAGATCTTTATTCCATATTTACCAAGGAGAAAGAACATGAAGCTTTGCATAAGGAAAATCAGAGAAGCCACCAGGAACTAATTAGCCAGCTCTTACAAAGTTACATGAAGTTATTACTGCCTGATGATGAGAAGTTCCATGGGGGCTGGGCCCTCATTGACTGTGACCCCAGGTGAGTTGGAGTGGTGTCCAGGTGACCAACTTGCTTATCCGATGTTGGGAAGTTATGATTAACACTGGCAGATGTCCATAAAGCTATGGGCATGCATGCATGGTGCAAGGCTGTTTCCTCTATGGGCTGGTAGTAAGGGAAGCTGACTGCACGTGCATTGGGTACAAAATTAAGGGGGTTCTAAAAACTTGGTAATGAAGAGAAATATTTTAGTGCAATATTTGATTTTAAAAAAATTCAAATTGGTGAACTATAGCCTGCAGCTGCCTGTGGGTCCCCTGCTCCCTGCAGCCCTAGAATCTAGATTTATTGTATTAATGCATGTAAGTGAATGCAACAAGAGGTACAGCGAGGCTGGGTATTTTTACTGGTTATAAAGTGGTCCTGGCCTTTCATAAAATAAATAGGCCAATTAATATTCTTTTTTTTTTTTTTTTTTAACAAAACCATCCAATTTCAAGTGGTTCTTCAAAATATCAATGAATAACGGGATCTAAATTTATCCACTAGATTGAATGTTTGCCTTTAGGCTGAAATCTAAAACGATAATCCTCAATATTATAAATCAGAAACATTTTGGAAAATTGTAGCCCAAGCTTTAAGAATAAAGCACTCTAGTTTGATTTTATCTTATTATATATTTTGTGTGTTTCTAGTAAGAGGGGGCATAAAATGTGCTTGAAAGTACAATTAAATGAAAGATAGTATTTATATATTAAAATGAATAAAAAACAACATTGACTGTAGATTCATAGGGAAACATCCCATGATAATCCCATGGATTTTTTTCACTTTGATAGTAAATACTGTATGTTTGGATGTAATTTGTGGACTTTTAAAATAAGAGATGAAGTTTTCCTCACACACAACCTAGCAGTAGGTTTTTGTGTTTGTTTAAGCCATTTGGTAAAGCTATTTTGATTCATATTCTTTATTTGCTTTTTTAGTAGCAGCAGTCCAACTTAATGTAGCACCAAAAAAAAAAAAAAAAAAAAAAAACCAGAGTAGTTTTAATACGCACTCAGAAATAACTGCTGGTAGCACACCTGCATTTTCTTTGAGTTTTAACTGCACTTATATTTTTAAGAGAGTGTCATGATTTTCAATACCATCTTTTTCCAATCAAGTATTTTTGTGTCTACTTTGGGATAATCGAAATTGGGAATAACCAAAAGGTTTATTTCTAGTGCTGGCTGCCATTTTGTAGGGTCACATTGCACTTGATTTGATTTCCAATTCTGTAATTTTTATGGAAAATTGGTACCCTGGGGTGAAGAGTATTAAAAAATGTAGGCTGGGCGCAGTGGTTCACACCTGTAATCCCAGCAATTTGGGAGGCCGAGGCGGGCAGATCACCTGAGGTCAGGAGTTTGAGACCTGCCTGGCCAACATGGCGAAACCCCGTCTCTACTAAAAATAGAAAAATTAGCTGGGCATGGTGGCACACACCTGTAATCCCAGCTACTCAGGAGGCTGAGGCAGGAGAATCACTTAACCTGGGAGGCGGAGGTTGCGGTGAGCTGAGATTGCACCATTGCACTCCAGCCTGGGCAGCAAGAGTGAAACTGTCTCAGAAAAAATAAATAAATAAATGTAAAGTGTATATAGCTTTGCTCTTAAAGTTTGCAACAAAATTTGGGTAAGCATGCTTTAAGAGTCATTAGAAGCCTCTTGCAGGCTGGGCACAGTGGCTCACGCCTGTAATCCCAGCACTTTGGGAGGCCAAGGTTGGTGGATCACCTGAGGTCAGGATTTTGAGACCAGCCTGACCAACATGGAGAAACCCCATTTCTACTAAAAATACAAAGTTAGCCGGGAGTGGGGGCACACGCCTGTAATGCCAGCTACTCGAAAGGCTGAGGCAGGAGAATCACTTGAACCCAGGAGGCGGAGGTTTCAGTGAGCCGAGATCGTGCCACTGCACTCCAGCCTGGGCAACAAGAGCGAAACTCTGTCTAAGAAAAAGAAGCCTCTTGCAAAGATTCATAAAAACAGTCATACTTATTTCTGGCAATTGAATTAATCAAAATAATGGTGAATAATGGTGTGGTGGCTCACGCCTATAACCCTAGCACTTTGAGAGGCCAGGGCAAGAGGATCATTTGAGTCCAGGAATTTGAGAACTCGTCTCTACAAAAAAAAAAATTTTTTTTTTTTTTTTTTGAGACGGAGTTTCGCTCTTGTTGCCCAGGCTGGAGTGCAATGGCGCGATCTTGGCTCACCGCAACCTCCACCTCCTGGGTTTAGGCAATTCTCCTGCCTCAGCCTCCCGAGTAGCTGGGACTACAGAAAAAAATTTTTTTAAATAGCCTGGTGTTGTGGCGCAGGCCTATAGTCCCAACTACTCAGAAGGCTGATGTGGGAGGAACTCTTGAGCCCAGGAGTTTGAGTCTGCATTGAGCTATGTATGATTGCACCATTGAACTCCAGCCTGGGTGACAGAGTAAGACCCTGTCTCAAAAAAAAAAAAGGTGAAACAAGAATAGTCCTCTAGGGTTAGGTCTTTAAATCACTGGCTAGGCACAGTAGTTCATACCTGTAATCCCAGTGCTTTGGCAGGCTGAGGTTGGGGGTCAGTTGAGGCCAGCAGTTTCAAGACCAGCCTGGACAACGTAGCGAGACCCTGTCTCTTAAAGTCACCGTTGGGTGATTAGAGTCTCAAATCTTTTAAGTTCTCAGCTACCATATATCTGCCTCAGAAATACCATTGTGCTTCAGTTTTCTTTTCTTCATTAACATGATGAAATGCTTCTCTTTTTTTCCTGATTTTTGACTCCCTCCTCTTTCCAGTGCCCAGTAATTGCATTCCCTATTTCTCTTTAATCCAGCACTATAGAATTTGGCTTTCTGATAACGGAACCAGTGAGTATCTTCTGTTTATCTTCTTTAATTAAAATTACTAGGGCCAGGCACAGTGGCCCACGCTTGTAATCCCAGCACTCTGGGAGGCCAAGGCGGACGATTCACGAGGTCAGGAGTTTGAGACCAGCCTGGCCAACATGGTGAAACCCCGTTTCTACTAAAAATACAAAAAATTGGCTGGGCTTGGTGGCATGCACCTGTAATCTCGGCTACTTGGGAGGCTGAGACTGGAGAATTGGCTTGAACCCGGCAGGCAGAGGTTGTAGTAAGCCAAGATTGCGCCACTGCACTCCAGCCTGGGCAACAGAGTGAGACTCCATCTCAATAAAATAAAGTTAAATTAAAATAAAGTTCCTGATGAAGAATACATTACTATTGGTCACATTTGTTAGATAGCAAGGGTCAATACATTCTTCCTGTTGCTCATTGCTGCATTTGGGCTGTACAGGTGAGGAGTTCTTACCCCACCCCCCCAAAAAAAAAAAAGCAGCTGCCCACTCTTCCTTCACCACAAGGGAAGCTGAAACACATGCATTCAGGGCGTTATCAGGTTTTCAGCACATGGTGCTACCCCTGAAGATGATCCAAATAGTCTCACACGTCATGATGGACAATGAAACTAAGTTCATTTTGTTCAGTCTGTATTGCTGCCTTGTCTGTAGGTGCTAACCTGGTTCAGAGCTTGCAGCTGCCCCACTGTGGGTCTTGGGCTGAGCTTTCTGCCGAGTTTGCCTTTTAGTTGTGTTTTTTATTCTTGTTCTACTTCTTTATTCTTTTGTTTAAGGATAGCTTCTGTTCTGGGCCTCTGAGTCTCCTGGTTACTTTCCAATTTGTTGTTGGATTCCCTCTTTTTCTCAGATGTTGCTACACAGTGGTTTTTGTCCTCTAATTCTTTCTTAGATGGTCAGTTGCCAAGAATGATTGTGAAAGTATCCTTCACCTGTGTTATATACCACAGCCTTTGCTGCCATCCTCATCTTCCCTGTGGTCATTGGTGTCCAAAATAGACCCATCAGAATCATTAGCCCAGTGATTCCCTTTGATCTTCATCCTTTGGGACCCTGAAAGATTCTGAAGATTTTCCCATCAATGCAGGAATCCTTAGCTGAGGTGCTGTCTTTCCTGATGTGTTGCTGGCTGTGAAAATGTTGTGTCTTCTCTGATAATATGTAAACCAGTGTCTGGTGTAGAGTGGTTTTGTCTGTTGGCTCTTCAGTCCAGAGAAGCTGACTTGGGTCTAAGGCAGAGATGGGCAGGGGAGCGCCATCGCTAACCAGGACAGCAGGAGTGTCTGAGGGAATGATGCATTGATTGTCAAGAGGAGGAGGTAGAACAGGGGACACAGGGGTCACAGACTTGTGGAATCTGTGTGCAATCTGCTCTTTGGCAACAGGCATGGCTGCTAAGTTTTGAGACTCTCCACTCTGTTCCAGAAAGATCTCCTCTAAGGCTCATCGTGCCGTACTGTTTGCGTCTAACAGTAGTTGAGGTGTTGGCTGCTTGCTAGGTTTTCCTTGCCCTTTATGGTCCCTGTGGTTAATGTTTTGCTAGAAATGTGTTTCTTTGAAGCTTGGGGACAGGAGGAGGTGGATGTAGGAGCCAGTGAAGCCAATGCTTTGGAGCCAGCAGCTTATCAGGTCATGCTTTCCTTGTTGGCTTGCATAGCTGGATGAGGGCTGCCTACCAGGAGTCTTGGCATTTTTTTTTTTTTAATGGAAGGCACTTCCTGTAGCTGGCTTCAGTGTGAGCCTCTTTTGGAGAGCCAGGTGGTTTAGGGGTTTAGGCTGGGACTTAGGAGGAGCTGGAGGAGATAGAGCAGGAGCTGGGTCTCAGAATGGTTTTCACGTGTTCTCTTTTATTCCAGAAGTGGTGCTTTTTCAGATAGAGAACTGTTACCTTCTTCCTACATTTTCCTCTCCTGTGGATTACGGATTACTCTGAATGGACAGGGGGTGTCATGTGCTGTTTGAGTTTTCAAAGTAATATTATGTTTCTATCTTGATTAGATAATTCTGTAGGAACTCCCCTTCTTACAGGTACCTCTTTACTTTGTCTTGTGGGTGTCATTCTTTCTAATACTGCTGAGATTTCTTTAAATTTGCCACCAATATTTTTCTTCCACTTGCAGGGCTTAAAGATTTTCCCAGTGGTGCTCTATTTCCCTTTCTCTTGATTAGAGATTTGGAAACCTGATCTTGGGCCGAGTTTGCTATAGAACCTCTGTACAGTCCATCAGCTTGGCTGGAGATGTTGACTCAGAACAGAGGCTCCTGGTGGAGGACAAAAGGTGGCCCTGGAAGTGGCAGTGGGTGTGCAGGTCTCTGGAGAGCCAGCCAGTGGAGGGCTCAGCCCTTAGACTTCGGTACTTGCTCTCATTGCCTGCTTGGGTGCCTCAACCATCCACTCCTGGAATATGTGTGTGTGTTTAAACAGTTTTATTGAGACATATAATTCATATAACATAATTCACCTATTTAAAGTATATAATTCAGTGGTTTTTAGTATATTCAGACTTGTGCAGCCATCACCATAGTCAATTTTAGGACATTTTTATCACCACAAAGAGAAGTCCTGTACCCTTTACCTGTTACTTCCCTGCCCCTTACACTCCCATCCCTAAGCAACCATGAATGTAGTACTTCTGTCTCTGGATATGCCCATTCTAGACATTTCATCCAAGTGGAATAATATGTGGCCTTTTGTGACTGGCTGCTTTCGCTTAGGATAATGTTTTCCAGGTTAATCCATGTTGTGGCTTGTGTCAGAACTTCATTCCTTTTTGTAGCTGAATAGTATTTCGTTATGTGGTTAGACCACATAATAATGGTTAATGCTCATCTGTTCTTCTGTTGATGGGCATTTGGGTTATTTCCACATTTTGACCATTGTAAATAGTGCTGCTATGAACATTTGTCTACAAGTTTTCATTTGAACACCTCTCTCTATTAAATAGTTCTTTTGGGTGGAAGTTGCCAGATTATCCAGTAGTCCCATTTAACTTTTGAGAAAATGCCAGACTATTTTCTACAGTGGCCATGCTGTTTTACATTTCCACCAGCAGTGTATTTCAGTACATTCTAGTTTTGGAGGGTTCCAATATCTCCAGTCTTTGCCAACACTAATTTTCCTTTTTATCTAATTGCAGTCATCCTACTTGGTGTTAAGTGGTATCTCATTGTGGTTTTGATTTGCATTTCCCTAATGACAAATGATGTTAAGGTTGGTTTTTTTTTTGTTTTTTTTGTTTTTTTTTTTTTTTTGGGTACTTGTTGGCTGTTTCTGTGTCTTATTTGGAAAAACATATTCAAACTCTTTGCCCATTTTTTAGTTGGGTTGTTGATTTTTTAAGGTTTTGTTGGGAATAGAGCTGGGATTAGGGTCAGGTGAGCGAGGTACAATTATGCAACTACAGGGGTGTATTCTATCTTTACTTAAATGTTTGATGTTTTGTCCATCACATTTATATTTTTGCATTAATTTTGATTTTTTAAAATATTGCACTAATTGTCTTATTGACAAAATTAATGGCACCCTTTAAAATTTGTACCAGAGACCAGTACACTCGCCTCACTGCAGTCCCAGTCAGATGTTTAAACATCTGGTGGAAAAACAGGCAAGCAGTTTGGAAATGCGCAGTCCCAGCAGGACAGCAGGCCTGGCTGCGGGGTGCCAGCCTGGGGCTTTGGGCGCTAGATATCGAGAACTGGGAACCAGGAACTGTCCAGCGCACGCGTGCCTGTCGCAGCCCTTTTCCCTTGCGAGGCTGAGCCCAGCTCTGTCCCGGCCACCCTAGACAGCCTCTGGTGTGGCCTTTCTTGTCCTTTACCGCCCGTTATCACAGGAAACCCCCGACTCAATCAACATTGGGAATGAGGCTCTGAGACTGGAGAGGAAACCGGGGACCTGCAGGGCGCGCGTTGCCTCTCCGTGAAGCCAAGTGGTGTTCCCAACTCGCTTTGACTCGCTTCCTCGCAGTCCAGCCGACTGCCTGGTCCAGGCGTGGTAGTGGAGTGACCAGGCACACGGCAGCCACTGTCCCTTAGGCATGCCATGGCCTAGGGGGCCAGACGCTCGGCGCAGTACAGACGCTCGGCCCGCCACCATCCCCTCTAGCCCAAGCACTGTCCCTGACGAAGCTGAAGCGCCAGCGAACTCTTGCTGGGAGTTCGGCACCCCTCCCCTGCCAGGCCAGGATCTGTGCCCTTTGTAGGGGGTGCAGTACGCGCAGGACGGAGCGCGCATGCGCACTGGCAGGCAGCCGAGGCCGGAAGTGAGCGTCAGGAAGCTAGAAGCGTCCCTTGGGCGTGGCTTGGCGCAGCCGTGTCGCAGTTGCCGCATTTGCCGCATTTGCTGCGGGCGCGAGGTTGGGTGCAGGCGGCTGTCTGACTGAGCCTCGAGGCATCGACGGACGGACGGACGGACGGACGGACTGACGATGCCGCGCTCCCACAGGTCTCACTCTACCGCGCGGCGCGCTGCCGCAGCTGCCACCGCCACCACCGCTGCCACTGCCACCGCCACAGAGCCCCCGTCTGAGGGCCCTCTGGCTATGACTTTCAAGATTTTTCTCCTTTTTGCAGGACTTACTGTTAAAGTTCCTGTGGGGTTATATTTTACCTGTAAATTACTTCTTTTCCAGACTCTGTTGATGATGTCCCCTGATGACAGCGGCTTTTACGCGACCATTGTCTCAGTGGTCGGGCTGCATGTGGTGCTGGCAATTTTTGTCTTCATAGTGTGGAAGGAGGGCTTGCCCCAGTGGCGGGAAGAGAAAGACGAATAGAGCAGCTTCTTCTAAAGAGCTGCAAACGGGGTGGGGGGGATACCCAAAGGGTTTTTCATTTTCTTTGTTTGTATTGAACGTGCTTTTTGTTGTTGTTGTTGTTGTCGTTGTTGTTGTTTAAAAGGGAAGGGTGGGTGGGGAGGGAATTAAATATTTGCTGCAGCTAAGACTTCAGTAAAATGGGGTGGGGGTAGGGTTGACATTTTCCGACCACCTGTTACGTGCCAAGTGTTTTTTCATTAAGGACATGTTTTTGACTGAGAATCATGTTTGGCTGATGTAAATATTAATGCCAAAATAAGCTAGTTAGTAGAATTTATTTCACATTAAAATGTGTCGTGACGTAATTTTTATGGCTTGGCTCAAGCAACAGTTTTCAGAGTGCACGTAAGTTCAATGCATGAAACTTAACTACGTCTTACAGTATTATTTGGTATTATTCTCCATGAAGCTGCCTGAATCGGTCTCCTTTTCCCATTGATTAATTGGTTAATGCTCAGATTTTGGCTCCTAGAATCGCTTTGTGTGTTCCTGGTTCTGGCATCTCATTGCGTCATTTGTTGTATTTTTGGTATATTATTGTACGTGCAAATCGAGGTGAATTTTTTGTTTTAGATTAAGACTGTTAGACTTAAGCTACAACAAGGTGGCGCTGAGGTAAAAAACTGCGATTTAAGATTTTGGTAAATCCTTCTCTGCAGTACCTGTTAAACAGTGACCTCATTCTTGCGCAGATTCAGTATGTGGTTTAAGTTTCACCAACAAACGCTTTTTTTCCACTGTTATTTTCCATTCGTTTTTAGTAGCATTTTGATAAGGTCTAGGGAGTAGGTATGAAATCCCAAAGCAGAAATGTCGGCTTTCTTAGAGTGGAATTTGGAGACACTGAGTGTAAGAATGCAGAAACATCTCTACCTTTTGCTGGAAAGGCTATTATTGTTAGGTTAATATTAGACTAAAAGTTTCATTTTAATTCAGATTCTGCCTTTGTTATTTGTAGATTTTATACTTTAAGAATTTTCTTGTTGGTTATTTTATAAGGATGTACATTTTACTGTAGTTTTGGTTTCATGGTTCATCAACACTTAATACCTGGATTCTAAATCTTATTTTCATCATTGATTTTAGAGTGGGTATAAATATTACAAAATAGACTTAGAATAAGGAAGTGTTTGTTTCTTGAAAGCCAAATAAATTAATCTATAATGACAAAAATGCAAAAGTAGCTTGGATTTATTCCATTTTTGCACATACTGTATTCATGTAAAAGTCTTTCAAAAGATGCATTTCACATGAATGTAGAAATATCCTGAGTGCCTACAGTGTGTTATTTTGAAGATTAGCTAATGTGAGATGATTTAGATGATTTCTCCCTTCAACTCTCACATTTTTCTTTCTTCTTCCCTTAACTCTTCTCTATCATCCTCCAGTCCCCCCACTTCCTCACCTAAAATTGTCCCATTTCCCGAGGGACCGCTTCCTCCTTCGGCTGCCTTTCTCTACGCAGGGACCTCCCCTCAGCTCCAGCCCTTCTCCCTCCATCCCTCACTTCCCACATCTGCTTTTCCTTGTTTTTTAAAGACTATCCAAATGGATAGATTGTATTACATCTAACTTCAGTAGAACTCATTGATTATCTTGTCATCCCCCCCCACCCCCAGCCAATCTTTTGTCCTAAGTAGCTCTGCTGAAGAAATATGCTTGGCAAAAAATGCAAATGAAAATATTTAATCTTCTGTGTCATATTTAGCCTCATTGATGCTACTCATAGAGATGTGGATGTGCTGTTACTGCTTTCTAACTCTGCCTACTACGTGGCCTAGTAAGTTGCTTATTGATTTAAAGCATTTGATTTTGTTTTAACTTGAGTAAATTTTTTTTAGAATTCATTTAAAAATGTGAGAATATGGTTTTGTTACATATTTTATGAAACATCATTGAACCCCTTTACCTTATATAGCTGTTACGTTATTCTAACTTCCTTTAATCTCTATCGGTTTGAAAACATGATTTTACAGTTAGATTAATATGTAAATCTTATATTGTATACTTTTGGCATTTGATATTATTTCATATATATCTCCCAGATTTTGATATACTCCATAAATTTTTAGCACTAATGCCCACATATCATTGTTTCTATTAGTGTAGTAAAGTTTTTCCCCATTGTTAGGTATTAAATTACTTCCAATTTTTTTGTTAATACGAACGACGCAGTTGTCTTTATGCAGTACCATGTCTGTGCGTGCATGCACACTTCTTTGGGTACAAGGGTATGATGAATTCAGACTTTTGTGGTTTGTTGTCAGACTGATCTCCAGAAAGACTATCAATTAACAGTGCTAGTAGCAAAATACAAGTACTTGTTTCCTCTTATGTTACTGGAATTGTTTTATTTTTACTAAGTAAATATTCACCTTACTTTTGGTTTTGTGTAAACTGTTATTTTTTAGTCATTTGCTCAGATGCCCGTTGGCATATATCATATGAATCTTTCATTCTGGATTTTGGATATCAGATGTAACAGCTGTATTGGCTGTATTGTTCCCAAATACATAGTCTGTTTCTCTCCTCTCTCCCTCTCCCCCCTCTCTCTCCCTCCCCCCCTCTCTGTTTTCATTTTATGAGTTTTTCTAAAACTGAAATTATTTTAACCTTGTAGTTGGTTTTTTTAACTGTTAGATCTGTTATTTTCCCTCTGTGGTTGAACTATATATGTTATTCTACTTTAATTTTTAAAATAGTTCTTACATTTTAATGTTTTACCCCAGAATGTATGTGCTGCAGAAGATTTTGTTATCTTAACTGTATGTAATAGTTTGCAGCTATTATGCCTTCCTTGACAAGCCAAATATGCTTTTCATTTTAATCCTGTTTTTACTTCATTTCCCTTTATCTAGTTATGATGATGAAGTTGATAAAGTAAACCAGTATCAACGACTAAGTCTAGAAGACCTGGAAAAAATCGAAATAGGTAAGTTTTAACATACTAATCAAGTCATAAAAAGCAAATGCTGTTGTTTTCAAGAGGGGGGTCAAATTAT
This sequence comes from Sapajus apella, assembly GCF_009761245.1. Classification (NCBI taxonomy): domain Eukaryota; kingdom Metazoa; phylum Chordata; class Mammalia; order Primates; family Cebidae; genus Sapajus; species Sapajus apella. The sequence continues at coordinate 23,095,336 of NW_022436953.1, forward strand.
TTAAGCAAGTACATGGTTTAAGTTTCACCTACAAATGCTTTTTTTTCACTATTATTTTCCATTTGTTATTAATAGCATTTTGATAAGGTCTAGGGAATAGGTGTGAAATTCTAAGACAGAAGTGTCAGCTCTCCTTACAGTGGAATTTGGAGACCAGAATAACGTCTGTTAGAAACCAGAAAAGGGATATTCCAAGCTGTCTACCTCTTAGAACGTCCTTTCTAGTCTTTATAGGTTAGTGATGGATATAGTCTAATTATAATAACTATTCCTTTTATTATTTACCTTATGAAGATTACCCCAGGGATCAAAGTTAAATGATTGAGATTGAAAGAGTTCTTCTAGCCTTATCAAACCAATGGTCACCAGAAGTTTGTATTTTGTGTGTTGTCATTTATATTATGAAGATAAATGTATTGGTCTTTTGAAGATAATAGAAGAAAATGCATGTTTTGTGAAAGATTTAATTTTACACATATTCATTTGGGTTTTTAGGTCCTGAGCCAACTCTTTTTGGTAAGCCCAAGTTTTCCTGCATGCGACTCCACTACAGATACAAAGAAGCAAGTGGCTATTTCCACACCCTGCGAGCTGTAGTGCGCAATCCTGAAGAGGATGGAAAAGGTAAAAAGAGGAAGAGATGAAAGTATTCAGTGAAAACTCTGTATTTACTCTTAAAAGCCCAAATGGAACTGGGAACATTTCATATCGTAACCAACTGAATGAGAGCAGATCTAGGGAATAGCTTTGGAATATGAGGCCTTGAAATAGCAACTCTGTTTCCATTATTTGACTGTATTATTTAGTTTGGGACAAGGAACTCTACAGTGGGGATTCTCAGTGAGTTTGGCCCCATCACTGATCACATGGGCGCCAAGGCTTTTCACACATCATGTCCCTTTCATTTGTGGCAGGCAGGGACCATGCCTGTCTGGTTCATAGCTGTTCTCAGCATCTGGCATGGTGCTAGAACATGAGTTAGAACAGACTTTTAGTTCCTCAGTTTCATTCTTTTGCTTTTGTTCTTTTCTCTTAAAATGTTAAAACATTGTGAATTAGTGGGGAGAGTAGCGAACAGATAGCAGTTCACTAAATCAAAACAAATAAATTTGTATTTAATCATATGACCACAAATTTCAGTCAGTGCTATGAGTTAGAATTGCTGTTTTTTTTAGTATGTTTATGGAGAAATGGCAAGCAGTTATATTTGGGTTGCAGATACTCTTCAATGCATTGCAGAGATGCTGCAGATCACCAAGCAAGCCATGGGATCAGAGGTACCCATAATTGAGAAGAAACTTGAGAGGTGAGTATACTGCTTCTCTCAAGAATAAAGGCATTATTATCCAAAGTCTTATTTCTTTAAAAGTATTTGCAGGGGGAAAGAAGTAAGGGGGAAAATGGTAAGGTGTTGGTATTTAGAGAGGTAAGGATCACATTTCTGCAGATCAAAATTTTTACATTCTTCATGTATACAATTTTCAGATAAGTTTTAGACTTACAGAAGAGTTGCACAGGTAATTCAGAGGGTTTCCATATACCCTTAATTCGTCTTCCTTTACAGCTTACATAACCATAGACCATTTATCAAAACTAAGAAACGGACTGTGGCACAGTAAGATGAAATAACCAAAGTACAGAACTTACTAAGATTTTACTAGGTGTTCACTGACATCCTTTTTCTGTTCCAGGATCTAATCTGGGATTCCACATTGCATTTAGTTGTCTCTATAGTTTAATGTTATTTCCTCAATTTTGTTTTTTCTTTCATAACTTTGACATTTTTTAAGTTACTGGTCAGCTGTTTTGTAGAACATCCCTGAATCTAGGTTTGTCCAGTGTTTTTTCCTGATTAAGCTGAGGTTACACATTGTCAGGAAGGACACTCAGAAGTGATGGGCACTTCTCAGTGTATCATGCCTTGGGGAGGGGAGGACATGATGTCCCTATGCAGTATTGTTGATGTTCACCTTGATTACTCGGCTAGAGTAGCGTCTGCCAGGATTCTGCACTGCAAACTTTGTGTCTTCCTCTTTATAATTGCTAAATATTTGGGGGAAATCCTTTGAGACTGTGTAGTTTTTGTGTAAACTTAATTCTATTCATTTTCATAACCATTGTTGGATCTTATCTATAGTAATTATTCCTGTCATGATCTATGGTGATTTTTCTAATTCTCATTCCTTCTACACTTAATTGGAATTCTTCTGGTAAAGCCACTGCACCCAGACTCTTGTACACATTTTTAACCTATGTAGGTTAATAACCTTTTATTGCTAAAGATTGTATTTTATGCATTTTCCACATTACTCTAGAATTCATAACTATCATTTAAATAGCTGCCTACTGTGATCTGTTTGCAGACGTATTGGGTGGGTTCAGAATGTGGACTCTGATTGGCCAGGTTTTTTTTTTTTTTAACTCCTGGTTCTATCAATTACTCTTTAATCTTGGAAAACATACTTAATATTCCTTTACTTCAATTTTGTTATCTGTAAGAGAAAATCCATGTTAGTGCATTGCATGAACTGAATGACAATGCACTTAACCTGGCACACAGCTATTAAACCCCATTGCCAAGAATTTTGGTTGCTAGCATTTTTTCCTTTTATAAAAAAGTCATGACAGATATCTTTGTCATGTATTGCTTTTTCATGTTTAGGATAATTTCTTTAGAATAGCATCCCCAGGTTGTGAATCTGGATTGAAAGATGTGATCTCCAGAGTCCTTTAACCCTGCACCCACCTCCTTTAAAGGTTGCTTATCCTCAGTTTCAAGAAAAACTTTGAAGACCCACAGTTTCATTTTCTTGAGTGACATGGCATTTAAAATATGCTTAGGATATCCCTCTAGGTGTGTTTAAACGTTTTGTTACAGAGTAACACTGACTGTCTCCACAAGTACTTAGGTAGGTGGTATTTTGCCAAGAGAACCAGTCTGAGAGCAAGCCCCTGCAAGGATTTTGCCATCCCTGACAATTTGTGTGGCCACAAGTGATGCATTTAAAACTCCTAAGTAAACAACTAATGAGAGGCAACATTGAAAATTTTTTCTAAGTGCTTTGTAGAGAAAATAGTGTGTTCTAAACACTTGGCTTTTGAATTTGGGAAAAGAATGCCTATGAACAGATTATTTCACATTTTAAAAGTATGGCTTTTCTTTCTAATGAGCATCTGTCGGGTTTTGTGGTCCACATTCTACTAGTGAAGAGAGCCATTTGGCCAGAAGAAAATTACTTGGGCTTTTGTTAAAGAACTATTTTAACCTCCTTTTTCCTGCAGTATGCCCACGATCAGTGATCTTGCATGACCAGCAGTGCAAATGCACATACTGAGACATTTGTGGCAAATAGCACCGACTTCTCTCATTTATAGCTGTCAAAAGGGATACCAAAAGAGAAGACACTCAGAGTAATTGTGTTAAATGTTCCAAATCTTGTAAAATAAATTCAGATAACCCACAGGACATATAAGGAATATCTTGCTCCTTTCTGCTCCCACTACCTGAATTGAGCCACACAGATTCCCATTTACAGTCAGATTTCTTTGCTGATGGTATAGATGGTGGCTGTGCTAGACACCACATGTGGTTGTGAAGCCTTTTAGAATACAACTAGGCAGAATTGTCAGGTGTGCTGTAATCATAGAACACTGCGTATTGCTTATATTGAATTAGTTCAAAAAGGAATATTAATCATCTTTTGAAAATTTTATGTTGAAATGATTTTTGTATATATTGGGTTAAATTACTATTAAAATTCATTGCTGCTTTTTAATGTGGTTGCTAGAAAAATTGTAATTACATATATATTTCACATATTTCTATTGGACAGCACTGTTTTAATGTCAACACTGAGGGATTATCTATCAGCAGTGTACTGTTTTCAAGAAGTTGGGACCAATTTAAAATGCTTTCACCTATATTAATTGGAACTGGTATATTGTATTCCATGGGGAATTAACTTTTTTTCCTCTTCTCATTTGTAGGAAGAGCAGTAAACCGCATGAAGACATCATTGGTATCAGATCTCAAAACCAAGGTTCTTTGGCCCAGGGAAAGAATTTTTTAATGAGCAAATTTTCATCTCTAAATCAAAAAGTGAAGCAGACCAAATCCAATGTAAATATTGGCAACCTCCGAAAGCTAGGAAACTTTACCAAACCTGAAATGAAAGTTAACTTTTTAAAACCAAACTTAAAAGTAAATCTTTGGAAATCAGATAGTAGTCTTGAGACTATGGAAAACACAGGAGTGATGGATAAGGTTCAGGGAGAGTCTGACGGGGACATGTCTTCAGATAATGACTCATACCACTCTGATGAATTCCTTACAAATTCTAAGTCTGATGAAGACAGGCAGCTCGCTAATTCATTAGAGAGTGTAGGGCCAATAGATTATGTTCTTCCTAGTTGTGGTATTATTGCGTCAGCACCTCGATTAGGCAGTCGGTCCCAGTCTGTTAGCAGCACTGATAGTAGCACTCATGCTCCTTCAGAGGTTACTCTTGCTCATGGGAGTGGGCTTGGAAAAGGCCAGGAGTCGTCTTTGAAGAAAAGTCCCTCTGCTGGCAACATACACATATTGACTGGCTTTGCCAAGCCTATGGATATTTACTGCCACAGATTTGTGCATGATGCACAAAACAAAGTGACCCACCTATCAGAGATCAGATCTGTCTCTCAGCAGGCTAGTCAGGAAATAAATCAAATGACCGATCAAGTTTCCAACGAAGAAACCCAGTCAGAATCAACAGAACAGACCCCTTCTCGGCCGTCTCAATTAGATGTGTCTCTTTCTGCAGCAGGCCCACAGTTTTTGTCAGTTGAGCCAGCACATTCAGTTGCATCTCAAAAGACCCCCAGCTCCGCTTCCAGCATGCTTGAACCGGAGACAGGGCTTCATGTAACTCCTTCTCCTTCAGACAGCAGTAGCAGCAGAGCAGTCTCTCCCTTTGCCAAGATTCGAAGTTCCATGGTCCAGGTTGCTAGTATTACCCAAGCTGGATTAACCCATGGGATAAACTTTGCTGTGGCAAAAGTTCAGAAGAGTCCGGCAGAATCTGAAGTGATTAATGAAGTCCGGCAAAATGAACTTAAAAACATGTTTATACAATGTCAGACACGGATAATTCAGATTTAGCTTTTAGCCAGAAGAATACTTCCATGGCTTTTATTTAAAAATATGAAAATAAATTTTCACCTCTTGGGGTATTTTAATTGTACTGTCCGAATCCAGAGATCACCAATTCTGTTTATTGGAAAGGGTTTTAAAAGGAGTCTGAACCTGAGTAGATTCCAAAATTTTAGAGCCAAGACTACAGAAGTGCATCATTCTAGAATGTGTAGAACTGAGGAGCTTATACACTACAGAAAACTTTGCTTATTTGAAAGTAGTTCAGCAACAGGTCACTTTGGGATATAACCTGAACCATTTTTTGGAGTGGGGTAGGTGGAATACATTAAGTAGACACAAGAGCTGGACATGCAGCGTTTTTCATAATTTGTTTCATTTGTCAGTTCATTCTTGTCTGTTGTTACCTCTACAAAATAACTTATACATTTAGTTTTTAGTGACTTTAACATGTTACTGAAGCATTTGAATTTAAGAGTATTTTGGTTTGATGGCTCAGCTATTCCCTGAGGAGTTAATTGAGGGTTGACACTAAAATCAAGGAATGAATACTCATTTGATCCTAATTTTTCCCGTATTCTACTTGAACACATTAAAAATATTCTGCTGCCTATACCGTGTAAACGTAGGAGCATTAACACTTGCCAGTCACACGGTAAACCTGATGGTAACATCAGATGTGAATACCAGCACCTATTAAATTTCATTTTGCTGTTTTCAGGAATGTAGGAACACATACATTGGCTACTGGAAATTCTATAAGGAAGTCAGATTTTAATTTATTCCTGGAGGGACATCCTCAACATCTTATGTAGACAACTTACAACTTTACACTTTAGGCTGGGCCAAGTGCACTGCTCACACCTATATGCCAACACTTTTGGGAGGCCAGGAGTTTGAGACCAGCCTCAGAAATATCTGTCTCTACCAAAAACATACAAAAATTAGCCAGGCGTAGTAGTGCATACCTGTGGTCCTAGCTACACAGGAGGATTACTTGAGTCCATGAGGTTGAGGCTGCAGTGAGCTGTGATTTTGCCACTGCCCTCCAGCCTGGGGGACAGGGCAAGACCCTGTCTCAAAAAGAATTAGTCTGAAGCACAACTGTGCTAAAACTGGTCTGACTATAACTCTGACCACACAGAACCAGGGCTGCCTCTGTAATCCACACAAGAAAGTTGCACAGCATGTTCCAACAAGTATTGGTTTGTCTGATATCTTTAGAGCTTTACTCTGTTGAAGTGATTCTCAGCTGAACATTATGTCTGTTGTAACTTTGATAAGCATTCCACTTTTGTTATTTATTGGTGGTATCTTTTTTTTTTTAACGTGTTAAATCTTGTGATTATTAAAATAAAGTACCATGGTAATTTAAAGTGACAATGTGTATGAGAATTCCTTGCATAACAGATGAAAGAATTTGTAAATAGAGCGAATTTGCTGTAACTGAACACTTGTCTAGGTGTTGCCAGTATTTTACTCCTTAGAAGTATACTCATGATTTAAAAAAAATGATGAATGGATCAGAAACTATACTTTAAAATCCAAACATTCAAAACTGAATGCTCTCTTCTACCAACTTCTTCCAGGTCCTAAAAATATTAAGGGTTCCCAACATGGGAGAAAATACAAGCCAATGTTATGTGATAAAATGCACATTTAAGCTCCACAGAAATTAGTTTGAAAGAGATTTTTGAAAAATTAAGAAGGCAAAGTTTCAAATGGTTATACAGGAGTCTGCTCAGTTTCCTGGCCATTCACACAGGATTAATGCTGTACCTTAAATTACAGCAACAAACTTGACTGTCCATCCATGTATACAGGTAAGGGACAAAGGGCTTCCGTAGCCAAGCGCTGCGCTCCACTCCGCTGCCTGGGGGGGGCATTGAGCAGGAAGGCCTCTCGCACCATCTCCTCCACTTCGGTTCAGCTCTTTCATGTCTCCACCAGGAGGACGTGGTTTCTTCCCACACAGATCACAAGGGATGGTGAATCTTATTCATGAAAAACAGCTCACAGTACTGTTAATTTGGGAAGTTTTATTTACTGGAAAGTTTCTTTCAAGGGAACTTTTCTGCAATACCAAGCAATTTATGTACTTTTCTTTGGTAAATTACAATTTACATCGGCACAAAAAACACATGATGACTAATCTACTTCGCTCGAGGACAGAAAATGTGTTTTATCCTCACAAATCCAGTTAAGCCTTCATTTTATTTCTAAAAGTTTAAGGAAGGTCTAGTCTACCAGTTTTAAAAAGAAAACCAGTTAAATTATATAAACATTATTTACATTAGTTTATAAAAATAGATTTGAGTTTAGGAAAAGTTGAACAACTAGTGATTTTTACGTCAGTTATTAGGTAAAATGAATTCCTCGGTTTTTCAAGGCTGACCCTGTTTCCTTGGTTAACAATGACAAGTTAGGCCTTACAGGAAAAAAATGTAAGGGATCCTTTATCTGTCTCCAACTAAGTAAGTTACTTACTAAAAGAAGTCAAGTCTTGACACCATTGACAGCTTAAAAAGTAATATCCTAACCTTTCTGGAGACGCTGGTTGTCATAACCATGTTACTGTATAGTCTGTTAGTTTGCACTGTTAAAACGAATTAGTCTGGAGAAAACCTACCTGCAGTTGTATGAGGCTGTTACTGGAGTAGCAGGTGTTAGCTGATTTAACATACTTGGAACCAACTGGAAAATTCATATAAAATGCTAAAAATCCAAATACAATCAAAGCAGCTAAATGACATTAGGAAAAAAACTTTCTAAAGGGGGTATTGTTTTTTAAGTTTGCTATTTTGTTTTCATATTTGGGCAAAACTTTGTAGCGCAGCATTCCCTTATGCATGGTTCTAAAATGCACTGGGATAGAAGAAAATAAGGAAAATGGAGTATCTTGGTTTATTTTGCCCCCAAAAGCTACATTCATTCCATTTAAAGAACTATTATTCTGAGATTGTCCTTTTATGGGGAGAAAAAAAAAAAACTGGTGACAATACAGTGATTTATTCAGATTACTTGGCAACCCTACAGTCCCCCAAATTTTTGGAAATATTACTACTGGTCCATAAAATACAAACGTCTGGGAACCACTGCTATGTAAAAGTCTAGTTTTGCAGGCTGTTAACAAATGTTAAGTGCGAAAAAGTTTCTGTGGCCAAACGTCTGGGAAATGACAGTACAGAATTTCACGTAGTCATGTGAATCAATGGCAAGCACACCTCCATCCCTCAAAGTTGGACTACTGAATGCACTCAACCCAATGCTAACTGGAAAACATAAAAACCTGAAGTGCACAAGTCCTCTGACTTTGAAATTCCAAAAACCTTCATCTCAGCATTTCAACAGTCTGGCCTATGACTCAGCTGAAGCTAAGGAAATGGTATAATCAGCAACATTATCAATATTAAACTTTTAATATCAAATACTTTTTTTTTTACATTATTACTAATTTATATAATTATAAAACAAACTTCAAAAGCTCCATGAAATCAGTAAGGTAAAAGTCCTTACTGAATATCATATAAACATCAGATGTTACGAGGCTTGATTTAAGGAAACGTCATTGGTTTGTGATAGAAATTACCTATAAAACAATGTGGTATAAATGAGTATCTGAACTTTACAATTATGTGGCTACAATTTGCCCATTGCTCTTCATAGGTATCAGATTTTTAAAGTTCATTTCCATTCACACATTTTTGCTGCTGAAGCCTCGTTCTTCTGAAAGACTCTAGCTGCTTTGCTCTCAGCCATCGTTCTCTTGACAGCGTTGTCTGACCAGCACTGAGAGATAGACACCTGGTTTGAAATACAAACAAATTTAAGTCTAGAACTGGGACAGTAAGTCTTACATTTTTTTAAGACTGAGGAATACTCTGTAAAATACAGACCACATATGGGAGACAAGATCGTCTGGTAGTTACACACAAATCAACAGCCAAGTTAGACTTCTACAAAGAAATCTTTGAAGAGTCAGAATTGGAGGGTGGCTCACTCTTTGAAGCTTAGAGAACAAGCACCATGCCTGTTCCACTGAAGGGATCACCATCAAACTTGACTGCCCCTCAATGAGCCCTTTCATACAGCGTTTTTAAAAGGAAAAGTTCATTTCCGTTTTCAGAAGTCTGCCTCAGTTACTGCTGAATAACTGAGAAGATTTATAAACACAAGCTCACCGAAAAAGGAATGATGGACATGCACCACTTACCGAGCCACCACAAGCAGCTGGTGAAGATCATCAGCAGTGATGCTCTGAGGGTCGTTCTTCCGCATTTCCACAAAGTCATCTTCAACTGCCTTTATCAAAAGAGTAAATGTAAATGACATGCGTTTTTGTAAGGAAGAGAAAATTAACATGGTTCCTTGACTGATGGAAAAATGAGGATGTCAACCTCTTAGACAAAGGAGACAACAGGGAAAGTACGAAAGCATATACATAAATAATGCTGATGAAAAATAACGAAACTCAGATTCATTTAAGGTCAAGCAAACATAAATCGGCAACTGGCATAAGAACTATGCTTTTCAACAAAGGGAAAAGTGATGCTAGTGAAAATGGCAGAGAAAAGACTGCAGAAAACTGTCTCTACTGTTAAGAACATCGATCAAAATCAACTTTTTTAAAACTCTGGAAATAAAACCACACTTGCAGCAATCCAGAGAGCATTTATGCAAGAAAACCAGGTGATTATTGGCAAGAATGTTGAGCCTTGTTGCCATTTTAACATGTCCTATTCCTATATTCTACCCCCTTCCCCTCCAGGTGATATTAATAGCTTCAAAACCTAACAGCCTGGCAGCCACCGGAAAGGGCTAGAGCTCTTTCAAAGTGCCATTCCCAGAGAACTGTCTTCTGACCACCTGTCTAGTGGCTCCCTGGAATAACCATTTACAAGGTTGTCTTCATGTAACCTGACTGAACCACCTCTTTCCCCAGGGCATTTATCAAAAACAATCAGAAGAAATTGTCAATCACCCTAGCTACGTGACACACTGGATAATAGTTGTAGCAAACAGGCTAACCCAAATCCTTAAACGGAAAAGCTAGTTGGGAAATGAGATGTCCGCGGAGGGCTCTGAAAACCTCACATATGTAACTCCTAGGAACTTAGAAGGCTGCAGACATGCTCAGAGACATTAAACTCCCACCTCTGGATAACCTGGAGGCTCTGTGCAAACAAGAAATGAAGACTAGGGCAGGCTTGTAAATTGTAAAAGACTAAGTGTTGAAGGCTTGCCCCAGCTTTTATTTTTATTTATGATTATTATTCACCCTTAGACTGGGAGACCAACTGGGAGAAAGAAAATTTCCTGGCATTTAAATGGATTGGAAATTTCTTTCCAATCATTAACCGCAAAACTAACAGCAAAGACTTCAATGCCCCACATGTGACAAAAGATACAGACTTTACAGAATTAGTCAAAAAAGTTACTAAACAACCTACCAACAGTAACAAATAGCAACAACAACAAATCCTAAGTAGGTTTAATTTCCAGAGTCTGACTTCCAAAGCAGAGTTGCCATATTATATTATTTAAAATGTCTGATTGTGGCTAGTGTGGTGGCTCACGCCTATGATCCTAGCACATTGGGAAGCCAAGGTGGGAGAACTACTTGAAGCCAGGAGAAGGCCTCATCTCTACAAAAAAACAAAACAAAACTTTAGTTGGGCATGGTGGCGCACACCTGCAATCCCAGCTACTGAGGCAAGAGGATCACCTGAGCCCAGGAGTTTGCTGCGACTGTGCTACTGTACTACTCCAGCCTGGGTGACAGAATGAGACCCCATCCATCAATCAAATAAAATGTCTGGTTTTCAACAAAAAAGTGCCAAGAAACAAGAAGGTATGGCTCACACTCCTGGGGGAAAAGGGAGTCCACAGAACTGTCCCAGAGGAAACTCAAACATCAGACAGAAAGACTCTAAATTGGCTATTTTAAGCATTCAAATAACTAAAGGAAACCACATATAAAGAACTTCAGGAAAATATGAGAATGATGTCTCACCAAATAGAGAATATCAATAAAAAGAAATAACTTTTTAGAAGAAGCAAAAATTCTGGAGTTGAAAAATATAGTAAAAATTATCTAGAGGTGCTCAGATTTGATCAGGCAGAAGACAATCACTAAACCCGAAGATAAGTTTTCACTAAGATGAGTGTAAGAAACAACAAAAAGAAGAATGAGGAAAAATGAACTGAGCCTTGAAGACCTGTGGGATATCATTAAAAACAGCATCAGATAGTGAGTATCAGAGGGAGAGGAGGGAGAAGTGAGGCAGAAAGAAACATGGCCAAAACCTCCCCAAATTTGTTGAAAATTTCCCCAAAATGTGAATTATTCTGCACCTCCAAGAAGCTCAACAAACTCCATGTAAGATAAACTCAGAGACAAGTAGACACATCATAGTCAAAACTGTCAAAAGCCAAAGAATCTTGAAAGCAGTGAGAGAAAAATGACTTGGTGTGTACAAAGGATCCTTATCAGAAACTAGCTGGCTTCTCAGCAGAAACCAGAGGCCAAAAAGTGGTGGGAGGACATATTTGAAATGAGACAAAGAGCACAAGCCAAGAATTCTACACCCAGCAAAACTAGTCTTAAGGAGAAATTAAGATTTCCAGATAAACAAAAACTTAAAGAGAGCTGGGCATGGTGGCTCACACCTGTAATCCCAGAATTTTGGGAGGCCAAGGTGAGAGGATCACTTGAACCCAGGAGTTCGAGACTAGCCTGGGCAACACAGGGAGACTCCCCCCTCATCTCCACACACAAAAAAATAAAAATAAAAAAATTAGCTGCATGGCACATGCTTCTGGTCCCAACCATTCAGGAGGCTGAAGTGGGAGGATCGCTTGAGCCTAGGAGGATTGAGGCTGCAGTGAGCCACTCTAGCCTGGGTGACAAAGCAAGACCCTGTCTCAAAACAACAACAACAAAAAGAATTTGCACAAGTAGACCTGCCATGCAAGAAACACTAAAGGGAGTTCTTCATGCTGAAAAGATACTAGACAGTAACATGAACTCACGTGAGGAAATAAAGGATGCTGGTAAAAGTGACTGCACAGGTAAATAGAAAACAGTACAACAGTCTTTTCCGTTTAGAACTTTTTTCCTCTAATTTAAAAGACAACTGCAAAAACAGTAATTCTAAATGTGTTGATGGACATACAACAGCAGTACAAGAGAAGGGAGAAGGAAGGAAATTAAAAAGGGGCAAAGTCTTTGTATAATGTATTATAATTAAACTGGTGTTACCCATACAAAAATTTTAATTAAAAATAACTAGACAAACTGGTATTAATCCTTAATAGATGACTATAGCTAACATGTTAAGTTTATCCCCCCAGGGCAACCACTAAGAAAGTAAGAAACTTCAAGGGATTAAAATGGGACAGTGGAAAATACCTATTTCAAACAAAAAGACAATAATGGAGTAATAGAGGAAAAAAAAAAGAGAAGATAGAAAACAAATAGCAAAACTACCTTATCAGTCATTATGGTAAATGTAAATTAGTTGCATACTGCAATTCAACACAGGGAAATTCTTTATTTTAAACCAGACATACCTTGGTTATTTCATCAGATATGCTATAATCCAGGAATCTCAAAAGGGTTAGATAAATGCGGAATTTGTTCAGCATGGAAGGCAGCACGGCTGAGAGAAGGCTGTTCATGTATTCCTCCATGTTTGGTGGAATAAGCTGGGGCTGTAAGTGAATCTGGCAGTCTGCCTGAAAAGAGAAAGAGTACACTGTATTTTCTGAGTTCCTAATCTACATTTTTAAAGAAAGATGCATCATCTCTGTCAGCCCCTATGGGAATTAGAAAATACTATTTATTATTTAAGGGGAGGGAATAATATTGTTTTTTTATATGTGCGTGAGACAGGTTTTGCTCTGTTGCCCCGGCTGGAGTGCAGTGGTGTGATCACAGCTCACTGCAACCTGCCTCCCACGATCAAGTGATCCTTCCACCTCACCCTCCTGATTAGTGGGACAACAGGCACACACCACCATAGCTGGCTAATTTTTGTATTTTTTGTAGAGACAAGTTTCATCATGTTGCCCAGGCTGGCCTCAAAGTCGTGGGCTCATATGATCCATCTGCCTTGGCCTCCCAAAGTGCTGGGATTACAGGCATAAGTCACTGCACCCAGTGAAAATCTATTTTTAATATTAGCTTACATGCTTTATAACTACCTCAGCAATAATTATGAAAGTTAGCTTTTCCTTGGTTACTTATGTTTCCTCAATGGTATCAGTGAGCACACAAAAATGTAGCCAATCTCTAAAAAAGCAGTTAATTAAAAAGGTTTGTCACACTTGCACACAGAAAACATTCCTTTAGCTGTTCCATTCTTAGTCAAAGGCTGTTTCTCATCAATCACAGGTGAATACTATTATACAGACTGTGCACCATTTGACAACCGGGAGCATTTCCCATCATCTTCAGAATTAAAAGCTTTCTCTTTACAAGCCATTCTGAGGGCATACCAGAGCATTTCACTGTAAAGCATGAAAACAGCTACCGAGTGACCAATGACATTTTAAAAGGAAGTCTAAATATTTTTCACATAAGATTAGCAGAAAACAATGGGTCAAAGGCAGCAAGACAGAGGTCTAGATGTTAAAATCAGGCAATCTTTCTATACTCAGATGTGGGAGTCTCTGCTGCCAACAGCCTTTCTAGTCTTGTGACTTGCTAATATCTGAGCTTGGTAGATGTAAGGTTTTCATCCCTGGCAGTGCAAAATACTCAATTCCCTTGATGATTGGCAGTCACAGTTTTTTACAACAAATTTAACTAATGAAAAGCAGTACCAAGACACTGCAAAAATGTAGATCTTTTTCCAATGTCAACCTCCCTCCATTTAAAAATGACTCATCATACCGGGAGAAGTGACCTCCCCTCCGAAGTAATGAAAACGTTAATATTGCAGGGGAATTCCATCTGATGATAGCTGAAGTCATAATCCACCTTCTGCCACGTTATGAGGTTGCTCAGGGCAGTCACATTATGAACACCTACGAAAGCAAGAAAACATTTTCAGTCATTTCACTTTAATCATCTAATCCGTTTTGCTGACACTGATAATGAGCCATCAAGTTTCTACTGCTGGGGTATGAGGCACTGTCCAATTTACTAAGCTAAATGTCACTAAGTGTGTAAGCTTACAAGAGTCTTAGTCAAAGTAGAACTTTCTGGGGCCAAGACCCCCTGCCACAAATCTAATACCTAGCATCTGGTATGCACCTAGACGTAAAATAGTTCCCAAGTAAGCATGATTATTTCTAGGTGGTGTAGCCACAGGGCTAAAGTAAGGAAGGACTCAAACTATCTTCATATGTAGACCAGGCTAGTGAAATTTACTGATTTTATATTCCCCTTTGCCTCAAAGGTGTCCAGTCTACCTCATTTTTTAATTCTACCTTTACCTCTTGAACTGATCACCAGCAGTATATTCTTAATTGTCTTCATTTAAGCACAGATAAAAGTCTGCTTTCTTGTGATTTTATCATATGTTCCATAACAGGTTAGTTCAAACCATTTGATCTATCATTTTTTAGAGATTCTCTGAAAACCGTTTAAAAGCTTTAAAACTGGAGGTGAAAAAATGTTTTATTGGATCTGTCTACACTTCTCTTTTGAAGTATTAGATGACTAAAAGCAAAACTTCCTCCCATTTCAGCATTCATTCATTTGTTCGTTTGTTTTTCTGAGAAGGAGTCTTGCTCTGTTGCCCAGGCTGGAGTGCAGTGGCACAATCTCTGCTCACTGCAACCTCCGCCTCCCAGGTTCAAGCAATTCTCCTACCTCAGCCTCCCAAGTAGCTGGGATTAGAGGCGTGTGCCACATGCGTGGCTAATTTTTGTTTTGTTTTGTTTTAGTAGAAACAGGATTTCACCATGTTGGCCAGGCTGGTCTCAAGCTCCTGACCTCATGATCTGCCTGCTTCAGCCTCCCAAACTGTTGGGATTACGGGCGTGAGCCACTGTGCCTAGCCCCATTTCAGCTTTTAAAAAGCTATTTGGGGCAGGTGCAGTGGCTCACACCTGTAATCCCAGCACTGTGGGAGGCCAAGGCAGGAGGCTCACTTGAGCCTAGGAATTCAAGATCAGCTGGGCAACCTAGTGAAACCTTGTCTCTACTCCCCCACCAAAAAAAAAAAACAAAAACCCAACTGTTCTACTGTACTACTTTCAGAATACTATGGCAAAACATAGTTGGTTTATACAATTTGATTAGTTTTTAACATATACTTTAGTCAAAGTCACATGCCAAGCCTTTATCTTACAGCTAAATGTGAATTTGTCTTTGTCCACACTCTTCAGAAAGTTACTCCTAGATTTGGCTTTAGCAGGAACGAAGTCAGAAACAGAAGGGAAATTTCTACGTACGCACCTGAGGTATCCAGCTGCCCCTGTTCTAGTAGAGTCTCATCGATTACAAGGGAAGTATTGCTGGGCAGCTGGAGGAGCCCACTGACCAAGCGATTGGCTGTGTAGTCTTTGTGGGGAATGAATTTCAAATGGTTCATGTTCTCTATAGTCATCTGCAGACGAAAAGACTGCAAAGAGAAATTTTTTAGTGAACAAGAATTTAAGTTTTCCTGTTTTAAGGAAATATGCACTTGGAGTTAAACACTGTGCTTCATATGGAAAAAGTGATCTTATCAATTTTAATTTAACCAATAAAACAAATGGTAGATAACTGATGTACAAATATTAAATATCCCAAAGCCTAACTTCTTTCACCTAACACAAGCTAGCAAAAAGAAAATGTTAATTTTATTCTTCAAGATGGGGAGAGAAAAGTTTAATTTTCCTCTATATTCTTTGAGTTAAAATTACATTCATTCATCACAGACATTTTTGAACAAACTTTTCAGAGAAAAATCAAGGAGCAGAGCACACTGAGCTATGGTGACATGCTGCAGTTCTCAGGACATGGCTCCCGGCTGTGTGCACCTTCTTCTTCAGTCTAATGAGTAAGCAACCCATCAATGCTCCTCCTCCAGCTCCTGAGCCACCATTCTCAACACTCTGTGTTCTGCTTTATACACCAATCATTCTTCTACCCTCCAGCCTAAACAATGTGTGGCAAGGGTGGAGAAGAGGGTATGGTAGGGGAAGGCTGTCAAGGAAGAGGTAAGATATATTGCCAAAATTTAGAGGTGTTTTATACATTAGCTCAGTGAGTCTAAGAAAACAGGGAAGCTTAGGGAAGCTTAAATGACCTACCATGGATTAATTTATTTGTTGGTCTTTTACCTAAACTCTGTAAGGGCAAAGGATCTGAGTGTTTCAATAATTCTCAAAATGTGGTCCAGAGACTCCCCAGGGAATTGCTCAAACACTTTTATGGGGTCAATCAGGTCAAAATCATGCATGAAGAAAAGATCCTTTCAATGTGCGAGACTAATGAATTTTATCATAGCAGAGTATGGAAAGTTTACGAATAAGATTTCGGATTCCACACTTATCTATCTTTAAGAAAATGTCATGTGGATAGTTTCGGTCTACTATCAAAGACCACCACCAAGTTACCTACAAAGGCTACTGAAACCATCTTTACCAACTACCTTTCCAACTGTGTGAGGCCAGCTTTCCTTTACATACTTCAACCAAAACCTCAGATTACAACAAACTGAAGGCAGAAGCAGATGCAAGCATCTGTTGTCTCCTATTAATCCAGACATTAAAGAGACTTGCAAAAATGTAAAACAATGTTGCTTTTATCACTGATCATTTTTGGCTTGTGAAAAGTTGTTTTTATAAAAATATTCGTCTCTATGTATTTTTTTATTTTTAATAAATGTATTTGCTTTACCTTCTAATTTGGTAAATTAATGATAAATATAACATGAAAAATGTGAAAAACAGCATTTTGAGTAGTAATATGTTTTTCAGAGTGTAAAGTGAGTCTAAGGAGACTGAGAAATGCTGGTGTATTCTGGTCCACTTTTGCCTCTTGAGGGCCTGGACAAGTGCTAGCACTGAGACACTCAATACATTTGGTTCAATAAGGATCTAGTGCAGCCTCTTCAATGTCCAAAGAAGGGATCACTATTTTCAGTCACACAACTAATCAGAAGCAATTCCCCTGTTCCCAAGATCCTAGCACCACACAAATACTGCAATCCAGATACCCTGGCAAATAAAGTGAGCTCAACTTTCCAAACAGGAATTAAAATTGGGGCAATGGAGATAAAGAACTTTATTACCTCAATTAAAAGAATTATGCTCCTATAATTTAGAGTTCATTTAGATTTAAGATTTTAGTGCGCAAAAAGGATACCAAATTGCACAAACAAATTGGTATCAACAGAGCATAATTTTAAGGGAGTTACTGCAATTGTATTAATTGTTAAGACTTACAGAAATTTGTGCTTAGACAAAAAGAAAAAAAAGTGAAACGTTTAGGGGAAAGTACATTTTAAATTATGTAACTTGTCAGGCTTTGTTTCCCCTTAAATAAGATCTATTAAAATCCCTAAGTTAAATATCCGGGTTGAATGGAAAGATAGATGGATTTGTTAAGTGTGCTTAGGTTTATAATACATATTTATATTCATCTTACTGCTGGGACAAGATGTTGAATAATTCGATATAAGTGTTCTGTGAAGGTACTATTCCGTGGGCAACCACTCAAGTTAACTGTAAATTTTCCTAGTGGAAGAACGTCTCTTCTTGTGTATCTAGAAAAGAAAGAAATCAATCAATAAGATGCTGAAGCAATTTCCTGATTTCTATCGAAAAGTAAAGAACAGAAAAATCAGCTTAATGTTGTCATTAAATATAAACCAGAATACTCTTGACCAGTTATTATATCAGAATAACATCAATAAAATAAAAGTACTAGCCAATGTTTGGACACAAGTGCTGCTGATCACGTGCCAAAGACTGTTCTGAGTATGTAAATGCTCCCTCATTTAACCTTGAAACATTCGGAAGCAGGTACTGTTGTCTTTGCTTTACAGATGAGAAATCTGAGGCACAGAGATGATAATAAGCAACATGTACATCTAGCCAGAAGCTGATAGAGCTGGGATATGAATCCAGGTACTTTGGTTCCAGAGTCTGTGCTATCAAGCATTATGTACTACTGTCACAGATCGATCTGAGAAAAGATAAGATTTACAGCACAAAGATGTTTAGTGCAACTTTATAATAGAGAAAAGCTAGGAAAACCTAACATTTAGGGAAACTGTTACAGTATGGTAACAACTGTATAGTGAAACAGTTTGCAGCCAATACAAAGGTCATGAAGCATTATGATGGGAAAATGTTTAATATATATCAATTGCTAAAAACAAGACACAGATCTGTGCTTAGAATATAACTAAGATCTATGCAGGGATGTATACATATGTAAACAAAAATCAATGAACGTGTACCAAAATGTTAATGGAGGTTCTAAGTGATGAAATCACAGATGATGTGCATTTCCTTCTTTATGTTCTTGTAACTTGTCAAAGGCCTACATTAGTTTTAGAATCAGAAAACAAAGAAATAACAGTGGAGTCAAGGGATGTGGTGCTAGTGTCACTGTCCACGTTAAATGTGCACATGATGTGGGCGCCTTGGGACATATAAACAGAGCATTCAGAATGCAAAAGGGATAAAGTAGCTCATTTTACTCATCAGCCAGGTCCTTTACCTCAGGCATCCCCAAGCCCCAGGCCATGGACCGGTACTGGTCATGGCCTGTTAGAAACCAGTCCACAAAGCAGGAGGTGGACAGTGGTGAGCAAGCATTACCGCCCCAGCTCTACCTACTGTCAGATCAGCAGTGGCATCAGACTCTCACAGGAGTGTGAATCGTACTGTGAACTGCGCATTTGTGTGCTCCTTGTGAGAAGCTAACACCTGATGATCTGAGGTGGAACAATTTCATCCTGTACCCATCCCCACTCTGGTCCGTGGAAAAATGGTCTTTTCATGAAATGGGTCCTTGGGTACCAAAAAGGTTGGCAACCAATGCTTTATCTGATTTTGGCTCTAAAAGTTAAGAAGACATAATCAAAATGCTAAATGTGAAACTGTGAGAAAAGGAATTTGTTTGTGATTTGGTGTAACACTTGTTACACTGAACAGATAAAAACTACTTGATGAAGCCTAATAATGAACACACATAAATTACACCAGCAATCTTCCTGCTCTTCCACTTTCTACACAGACCAAACTCCCTTAATTCCCACCAGGATACAGCACTTACACTGTGGAGATGAGATGTAATATAAGGTATTCGGCAGCCAAACTATCCCCCAGAAGAGCATGAGTGAGGAACCCAAGAAGTTCTGCTCTGACTGGAGACAATTCGGACATGAAACTTGAAACAACTAGACGAGAAAGGGAGACCAGAGTCAGGACCACACACCAGTTCCTCTCAAGTGTCCTAGGTAAAAAATAACTGCGTGAACAAAGCACTACAATTCAAAAGACAGCTAGTAAAACTGAACACATCCATCCATAAGTGACGCCAATTTTAAAAATATGACAGTTTGTATACTCCCTTTTTTTTTTTTTTGAGACGGAATTTCGCTCTTTTTGTCCAGGCTGGACTGCAATGATGTGATATGGGCTCAGTGTAACCTCTGCCTCCTGAGTTCAAGTGATTCTCCTGCCTCGGCCTCCCAAGTAGCTGGGATTACAGCCACATAGCACCACGCCCGGCTAATTCTGTATTTTTAGTAGATATGAGGTTTTACCATGTTGGCCAGGCTGGTCTCAAAAGATCCACCTGCCTCAGCCTCCCAAAGTGCTGAGATTACAGCAGTGAGACACCATGCCTGGCCTTGTATACTCCTTTTTTGTCCTCATTTCAATAAAAAGAATTAATGTAAGAGAAAAATGGGGCAACGAGAGAGAGATTACTAAAAACACTTATTGTGATGAATGAGGACCTGACTCTTAATTCCTCTATGAGCATGTTACAGGCAGCTCTGGACATAACACTGAGGCTAACAGTTAATAGTTCGCTAGACTGTAACACTTAGACTTACAGGTTTTGCTCTCCTCTTTGTTAAGGCAGGCAGGCAATAACGGGTTGATGTGCTGCAACTTCTGGGCTAAAATCACATGAATTCTCGGCACTAATGAAGCAGGAGGACTGTGTACTCTCTGCTCCTCTGCGGTGTCTGTGCACTCCATTGGATCCAGCAGTGCAGAGGCATCCCTGTGGAGAGTCAATGAAGTTTCAGTTTAGAGATACGTCAATTGCACAGATGCAAAAAATAATATGCATCTTGGAAAACAGAATTAAAGCCAAGAATATTTCTACCTGTACATCTCCTTACAGAACAGAAAGTAGCCTTTCGTTCTAAAGTATTACATCACACAGACTTCAGACTTGTTAAGACGTATCATGACATATGCATTTATTCCATTTCCCAGTAACTTTTTTTTGGAGGGGCGAATGGAGTCTCACTGTGTTGCCCAGGCTGGAGTGCAGTGGCGCAATCTCGGCTCACTGCAACCTCTGCCTCCTGGGTTCAAGTGATTCTCGTGCCTCAGCCTCCTAAGTAGCTAAGATTAGCTACTTGTTTTAGACAAGCAGCGAATGTTTTAGACTTTAGCTAATGTTCTAGACAAGTAGACAATAGGTGCGCACCACCACACCTGACTAATTTTTGTATTTTTATAGGGACAGGGTTTCGCTATGTTGGCCAGGTTGGTCTCAAACTCCTGACCGCAAGTGAACCACCTCCCTCAACCTCTGAAAGTGTTGGGATTACAGGTGTAAGCCACCATGCCCAGCCAAGAACAGCAGTATTTTTTATAAGCACTGCAATAAACAGAATATAGGATATCACTTATTAGGTTATTTCAAAACACAAGTACTCCTTAACTATCTACTGAGACATCAAAAACTTGACAGCACATCTCAAAATCTGGGGTCTTTTTCTTGAAAGTCATCCAGTATCTATCTACATTATTCACAGTGTGGAGAATCCATTCATTTCCTATCTTGCTAATTGTTTTCCCTAAATTTTATTCTTACATAATCCCCCGAATACTGAGTAGACAAACAATGAAAGTATGAATTTTTCAGATTTGCTAAATTAATTTGCAGACGATAGATTTGTAAGATGACTGAAACAAATGACTAAATATTTTTAGATCTTGACTTTATAGACGCTATAGACACTGAAGTAATTTACTCATGTGTGAATTCATACTCCTATATTTTTTAATATAAGCATAATAACCTTTTCCATAGTACGTACCATGTAACAGACAATGTTCAAAGCTTTACACGTACAAATTCACCAAAACCTCATATCTACTGTATTTACAACAAGAAAACCAAGCCTAAAGTCACACAGCTAGTAAGTGGCCAAGTCAGGACTCCAACCCAGGCTGTCTGCTTGTCTGAGCTTTTATCCTCCATGGTTAATACTGAATGTCAACTTGACTGGATTGAAGGATGCAAAGTATTATTCCTGGGTGTGTCTGTGAGGGTGCTGCCAAAGGAGATTAACGTTTGAGTCAGTGGACTGGGAGAGGCAGACCCACCCTCAGTCTGGGTGGGTACCATCAAACCAGCTGCCAGCATAAAGGCAGGTATGCAAAGAGCAGATTGGCTGAGTCTCTGGCCTCCATCTTTCTCCCATGCTGGATGCTTTCTGTCCTTGAACATCAGACTCCAAATTCTTCAGCTTTTGGATTCTTAAACTTGCACCAGTGGTTTGCCAGGGTCTCTCAGGCCTTTAGTCACAGACTGAAGGCTGTACTATCAGCTTCCCTACTTTTGAGGTTTTGGGACTCGGACTGGCTTCCTTCCTCCTCAGCTTGCAGATGGCCGATTGTAGGATTTTACCTTGTGACTGTGTGAGTCAATTCTTCTAATAAACTCCTCTTCATATATTCATCCATCATATTAGTTTTGACCCTTTAGAGAACCCTGACTAATACAACTTCTAAACTAAACTGCATCAATAAGGAAGTAACTAAACAGGAAAGTCATCATAACCAGAAATTGCCAAGACGAACAATTTCATATACTATTAAGGGATTGTTAAGCATATTTAAAATTGTTTAAAATTTTTGTTTTGTACCTTTTTTTTTTTTTTAACTGTGAAAAATGTTAAATTCATCCTCCACAGAAACCAAGACAATGAATGTCCAGTCTTCAACAAGAGGACTCTGGTGGAGAGACATCAGCCCTTGCTTTTGGCATTCTCAAAGCAAAACGAAAAACAAGGAAGATCTAGATTTCCAACATACGTTAATAAAAAAATTAAAAAGTGTAAAAGAGTACATACTATATATGCTACCTTTTATAGAAGAAAAAGGTAAAAATAAAATATATATATATCTACTTATTTTTTACAAAAAAGAAATCCAGGAAGGATAAACCAGAAACTATGGTTCCCTAAGGAGGCTGGGTGGGAACAGACAGCAGGAATGGGGATAGCTGAGAATGACATCTCTGAGTATCACTTTGTAGTTTGAATTTGGCAACAATTTTAATGTTTCCTTTATTAAAAACAAAAAACCAGTAAGGATGGAGAAAAAACTGAAGTGAAACATAATCAGATATAAATGAATCTATGTAAAATAATGAAATTACACTGAATGGGAAGAAGTTACTTGAGTAACTGGAAGACAGCTCTGGCTACACAGCTGCATTCTAAAATAAAACTGAACTGGAAACGTGCATTGAACACTAATTACTAGGTTTATGTTCTATAGTGGTATGGCTTACCAATTCTGAAATTCCCTCTGTATATGGTAGAAATGGGCAAATGACAGATTGTGAATAATGGGAATCAAATCTGTTAGAAAAGGAAGTCATAAATATAGACAGGAGAACAACTAGAACACATGACACCTGTTGTGCTGAACTGGAATCAGAAATACGGTTTTTCATAGACTTTAGAAACATACAAAACATATGTATGTGTGAGTACATATGTGTGCATTTAAATGTGTATGCATATATATGTATACATATGTTGCATGTATCCTAGCTCTGTCTGCTGTAAGGGCCTAGATGCAAAGCTAACCCAGTACCAATAAGCACATCTAGAGCTCAGATCTTCAAAGTATATGATGAAGCTGCAACAGCTTAATAGGCCAGTGCTTGCCTACAGTCCCAGCCAATAAGGAAGCTGAGGCAGGATAATCTCTTGAACCCAGGAGGCAGAGGTTGCAGTGAGCCGAGATTGCGCCACTGCACTCCAGCCTGGGTGACGGAGCAAGACTCCGTCTCAGAAACAAACAAATAAAGAAAAATGATAAGATCATCTCACAAAAAGGACCCAGCACCTGCTTAAAGTGGCTACCGCTAGCCAAATCTAAAAAAATTTGGGTCTCAAAATAATGACATTAACATTGAATAAAATCAGAATTAGTCCATACTAAATATAAGTAAACAAATAACTTGAATAACAAAATGGAAGAGACATCTCTTTTATAGTAGAATGCTAATAAATAAAAGTAGAAGGAAGGAATGGGTTAGATAATTGCCAACAAAGTAATAATTGATTCAAGCAAGAATGATCAATGGATGCTAAAATAAATTGGTGAAAGTTTAATGAGAAACTGGATTATTCATGTCCCAAAGTATCTTCCTCCAAGTTACTTGTCAATTACAGAGACAAATGTAACTTTATAGAAGAGAGACATCTTGAAGACACCACCTTAACCAACTAATGAAAATTAACCTCACGAGTAATGGGACAAACTAACATCAAATGCCTCCTGCTGTAACTACTGAGGATACATCACTTCTGCAGTATTCCTGCCAAAAATGCATAACATTGAGTCTAACCCAAGTAACTCGTAACTGGCTTACACTCTTTGAAAGCATCAAGGCTGTCTGCTCTCTACCATGTGAGAAGACAGCCATCGGCAAACCAGGAAGTGGGCCATCACTAGACACCAGGTCCGCTGGTAACCTTGATTCTGGACCTCCCAACCTCCAGACTACTGCAAGACATACATTTCTGTTGTTTAAGGGAAAAAAAAAGTAGCAAGGCCATTAAAAAAAAAAAAAAAAAAAAAAAGAAAAGAAAAGAAAAACAAAATGCACAAAGTCTGAGGACTGTTTCAGATTGAACTCCAGTTACTTAGGTTCATGTTTTATAGTAGTATAAGTTAACGATTCTGAAATTTCCTTATGTTGTAAAAATGTGCAAATGATAAATTGTGAAAACTGGTAATCAAGTTTAAGAGAGTTACACTAATATAGAAAGGAGAACAAGTAGAACGACACCTGTGATGTTGAACTGGAATCAGAAATACAATATGAACTCAGTAGAAATAGAGAATGAGCCATCTTCTGAACCCTGGAATGGGGGGGGGTGTGGAAGGGAGAAGTGTGAGAAAGAACATGATTTAAGACAATTAGTGAAATTAAGTATGGATTGTGGATTAGCATATTGTGTATTTGTGGCAAATTTCCTAGTTTTGATACCTGTACTCTGATTAAATATGAGAAAAGTGCTCTTAGGAAATGTTAACAAGTAATTAGGGGTAAAAGGGTTTGATTTCTGCAACATACTTTCAAGTGTTTCTGAAAAAAGTGTGCACAGAGAGCACAAATGAATGACAAAGCACATGGGGCATAAGTGTTTACATCTGGGAAAAAGGGAAAAGGGAGTTCTTTATAACAATCCTGTAAATTTTCTAAAAGCTCAAAATTATATCAAAATAAAGGAGACCAAAAAAAGAGCACACAGACTCACCTTTCATCATTATTCAGTATACTCAGCACAGGATCCACAGACAGTATGCCATATAGCTCAAGAATGTCATTTACTTTGAAACAATCCCAATCTTCATAAACCTAACAAAAGACCACATGGAATCATACTGTTAGAAGAGACACAAAGCCTAGGATATTAATCTTGAAATACTAATATCTTAGAATTTTCGATCAGGAAATGGACCTTAAAGTAAGTCCTTTATTTTATAAATTGAGACCAAGAGTCATTCTGCTACTTAGCAAATTAAGTTAAAAACTAAAGCACAGGATGCCTAACTTCCAGACTAATGTCTGTTTTCAATATACCACACTACTTCCCAAAAAAAGCTTTTCCTAAAATTAAAAAAAAAAAAAAAAAAAGGTTTTTCCAAAGGCTAACAGTTAAAACCAGAAATGTGCACTATCTCAAAACCTATTAACCACACCAAGAAAAGGAAAAAACAAAAGCAAGACGACTAACTTTGTGTTTATTCATAAACTATGCAACATTAGACGGATTAACACAAAACTTGGAATGACCACAAGATTTCTCACAATTAAAAAAAAAAAAAAACTTTCCAAATTGACTATCATAATGGATTTCAGCAGTAGTCAAGGCCACTTACTGATGAGACCTGGTAGAAGCATAGCAGGGGGAAGGGTGGTAATTCTAGCCTCTGTGCCATATGACTGAAGTGCCATTTTAGTTAAAACCACTGAGAATCCGGGTGTGGTGGCTCACGCCTGAAGCCCCAGCACTTTGGGAGGCTGAGTCAGGCAGATCATTTGAAGTCAGGAGTTCAAGATTAGCCTGGCCAACATACTGAAACCCCATCTCTATGAAAAATACAAAAAACTAGCTGGGTGCGGTGGTGCATGCCTGTAACCCCAGCTACTCAGGAGGCTGAAGCATGAAAACTGCCTGAACCCAGGAGGAGGAGTTGTAGTCAGCTGCAGTCAGCTGAGATCATGCCACTGCACACCAGACTGGACAACAGAGACTGTCTCAAAAACAAAACAAAACAAAACAAAAAAAACCCTAAAAACAACAACAAAAAAATGCACAAAGGATGGAAATCCTTAATCATTTTTGAATCTTCTAATACTTGCTCATTTATCAGGATCAAAACACTGCAATAAGTAAGACGGAAGAAAAAACTATTAACAGTTTTCTTCCTTCTGTTTTATTTTAAATACAAGTGAGAAATAGGTTTTGCTGAGAGAAGGAAGAAGACAAAAATGAAGACAATACTATGTTAGAAATGATACAAGATGGGAACAGACATAATTTAAAAGGTGTTCTGCTTCTGCATTTGAAATATTCTTTGATTATTTTAACTTGTGAATAGGTTAGCTTACATGCAAAAAGGAATGTGCAGGTGTGATTAAGGACTTTGAAATGGGGGGATTATCCTCAATTAACTGGGTGGGTCCCATGTAATCACACAGATTCTTAAAATTGGGAAACGTTTCCTGGTTGTGGTCAGATAAGATGTCTGCAAGAAAAAAATGGCCAGACAAATGCAATGTTGCTGGCTATGAATATGGAAGAGGGTGCCACAAGCCAAGGAAATTGTCCCTTAGTGGCTCCAAAAAAAGGAATATAGCCCTGTTGGCACCTTAAGTTTACCCCAGTGAGACCATGTCGGATTTCTGACCTACAGCCTGTAAGATGATAAATTTTTGCTGCTTTAGGCTATTAAATTTGCAGTGATTTGCTGTAACTAGCCCAGGACAAGAAAGCTAATGAAAATGCTCAGATACTAAGCTAGTTTCTGAGACATATAACATGTCAATGTCAGATCTACAAAAGGTTTTATTACCTTCACAAGGCATGCAGGGCCCTTTTCTCCCGGCAATGGAAAATTCAAATCAAAAGGAGAAGAGAAGTTCAGAGAGTTGATCTGTTGCCCAGCAGAAGCTTCGGTTTCTAAACGTTTTGGCTCTCCACACCATTGAAGACCACCAACACTCCCTAAATTTAAAGGATAGTATTGCACTTAGTCTTTTCTAAGGCCTTCTGGAGAAAAGGACCATTCCATAAGCGCCTTACAAGTTTGATATACATGATGCTTCTGAGCTTGCAAAGTTCAAGTTGTTACAATTTTTAAGGAAAACAGCACATACTAACAAAGTCTTTTGTTTGATCAATAAGAGAACAAAGATAAATGTGAAGATCTAAAAATTTTACTTTTTTCCCTTACTCTAAGATGTCAACAAATTCCTCCCATCAAATCTCATGTATAATCACTTTCAAAAGTTGATTTGCAATCTGGTAACTTTGACATCTTTGATTTAAGAAATACATGATCTACCCACAGCAAAACTCCTTGGAAGAATGTACTTTTTCTACTAATTAAGCAGAATAAAACCATACAGCAATCAATTAATTTATCAAATGCTTATTAATATCCAGTACACACCAGGAATCAAACTAGTTGTTGGGGATATACAGGTCATTAAAAGAATAACTCCAGCCAGGCGTGGTGTCTCACACCTGTAATCCTAGCACTTTGGGAGGCCGATGTGGGTGGATCACCTGAGGTCAGGAGTTCAAGACCAGCCTGGCCATCATGGTGAAACCCCATCTTAAATAAATGAGTAACTCCAACTCCTGAAGTAGTTACACTTTAGGGCTGTAACAAGGTAATCGTATTATGCCATATCATGAAATACTACTCAGCAATAAAAGGGACAAACTACCGACACATGCAATAACTGGGACAGATCTTAAGGGAACTGTGCTGAAGAAAAGCCAATCCCCGATATTTACATAATATACAATTTCATTTCTATAACATTCTGTTTTTTTTTTAGATGGAGTCTTGCTCTGTCATCCACTTTGGAGAGCAATGGCGTGATCTCAGTTCACTGCAACCTCTGCCTCCCGGGTTCAAGTGATTCTCCTGCCTCAAGTGACTCTCCTGAGTAGCAGGGATTACAGGTGCCCGCCACCACACCAGCTAATTTTTGTATTTTTAGTAGAGACGGGTTTCACCATGTTGTTCAGGCTGGTCTCAAACTCCTGACCTCGTGATCCACCCACGTAGGCCTCCCAAAGTCCTGGCATGAGCCACTGCGCCCAGCCATGTAACATTCTTGTAATGACAAAATTAAAAGAGATGGAGAAGAGACCAGTGGTTGCCAGAGGCTAGAGACTTGGGGGGAGGGAAGAGGCAGGAGAGTAGTAGTTATGAGCATAGAAGGGCAACATGAGAGATCTAGGTAATAAAATACTCCTGATCTTAACTGTGGTGGTCATATGAATCTACACATGAGAAAACTGCAAAGAATGAAATAGTCACAAATAAGTACATGTAAAAATAAGATTATATTGGCCAGGCGAGGTGGTTCACGCCTGTAATCCCAGCACTTTGGGAGGTCAAGGTGAGCGGATCACAAGCTCAGGAGAACAAGAACATCTTGGCCAACATGGTGAAACGCCATCTCTAATAAAAATTAAAAATTAGCCAGGCATGGTGGCACACGCTTGTAGTCCCAGCTATTCTGGAAGCTGAGGTAGGAGAATTGCTTGAACCTAGGAGGCGGGGGTTGCAGTGAGCTGAAATCACACCACTGCACTCCAGCCTAGGTGACAAGAGTGAAACTCCGTGTCAGGAAAAAAAAAAAAAAAAAAAAGTGATTGTATCAATGTCCATTTCCTGGTTATGATATTCTACTACAATTATGTAAGATGTTATCATGCGGAAGGAGGCAAAAGGTATACAAGATCTTTCCGTATTATGCCCTTTTTTCTTTTTTTTCACATTGAGTCTTGTTCTGTCACCCAGACTGCAGTACAGTGGTGCAATCTCAGCTCACTGCAACTTTTGCCTCCCAGGTTCAAGCGATTCTCCTGCCTCAGCCTCCCTCCCAAGTAGCTGGAACTACAGGCGTGTTCCACTGTGTCCGGCTAATTTTTTGTATTTTTAGTAGAGACAGTGTTTCACCATGTTGGCCAGGCTTGTCTTGAACTCCTGACCTTGTGATCCGCATGCCTTGGCCTCCCAAAGTGCTGGGATTACAGGTGTGAGCCACCCCACCTGGCCCTATTTCTTTCTTTTTTTTGAGAGAGAGTCTTGCTCTGTTACCCAGACCAGAGTGTGGTGGCGTGATCATGGCTCACTCCAGCCTTTGCCTCCTGGGTTCAAGCAATTTTCCTGCCTCAGCCTCTCAAATAGCTGGGACTACAGGTGTGCACCACCACACTCAGGTAATATTTGTTTTTAATAGAGACAGGGTTTCACCATGTGGCCCGGTTGGTTTCGAACTCCGGACCTCAAATGATCTGCCTGCCTTGGCTTCCCAAAGTGCTGGATTATAGGTGTGAGGCACCATGCCCAGCCTCTCTGTATTATTTCTTATACGGAGTAAATAAAATTCATTAGTAAATCCTTGTTCACCACTGACTGTTAAATCTGCCTTCTCAATCCAATCCTGCAAATAGTAAATGAACAGACTGATTTGTTTTGCCTCCTTGTCCTTTAATTTTCCTTTTGATTAAAGGTGCTGAAGTGACTAGCACATAGAAGGAAAAATAAAGACAAACTTATATACCTGCCATAACAAAGAAATTCACTGCTTATAAAAGCTATGACTGGTTAGGCATGGTGGCTCACACATGTAATGTCAGTGCTTTGGGAGGCTGATATGAAAGGATCACTTGAGCGCAGGAGTTTGAGACCAGCGTGGGGAACATAATGAGATCTCATCTCTACACAAAATTTAAAAAGTTAGTTGAGTTTGGTAGCATGCGCCTATAGCCCTAGCTACCAGGCAGATTCAAATAAGAGATCACTTGAGCCCAGGAGGTCAAGGCTACAGTGAAGCATGATCATGCCACTATACTCCAGTCTGGGTGATAGAGCAAGATCCTATCTCTAAAAGAAAACCAAAAAACTGTGATTGAAATCAATAATGATACGTAGCAATTCTGAATTTCTCTCATGCTCTTGCTAAGTAGAAAGTTTAAACTTTTGGTTTCTTTGTCTCAACCAGAAGTAGGTACATTTTAAGCATGTTTTTTAAATACTTTGGGAGGCCGAGGTGGGCGGATATCTTGACCTCAGGAGTTTGAGACCAGCCTGGACAACATGGCAAAACCCTGTCTCTACAAAAAAACCCACAAAAATTAGTGAGGCATGGTACACCTGAGCATGGGAGGTAAAGGTTCCAGTGAGCCAAGACTGTGCCACTGCACTCCAGCATGGGTGACAGGAGTGAAACAAAAAATAAATAAATAATAAAATGAGAAAGCATGTTTTCAGATAAAAACAAGTCGTTTTTAGGGTAAAGCACCAGGCTTCCATATTATTTAAGAATTGGGGGAAAAAAAGAAATATGTAGAAAAGACCTTTCTATTTAGTCAGTTGAGACTCCAAAAACTGCTCTAATGTACATTAGAGCAGCCACTTGTCCCCAAGTGATGCCTAATTGCTCAGCTGTGAAGAACAGTCTAACCAAAGAGTACTGTAAAAACTCAACACTGTCTGTAACTCTTGACAGACTTGAAGTTTGCCACATCATCGCCAACTCCTAAATGTAGAGCTATATTACATAATAATTAACTCTGAAAATTAATCTACTGTAAGAGAGCAAAGTCTACGAGAAACCTGTTGACACACTACCTGCTTGTCTGGCACCTGCATGTTGGTCTTTCTGTTTATTGGGCTGTAGGTCCATATCGTCATCATCTTCATAACTCCTCTTGTGGCGACTAGGAGTGTAGGATGTTGAGGGACTGACTCGAGCTTGGTTTGCATTAACACAGGCGTTAAATGAAAAGTTAAGAAAAGACTACCATAAACTGAAGAATATCCTAAATGTTATGCTAATGATATGACTTATAAAAAATTACTAGTTTGGCAATTCAGTTAAAGTGAAAGTGCATTTTTAAAAGGAGACCAGACTTCCAGTTTTGGTCATGAGAGTAACAGGAACAACCTTATGCTCCTATCCTTGCTGTAAACAACAATGTAACTGGACAAAATACGTGAAACAACTGTTTTCAGTCACTGGATAACAGGGAGCATAGGCTGTGATCCTTGAATGAGGAGAAATACAGCAGGTAAACTTCAAATTCTCCCAGCTCTCTCCTGGAGATATTCTCCAAACTGTAACAA
The DNA here is from genome assembly GCF_009761245.1 of Sapajus apella. Classification (NCBI taxonomy): domain Eukaryota; kingdom Metazoa; phylum Chordata; class Mammalia; order Primates; family Cebidae; genus Sapajus; species Sapajus apella. Next base: position 23,126,288 of record NW_022436953.1, read on the forward strand.
AGAGCAGTAGAGACTCTGCTCTTACTGGATGGAGAAGACAGAGCACATGGTTCAGGGCTACTGAAAGCAACTGGAATTTGCAGAGAAGGACTAGAAAGGAAGTAGTTACGGATAAAAGACCCAAAAGGTTCCATTTGGATCTCTGACAAAACACTAAGCTGTGGCTATACAAGTCAAGATTCCCTGAGGCCTAGCAGAGAACAGCTGCTAGCCGGCAGAGATTTTAAATGGAGACTCTGAAAGTAGTATAATACTAGAATGCACCCTGCTAGTCACCCCAGGCATTTAGGTGAGACCTAGAAATAGCACACCTCATGAATAAGGACAATCTACTGCACACTAAGGGCTGTGCTACACCCCCCCTAACAAATCCCAGGTGGGTGTGGTAGCTAACATCTGTAAACCCAACACTTTGAGAGGCTGAGGTGGGAGGATTGCTTAGCCCAGGAGGTTGAGAGTAGCCTAGGCAAAATAGTGAGATCCCGTCTCTGTTTTTTTTTGAGGCAGTCTCACTCTGTTACCTAGGCTAGAGTACAGTGGTGTGATCTCAGCTCACTGCAACCTGTCCTCTGGGTTCATGCGATCCTCCTGCCTCAAGCCACTGGAGTAGCTGGAACCAAAGGTATCTACCACCATGCCCGGCTAATTGTCATATTAGCCAGGCTGGTCTTGAACTCCCGGCCTCAAGTGAACCTCCTGCCTCTGCCTCCCAAAATGCTGGGATTATAGGCATGAGCCACTGTGCCCGGCCTATTTTTTTTATATGTAAAATATTAAAATAAAAAATTAAAATTCTATATCCAATGAAAATGTTTTTCAAAAAAAAAAGGGTGAGGCCAGGTGTAGCAGTTCACATCTGGAATCCTAGTGCTTTGGGAGGCCAAGGCAGGTGGATCGCTTGAGCTCAGGAGTTTGAGACCAGCCTAGGCAACAAAGGGAGAGACCTTTTCTCAAAATAAATAAATAAACAAAAATGAAGGCAAAATAAAAGACATTTTCAATTGAACAGAAACTGACAGAATTTGTCACCGAAAGATCTGTACTTCAAAAAATATCATCACTGGCCAGGTGCAGTGGCTCACACCTGTAATCCCAATACTTTGGGAGGCAGAGGCAGGTGGATCACAAGGTTTTTTGAGACCATCCTGGTCAACATGATGAAACCATGTCTCTACTAAAAACAGAAAAAAATTAGCTGGGCGTGATGGCATGTGCCTGTAGTCCCAGCTACTTGGGAGGCTGAGGCAGGAGAATCTCTTGAACCTGGGAGGCAGAGGCTGCAGTGAGCCAAGATTACGCCACTGCACTCTAGCCTGGCAACAGAGCGAGACTCCATCTCAAAAAAAAAAAAAAAAAATCGCTAAGGGAAATAGTGCCAAATATAAAAGATGAATTCTTCTTGTTTCTTAATTTATATAAAAAACAAATGACTGTTTAAAGCAAAAATAGTAATCATATATTGTGAGTTCTATAATCTAAGTATGAGTGAAATATATGACAAAAATAGCACAAAGAATGAGGATAACAAAAGCAGACTGTTGCCAGGGCCAAGAATCAAAGAAGAAATCACAGGGAAATTAGAAAATATTTTGAAGTGAATGATAGTAAAAACACAACAAATCAAAACTTGTGGGATGCAACTAAAGCAGTGGTTAGGGAGAAATTTATAGCTTTAGTAGCTAACATTAGAAAACAAGAAAAATTTGAAATCAATGACCTGAGCATCTACCTTAAAAAGCTAGAAAATGACCAATTAAAATCAAACCAAGAAAAGGGAAATAAAACAGAAGTGGATAAAACAGAAAACAGATAAAATTGAAGTGAAATATAAACTAACATTATTGGGAATGAAAGAGATGAATGCTAGATATCCCACAGACATTAAAAAGAAAACACAGGCCGGGCGCGGTGGCTCACGCCTGTAATCCCAGCACTTTGGGAGGCCGAGGCAGGTGGATCACGAGGTCAAGAGATCGAGACCATCCTGGTCAGCATGGTGAAACCCCGTCTCTACTAAAAATACAAAAATTCAGCTGGGCATGGTGGCGCGTGCCTGTAATCCCAGCTACTCAGGAGGCTGAGGCAGGAGAATTGCCTGAACCCAGGAGGCGGAGGTTGCGGTGAGCCGAGATCGCGCCATTGCACTCCAGCCTGGGTAACAAGAGCGAAATTCTGTCTCAAAAAAAAAAACAAAAAAAAAAAACAAGGAAATACTCTGACAAGCTTTGTCAATAAATTCAACAACTAGGTTTAAATGACTTCAAAAAAGTCCTTGAAAGATGCAATTTATCATAACTGCCTCAACATATCTGTTAAACTGAATTAGTAGTTCAAAATATTCTCACAAAGAAAATGCCCAACTTAAAACTGCAAACAACCTAAATGCTTATCAACTGAAGACTGTATAAACAAATCATACTTAGAAAAAAAATAGAAATGAAGAACTACTGATATGCACATGAATGACTTTCATTATGTTAAACACAAGATGTCAGACCCAAAGACTACATACTATATGATTCCATTTAGATGCCACTGAAGAACAGGCAAAACCAAGCAATAGTGAAATAATTGAGGACTGTGCTTACACTTTCTGGAAAAAGGCAGAAGGGAATTTTTAGGCATAAGTTCTTTACTTTGGGGTATAAATTATATGGGTAGATGCATTTATTCAAATCACTGTGCATTACCTTAAAATCTGTGCATTTCAGTGTAGGTGAGCCATGCCTTAAAAAACTATTACCGTAAATAAAAAGGAGATGTTTCTACAATCCCCTCTCGAAACGGCCAACATGTTTTCCCTTAAGAAAATTAGAATGTAATTTGAAACTATGTTTTTACTTTAATCATTATGATATTTTTTCTGTGCCTTAGGTGGACTGTGGTGGCTCACACCTATAATCCCTGCATTTTGGGAGGCTGAGGTCAGAGGATCACTTGAGCCCAGGAGTTCAAGGCCAGCTTGGGCTACAAAGTGAACCCTGTTTCTACAAGAAACCAAAAAATTAGCCAGGGATAGTGGCACATGCTTGTGGTCCCAACTACTACAAAGGCTGAGGCAGGAGGATTGCTTGAACCCAGGGGGTTGAAGCAGCAGTGAGCCATGTTTGTGACACTGCACTCCGGCCTGGTGACAGTGCACCCCTATCTCAAAAAAAAGAAAAGAAAAAAAAATTTACTGCAATCTTTTTAATAGTATTTCTAATATTATAGGAATGTACTATATAATTTCACCATTCCTCAGTGATGAATACTTAGCTTGTTTTATGGGTTTTCTCAATTAGAACAAATAAAACACATTTTATTAAAATAAAGCCAAGCTTTGCAAAGGAAGAATAATTAAAGACTAAGTTTTTAGAAACCATCAACACAATAAGAAAGTTCAGATAAAGGATATTTCTTTTACCCATGAAGATTCCCCAGGCACCGGAACACAATAGAAAGTCTGTCTTTCCAAAGTGGTATTTCGTGGAGAGTTTAAATCAAGTTCTTGTTGAGGCTATGATACACATAAAAAGTATTTTTAAAAATTTATTTGAAAAAAAAAATTTATTTTAAAATTAGCAAGCACATTTTCATGTAACACCACAGCAAATATTTTACAAGTTAATTTAATTAACAAGTAACTAATTCCAAACTATCACTTTTTAAAAGAAAATCGATAAAAAATCATTTCTTCTTTTTTTTGATACAGAATTTCGCTCTTGTTGCCCAGGCTGGAGTGTAATGGCACTGCACCTCCACCTCCTGGTTCAAGCGATTCTCCTGCCTCAGCCTCCCAAGTTAGCTGGGATTACAGGCAAGTGCCACAACACGTGGCTAATTTTGTTTTTAGTAGAGAAGGGGTTTCTCCATGTTGGTCAGGCTGGTCTCAAACTCCCGACCTCAGGTAATCCACCCGCCCTGGCCTCCCAAAGTGCTGGGATTATAGGCGTGAGCCATCACGCCCAGCCTGAAATCATTTCAAATACAGTCATCGAACACTTCCTCCCTCAAATCCAGAAAAATTGGACCTCTATGGAGTGACTTATGGTCTGGGTCTAGTTCTCTGCTTTGTGGATCTAGAACCTTACTTCTATCAGATTATCTAGGGTTTTTACATTCTTGGAGTCTAACTCTTGGCTTACCCAAACCTCAGGAGATTGATTTATCAAACCTTAATATCAGTCTGTTAATTCACAGAAGTTGTTGTTAATTAAATATTCTGGTTCGGTAGGCAGATTTGGACAGAAAAATAGCCCTAATTTGGAAGGTTACTGCAAAGATTATATTTAACAAAAATATAACTTCTGACAATTATTTAGAGTAATGAACTCAATTTGAAAGACAGACCTGTGCAATCTTAACACATGATGAACTTCAGGGCTCTCTCTTTTAGAGTCTTTCCACAAAATAAATGCTGTGCCAAGCCTAATGGATCAACTGTATTAATGATTATAGTAACCCTTGTTTAAGGAGCCCTAACACATTAGGCTAATATATTACATTATTGTATACTAGAAAAAGTTGTGTATTAATATAACTCAGTAATCTCAGTATCTGGAAATGGGCCAATAAAAGAGATGAGGCTGCCCATGCCTATTAAAGGCTAAGAGAGAGTCAGTACACATGTTGCTCAAAAATCATAAATAAAAGACTCATTCTAGGAAAAAGGTACTTTGGGCCTAGAAAGAAAAGCAAACAAAAAATCCTAGCTTGTATGCATTAGGCTCAAACTTGATGTCTCTTGGGTCTCTTCTACCTCTTAGAGTTTTCTAAGTATATTTGAAAGAGAATATGCCTTTCCTAGGGAGTAATATCTGACTTTTGAATCTCATCTCAGAGCTACCTAGGAATGATTATTTCACTAAATTTCTATATTACAGGCTGATTCTGACAGTTTTCTATCAAAAACATTGGGAATGCCACTGGCTTTGTCTTTGAAAGAATAAAAAAGGATTTAATTTTGCAACCTAGGGTACTTTGTTTTACATATATTATATACGGGTAAGGGAGAGAGAAATTAATTTTGGCATTAACAGTATTTTCCCTTCTAAAAGATCTTTAGAAGACTAAAAAAGTCACATCAAACTCTTAAAGCCAAATAAAGAAAACATTTCACATGATTTCTTATGACTTACATACAAGATAAATAAATTTAAGATTAGCCAAATTACAAATTCTCTGTTTAGGAAAAATTCTTACTAAAAATGTTTTACATACATTAAAGATACATACCCCACACTCTGCTACATCTCTATATTTTCCAAAATGAAGAACCTATGACCCAAAACATAGGAAAACAGAATTATATCAATATATCAGAACCAAAACTACCGCAAACAGCACAAGAACAAAATTAATACCACAAATTCAGGAAAACAGCAATACTTACATGTGCTTTTGTGTTTTGATTAACCGTTTCATAAACTCCCATGTAAAACTCAGGGTCAAACATATCCTGAATCATGCAACGAAATTTCACAAAACTATTAGGTTTCAAATAATGAAGGGGAACTTCATTCAGTGACGGTACCTTAAAAGAAAATAATCAAGTAAGTCAACTAAATATCCCATCTATATAACATTAAGCATACATACACAAACTTTATATCCAGACTCAAACTGTTAAACACCCACCCACCCATACCGCATCAGGTAGCCGAATGATCTCACTGGCCAACATAATTCTTGGGATAAGTTCTCTTCCAGTTCCTTCCCAGTTTTAGATAACATTTGACCATAATGTAAAAGAATGCTAAAAAATGTTTTTCATTTAGAACACTTTTCAATTAGCAAAAAGGCATTGACCTCATTGAGCTCTTCTCTTAAAACTAGCACACGCCAATTCTTTCAAAAGGAAGGTAATAAAACAAAGGTAATTGATGCTTTTGCAACTAAAGATTTGTCTTAGGAAGCAATACAGTCAGTTACTGCCACCTAGAGGCATAATGTATTAGTATTTATTTGCTTAAACAATTAGCAAGAGACGAAAATCTTTTCATCCAAACATACCTGAAGCAGAAGTACACATTAATGTACATGTTTTTAAATTACATGTGTGTTACTACTCTACCAAGAGAAACTGTGTCGTCTGCCCAGCCCTCTCCCCCGAAAATAGCAATAAGCTTACCCACTTAGGAGCATTATTTTCCTTCAGCTTTTCCTTAAAATACTCAATTACTTTCTTCTCCCAGTCAGGATTAACTCCATTTTGGGCTGAAAGAGAAATGTACTTTTCAAAGCTAATATACAGGCAATATATAATCAGAGACTATGATCAGGTGAGTCACACAATAGTTTAGCCAGCAAAAACCAAACTAAAATTTGCTACTATGATAGAACGAACTTTAGCTAAAAGAATGAATTTTATACTTCAGTGTGTCTGAAGTACTACACAAGACGCATTCAAGAAACTGTACTGGGCCGGGAGAGGGACAGTTACAAATCAGGAGGATGTTGACTTCCTGTCAGCTCTCTGGCACCCACAGTGAAGCTGGGGACACCTACAGAATGACATACAAGGCCACCTAGATTCAGCAGCCTATGAGCCACTGCTTGTAAAGCACTTTGTTCTTTTAAAACATTTTTATGTAGTTTTTTGTTAATCTTTACAACTATCCTGAAATGAAGAGCTGAAGTTTGCTTACAATTTCATTTGGGAATAATTCCAGATTCAAAAAAGTTGGAAAGAACACCTGTATCCTGGCCTCACTTGCTTATCATTTGCTCCATCTCTTATTATTTTTCTGACTCATTTAAGTTGCACAGGCTGGGTGTGGTGGCTCAACCCCATAATCCCAGCACTTTGGGAGGCTGAGGTGGGGGTATCACCTGAGGTTGGGAGTTTGAGACCAGCCTGACCAACATGGAGAAACCCCATCTCTACTAAAAATATAAAATTAGCCAGGCGTGATGGCGCATGCCTGTAATCCCAGCTACTCGGGAGCCTGAAGCAGGAGAACTGCTTGAACCTAGGAGGTGGAGGTTGCGGCGAGCCAAGATCTCACCATTGCACTCCAGCCTGGGCAACAAGAGTGAAACTCCGTCTCAAAAAATCAAACAAACAAAAAACAGGTTAAGCTGCACTATCAGGTATTTTTGCTTCCAAATATTTCAGTGTGTCTCCTAAGGAAACTATCTTCTATAACCGTAGAACTGTTATCAACCTCAGGAAATTCAAAATTGACCATCCATCCATATTCCAATTTGTCTTATGACCCAATACTACCCTCTGTAGCACTTTTTTCCCTTCAGTACAGGACCTGGCCTAGGATCACTTTTGCATTTAGCTATCAGGTCTCTTTACTCTCCTTTAATCTGAAATAGTTCCTCAAGCTTTATATTTTATGACATTGCTATTTAAGAATAAGGTCCTTTTTAAAACATTGAATGCTTCTCAATTTGGATTTGTTGGTTCCCTTATGATTAGATTCCAATCAAGTATAACCAAACTGCTGTTTAAGAGATGTTGTCAAACTACTGTTTAAGTGATATTTTGTCCTTCCAGTTATCTGGAAAGACATGATGTTCATCTTCCCTTCATTGGTGATGTTAATTTTGATCACCCAGTCAAAGTGATAGTCCCTTTATCTACTGTGTAGTTTATTTATTTTATTTTATTTTTTTTTAGTATGTGCTCTTTATTTATTTATTTTTTTAAGAAAGAGAGAAAGGAAGAAAGAGAAAGAATAAAAAAAGAAAGAAAGAAAAAATGAAGGAAAGGAAGAAGGAGGAAGAAGGAGAGGGAGAGAGAACTGGGGTGTTACTTTATTGCCCGGGCTAGAATGCAGTCTAAAAATGGGTATGCCTGTAATTGTGTTTAGTAATAGAGACATGGAAAAAAAGAAAATGAGGGAAGAAAATAACAAGCAGCCAACCAATATTTCATTTAAACCTGTAAAAAGGTGTGATGTGATACTAATAAGAGTGTATTTTTTGTATATTTAAAGTGGAGAGTTCTATAAATGTTAATTAAGTCTACTTGTTCCCGATCTGAGTTCAAGTCCTGGATATCGATGTTAACTTTCTGTCTCATTGATCTGTCTGATATTGATGTTGAAGTCTCCTACTATTATTGTGTGGGAATCTAAGTCTATTTATAAGTCTTATATATCTGGGTATTCCTGTATTGGGTGCGTATATATTTAGGATCTTTAGCTCTTCTTGTTGCATTGATCCTTCTATCATTATGTAATATCCTTTTTTACTTCTTTTGATCTTTGTTGCTTTAAAGTCTATTTTATCAAGAAAAATTGCAACTCCTGCTTTCTATTTATTTATTATATTCACCCTCCATTTGGTTGGTAAATTTTTCTCCATCCCTTTGTTTTGAGTCATTCTGTATCCTTGCATGTGAGATGGGTCTGGATGTAGCATACCAATGGGTCTTGGCTTTTTTTGCCTGTCTGTAAGTTTGGATTAGGGGATTTAGTTGAATTAATAACAATATATGTAAGTTTAATATTGCCGTTTAATGTTAGCTGGCTGTTTTTCCCATTAGTTGATACAAGTTCTTAATTATGTTGATGTTCTTTATTTTTTGGTATTTTTTTAGAAAGACTGATACTGGTTGTTCCTTTCTGTTTGTAGTGGTTTTTTCAGAAGCTCTTGTAAAGCAGGCCTGGTTGTGATGAAATCTCTGAGTGCTTGCTTATTCACAAAAGTTTTTATTTTTCCTTCGCTTATGAAACTGAGTTTGGCTGGATGTAAAATTCTGGGTTGAAAGTTCTTTTCTTTAAGAATGTTGAATATTGGCCCCCACTCTCTTCTGGCTTGCAGGGTTTCTGCTGAGAGATCTGCTGTGAGTCTGATAGGCTTCCCTTTATGGGTAACCTGACCTTTCTCTCTGGCTGCCCTCAGTATTTTCTCCTTCATTTCAACCCTGGTGAATCTGGCGATTATGTGCCTTGAGGTTGGTCTTCTTGAGGAATATCTTTGAGGTGTTCTCTGTATTACCTGGAGTTGAATATTGTCCTGCTTTGCTAGGTTGGGAAAGTTTTCCTGAATAATATCCTCAAGCATATTTTCCAGCTTGGATTGATTCTCTTCGTCACATTCAGGTACACCTATCAAACGTAGATTAGGTCTTTTCACATAGTCCCATATTTCCTGGAGACTTTGCTCGTTTCTTTTTATCCTTTTTTCTCTAATCTTTTCTTCACATTTTATTTCATTAAGTTGGTCTTCGACCTCTGATATCCTTTCGTCTGCTTGATTAATTTGACTGTTAAAACTTGTGCATACTTCACGAAGTTCTTGTGTTTTTCAGCTCCATTAATTCACTTATATTCCTCTCTAAATTGTGTATTCTTGTTAACATTTTGTCAATTCTTCCTTCGAAGTTCTTAGTTTCTTTGCATTGGGTTAGAACAAGTTCTTTTAATTCCCAGAAGTTTCTTATCATCCACTTTTTAAAGCCTGCTTCTGATAATGGAACACAGTCTTTCTCCATCAGGCCTTGTTCTGATGCTGATGAGGAACTGTGATCCCCTGTAGAGGGAGAGGCGTTCTGATTTTGGGTATTCTCAGCCTTTTTAGGCTGGTTTCTTCCCTTCGTTATAGATTTATCCATCTGTGGTCTTTATAATTACCATCTTTATAGTTGGGTTTCTGAATGGACGTCCAACTTGTTGATTCCCGGCGCTAAAACCTGAGCAACCCGCTGTGCTGGCCAAAACAGCAGCTTTAAGATTGATGGTGCTTTTACTCTGCACCAAGAACCGCTGCACCAAGGCAGCGGCAAAACCACCTCGCCGGCCACAAGAGTCGCACTGGCAACCCGTGAGGCTCCTCCGCTGGGAATCACCTGGTGCGTGAGCAGCAAAAATTGATCTGAAAGTGTGGCGTCCTCTCGTTCTCTGCGCTTTCAGTGGGAGCTACAATCCCAAGCTGCTAGTGATCAGCCATCTTGGATCTCTCTCTTGTGTAGTTTATTTACTCCTTACAATTAACATGTCATCTACAGAAGGCACTTACGGGAATTGGCCAAGACCAAAATGTGAGCTATTGATGGAATACAGATTTATGTGAACTAAAACCACCAAACCACACAGCAGGCCAATTCTGCCACTGTATTCATCACACAAGTGTTATGAAGATTTGGAGTACAAATTTGTTGAAAATGCTCATACAATCCTAACACCATGTTTGAGCAGGACTTCCAAATACGGTTACTTATCTGGACAAAGGCCAGTTCTGAAAAAGAAGTAGGAATGGGTGACTCCTCGGGTGATTCTGACGCTCAGGCGTTAAATCCAGTAGTAAGCTGGTCCTCAAAGTTGGTTCCCTGAACAGCATTAGCACCACCTGAATACTTGTTAGAAATGCAAATTATTCAGCCCAGCCCCAAACCATAGAATCAGAAACTCTTAAGGGTGGAGCCTAGCAATTCATGTTTTAAAAAGCCCTCTAGGTTACTGACTGTAATGCACACTGAAGTTTAAGAATCGCTGCTCTACTAGATACAGTGAATTGGGTAAAAGATAAGTGGGTATTTTCGCTTGTAGTCAAAATGGATGTTTAAAGAAAAGACTATTACACAGCCATGACTGCCACACCAACTATTCTGCCTGCAATTGTGTAAAAAATGTAAGACTACCACGTAACAAGTAGTAAAGCTATATTAAGCAGTGACTAGGGAGCAGCAAGTTATTTCTAAGTTACTTGAATGTATATAAATGCAATTTTTTTTTTTTGACACAGGGTGTTGCTCTGTCACTCAGGATGGAATGCAGTGTCGTCATCCTGGCTCACTGCAACCTTAATTTCCTGAGCTCAATCGATCGTCTGGTCTCAGTCTCCTGAGTAGCTGGGACCCAGGCATGTCCCATCATGCCTGGCTACCTTTAAGTTTTTTGTAGTAACAGAGGTCTTGCTATGTTGTCCAGGTTGGTCTTGAACTCCTGGGCTCAAGTAATTGATCCTTCCACCTCTGGACTTAAAATGAAAAAAAATTTCCCAGCTAGGCACAGTGGCTCACAACTGTAATTGCAGCACTTTGGGAGGCTGACACGGGTGGATCACCTGAGGTCAGGAGTTCGAGACAAGCCTGGCCAACATGGTAAAACCCCGTTTCTACTAAACATACAAAAATTAGCCAGACGTGGTGGTGCATGCCTATAATTCTAACTACTCGGGAAGCCGAGGCAGGAGAATCGCTTGAACCCAGGAGGTAGGGGTTATAGTGAACCAAGGCTGCCCCACTGCACTCCAGCCTTGGTGCTAAGAACAAAACTCTGACTCCACCCCCGATAAAAAAAGAAAAAATTATCAAGACACTGGATTCCTCCAGACCTCATGTATGTCTTTCTCCCTTAGGATCCAACTATGTATCCTTACCATCTTAGTGCAATAAATCTTGGGAGAAGTACAACTATACAATGAGTGATGTAAGTCCTTCTAGTAAATCTTCAGGCATATGGATGGTTGTGGGACCACCACCCACACATTTGTGTATGAATACTTCATTTCTTTTCATTGCTATTATTTCTCTGAATAACAACCAATCTGTTTATGTTTGCTTGCTGAAGGACATTCACATTGTCTTCAGGTTTTGACAACTATGAACGAAACTATAGAATACGTGTCTGCAGCTTTTCACGTGAACATGAGCTTTCATTTTTCTAGAATGAATATCTAGATATGACACAACTGGGTACATGGTAAATATATGATTAAGATTCTGCCTGTCTTCCAAAGTGACTACACCATTTTGCTTTCTAAGAGATCTAGCTGTTCATATCCTTGCCAGTACTTAGTATACTATGTATTTTTAAATTTTAGCTGTTCTACTATGTAATATCATGGCTTAAATTTGCATCTTTTCAGGGGGATATTTGCCATCCTTGTATCCTTTCTGGTGAAATGTCTATTTAGGCCTACTTAACTCTTTTTCCCCTTTTAAAATTGAGTTTTTAAATTGCCACTGTGTTTTCGTTTATAATTCTGGATTCAAGTTCTTTTTCTGATATTGGATTTTCAAATATATTCTCCCAGTGTACAGTTTGTCTTTTCATGCTAATAGTAATTTTTTTTTTTTACAGAGGAAAGGTTTTTAATTTTGATGAAGCCCAATTTATCAAATTTTTATTTTATGCATTGTGCCTCTGTTGTCATGTTTTAAGAACTCACTGCCAAACCCCAGGTCACAAAGATATGTTTTCTTCTAAAAGTTTTATACTTTCAGGTTTTATAGTTAGATCTATAATCCATTTTGAGTTAATTTTTATATGAAATGAAGTATAGGTCGAGATTTGTATTTTTCCATATAAAGGTTGAACTGTTCATGTCTTTGTTGAAAATAATAGCCTTTCTCCATTTGAATTCGCTTTTGTATCTTTGGGGTTTTTCCTTTTTTTTTTTTTTTTTTTTTTTTTCCCCTAGAGACAGGGTTTCATCATGTTGGTCAGGCTGGTTTTGAACTGGTGATCCACCCACCTCTGCTTCCCAAAGTGCTAAGATTACAGGCGTGAGTTTTGAGCTCCTGACCTCAGGCGCCCACCCTTGTATCTTCGTTAAATAGCAAGAGGGCCAATGTGGTGGCTCACGCCTGTGATCCCAGCACTTTGGGAGGCCAAGGCGGGCGGATCAACTGAGGTCAGGAGTTCGAGACCAGCCTGTCCAATATAGTAAAACCTCATTTCTACTAAAAATACAAAAATTAGCCAGGCGTGGCGGCATGCGCCTGTAATCCCAGCTACTTGGGAGGCTGAGACAGCAGAATCCTTTGAACCAGAGAGGCGGAAGTTTCAGTGAGCTGAGATTGTGCTGCTGTACTCCAGCCTGGGTGACACAGTGAGACCTCAGTCTCCAAAAGGAAAAAAAAAAGGCAATGAGGACAACAGGAATAAACCTTGAAAACACTATGCTAAGTGAGACAAGCCAGACATAAAAGGTCAAATATTGTATGATTCTACTTATATGAGTTAACTAGAGTAGGTAAATTCAGCGAGAAACTACAATAGAAGTTCTGGGGGGAGACTAGCAGGAACTGGGGCTGTGGGGACAGATGGCCATTTCATCTTGGGTGAGTTTGGACAGTTTGTAGTTGTGATCAGCAGAATAATGCCCAACCCCTCCCCACCAAGAAATTCATGTCCTAATCCCCAGAACTTGTAAATATATGTTATATGGGAATTAAGGTAGCAAATGGAATTAAGGCTAATAATCAGTTGAACTTAAAAATGCAAAATTATCTGGGTGGGTTCAATATAATCACAAGGGTCCTTAAATGTGGAAGGAGGCAGCAAAAGAGGAAGTTACAGTAAGATGTGAGAACAACTCAACTTGTTGTCTTTGAAAATGGAAGCGGGCCACAAGCCAAAAAATGTGGGCAGACTCTAGATGCAGGAAAAGCCTCCACAATGGAATACAAGTCCTATTAACAATTTGATTTTACCCCATTAAGACCCATGTCAGACTCTGTCTCCAGGATTGTAAAAAAAAAACCTTTTGTTTTAAAGCCACTACATCTGTAATTTGTTACAGGAAAAATAGGAAACTAACACAGTGGTTTCTGAGGAACTGGTCCATTTCATCTAAGTAGATGAATTTGTATCTGCAGAGTTGTTTGTATTATCCTTTTCATGCCTGTACAGTCTGTGGTGGTCTCTCCTTTTCTAACATTGGTAATTTGTCTTCCTTTTTTTCCCCCCCCCTTTGCCAGTCTGGATAGAGGCTTATAATTTTATTAATTTATTTTTAAAGAGCTTTGGGTTTCACTGATTTTTTTTTTCTATTTAGTGGATTTTTCTATTTTTTTTTCCTGTTTCCTATTTCTCTATTATTTCCTTTCTTGTTTAATTTGGGTTTATTTTGCTCTCCATTTCTAGTTTCATAGGTGGAAGCTTAAATTATTCACTTAAGTCCTTTCTTCTCTTCTAATGAAGTCAGTTAATGCATTTAAGCACATCTTTGGCTGTATCTCACAAATTTTGATATGCTGAGTTTTCATTTTGGTTTAGTTCACAATATTTAAAGCTTTCCTTTGAGAATTTTTAGTCCACGGATTGTTTAGAAGTGTTCTTTTTAAAGTTTGATATTTGGTTTATGACCCAGAATTTGGTTTATCTTGGTGAACGTTACATGTGCACTTTAAAAGAATGTGTATTCCACTGTCATTAGGTAGACAAATGTCAATTAGATCTACTTGGTTGTTTAGAAGTGTTCTTTTTAAAGTCTGATATTTGGTTTATGACCCAGAATATGGTTTATCTTGGTGAATGTTACATGCACACTTTAAAAGAATGTGTATTCCACTGTAATTAGGTAGACAAATGTCAATTAGATGTACTTGGTTAATGGTGTTGTGTAGTTGTGTGTCGTTCAGTATGCTTGATTTTCTATCCACTATTATGTCAAGTACTGAGAATGCAGTAGAAAAATATCTAACTACAATTGCAGATTTGCCTATTTTTTCTTTTACTTATGCTGGTTTTTCTTCATACATTTTGAAGCTCTGTTGCTTGGTGCATATATAGTTATGTCTTCTTGGTGAACTGACTGTTTTAACATTATATAATGTGCCTCTTGTCCTCTTCTCACACAACTTTTCTTAAAAACATTTTAGGCCAGGCATGGTGGTTCATGCCTATAACCCCAGCACTTTGGGAGGCTGAGGCAGGCGGATTACCTGAGGTCAGGAGTTTGAGACCAGCCTGGCCAACATGGTGAAACCCCATCTCTACCAAAAATACAAAACTTAGTTGGGCATGGTGGCAGGCACCAGTAATCCCAGCTACTTGGGAGGCTGAGGCAGGAGAATCACTTGAACCTGAGAAGTAAAATGGTGCAGCCACTGTGGAAAAGTCTGGCAATTCCTCAAAAAGTTAAATATAAAATTATAATATGACCTTGCAATTCCATCCCTAGGTATATCTGGGAAAGAACCAAAAACTTATATGCACACAAAAACATTTACATGAATGTTTATACCAGCACTATTTATAACAGGCAGGAAATAACCCAAGTGTCCATCAACAAATATATGGATTAACAAAATGCAGTACAGGCATACAATGGAATATTATTTTCAGTCATAAAAACAATGCAGACTGGGTACAGTGGCTCACATCTGTAATCCCAGCACTTTGGAAGGCCAAGGCAGGAGGTTCACTTGAGGCCAGTAGTTTGAGCCCAGCCTGGGCAACATAGTGAGACCCCAAATCTACAAAAAATGTTTTAAAAATTAGCTGGGTGTGGCGATACATGCCTATAGTCCCAGCTACTCAGGAAGCTGAGGCTGCAGGATCACTTGAGGCTGGAAGTTCAAGGCTGCTGTGAGCCACGATCTTGCCACAGCATTCCATCCTGGACGGCAGAGATAGATTCTGTCTCAAAAAAAAAAAAAAAGGAATGCAGTATGCAGTACTCATTCATACTATGACATGGATGAACCATGAAAATATCATGGCAAATGAAAAGAGGCCAGACTCCAAAGGCCACATGTTGTATAATTCCATCTACATGAAACGTTCAGAATAGGTAAATCCGTGGGCAGACGTACAATTGTGGGCAGGAGTTGCAGTGAGCCAAGATCTCCCATTGCACTCCAGCCTGGGCAAGAGTGAGAATCTGCCTCACTCCATCTCAAAAAGAAAAAGAAAATGGTAGTGGTGATGATGGTTGCACAACATCATTATGAATATAGTAAAAAAAAAAAAAACAACTGAATGGCACATTTTAAAATGGTAAATTTTGTTATATGAATTATATTTCAAAGAAAAAAAAATTTGGACCAACCCGAACAACATGGTGAAACCCCATCTCTACTAAAATACAAAAAGTTAGCCAGCATGTCAGCGTGCGCCTGTAGTCCCAGCTACTCGGAAGGCTGAGGCAGGAGAATTGCCTGAACCTGGGAGGCAGAGGTTGCAGTGAGCCGAGATCATGCCACTGTACTCCAACGTGGGTGACAGAGGCGACATAGCAAGACTGTCTCAAAAAAGAAAAAAAAGGAGGGCAGAGGTAACTTCTAAATGCAGAAATAAGTTAAAAGTGGTTACTTCAGGCCAGGCACGGTGGCAAGGCAGGTGGATCATGAGCTCAGGAGATCGAGACCATTCTGGCCAATATGGTGAAACCTCGTCTCTACTAAAAATACAAAATTTAGCCAGGCGTGGGGGCATACACCTCCCAGCTACTCAGGAGTCTGAGGCAGGAGAATCGCTTGAACCCGGGAGGGGGAGGTTGCAGTGAGCCAAGATCACGCCACTCCACTCCAGCCTGAGCAACAAAGCCAAGACTGTCTCAAAAAAAAAAAAAAATTGGTTATTTCAATGGAGAGAGCACATACTTTTACTCAGTTGGTTTTTTACTCATCATACCATCATGTTGGTTTTTTGAAACCACGTGTAAGTTATCAAAAACTCCTTTTTATGCCATTTGCCATGGCTGCAAGAGCTATTCTTCTTCTTTGAGAACACCCCCACTGTTGATGTGTGGACAAGTCACAACTGTCCCACGTAACACTGTGCCATGGGCACAGATGACTGATCTCTAAGTGAATGGATTCCTGACTCCATGTTGTGCCAATCAGAGTTTCTACGCCTGAAAATAAAGATGCTAGCTAGCGTGGGTTGGAACTGAGAACAAGCAAATTTGGGAGACATGGAGTAGAAAGTTAAGTGTGCAGAGATGAATGTAGCCTAAGAGAGAAATACTAAGTTGCTTGGATTCCTGCCTGCTTTCCAGTTCCTGAGTCCCCTGAGTCTCTTGGAATACCCAATCACTCTCCCTGCCATTGGGTTTGATAGCCTTAATATAAATTACCTTTTTTTCAGTGGCCTACCAAGGACAGAGTGGTAGGAGAGATCCAACCTGGGTACGGACAATAAGGGCATGGATTGTCTGTTTAGATTCAAGATAATAATAAAAAGCAGACCAATTAACTTTATGATTGCTTTAAATTCTCTAAAATGCCAGTGATAAATTAGTCTGCTCTGCCCAATCCACCAACACTGCTCTTTTTGGCATCAGCTAGCCTAGTTCTGTTAGATATAATCAAAGAACCTTAAATACAACCAGAATAATGATCTTGGTCTAACCAATGACTGATGGGAAAACAGCGAAAAGAGGCTGGGTACAGCAGCTCACATCTGTAATCCCAGCAATTTGGGAGGCCAAGGGGGCAGGGGCAGATCACTTGAGGCCAGGAGTTCATGCTGAGATCATGCCACTGTACTCCAACCTGGGTGACAAAGACGACAGAGGGAGACTCTGTCTCAATTAAAAAAAAAAAAAAACCCTCTAAAAGCAGAAACGGTTAAAGGTGGTTACTGCAGGCCAGGTGCGGTGGTTCATGCCTGTAATCCCAGCACTTTGTGAGGCCAAGGCAGATGGATCACAAGGTCAGGAGATGAGACCATCCTGGCCAACATGGCAAAACCCTGTCTCTACTAAAAATACAAAATTTAGCCAGGCATGGTGGCGTGCACCTACAGTCCCAGTACTCAGGAGGCTGAGGCACAAGAATGGCTTGAAACCAGGAGGTGGGGGTTGCAGTGAGCCGAGATCACACCACTGGCACTCCAGCCTGGGCAACAGAGCAAGACCCTGACTCCTAAAAGGGAAAAATTTTGAGATTTGTGATCTCAGTAGCCATTTCAATTAACAACATTTCTGATTAATCAGTCTTTCCACTGCTTTTGTTCAGCAAGTGTCCAGTGAGCACTTTCAATGTACAAAGCACATTCTAGGAAATTAGGATATAATGGTGAATAATGCACATACAGGCCCTGAATTTGCACAGTCAAGATCCAGCAAAGGAACTTCGGAAACAAGGAATTTCAACAATGCGCTTTGTATACTAATTTTCTTTTCTTTTCTTTTTTTTTTTTTTGAGACGGAGTTTCACTCATGTTACCCAGGCTAGAGTGCAATGGCGCGATCTCGGCTCACCGCAACCTCGGCCTCCTGGGTTCAGGCAATTCTCCTGCCTCAGCCTCCTGAGTAGCTGGGATTACAGGAACGTGCCACCATGCCCAGCTAATTTTTTGTATTTTTAGTAGAGACGGGGTTTCACCATGTTGACCAGGATGGTCTCGATCTCTTGACTTCGTGATCCACCCGCCTCGGCCTCCCAAAGTGCTGGGATTACAGGCTTGAGCCACCGCGCCCGGCCTTGCATACTAATTTTCAAAGACATATATAATAGGATTCTGCAGTAACATGGAGCAGGGGGTACCCTACCTTGGTACCTAACTTAGGTTCCCAAAGGAAGAGTAAGACTTAGCTAGAAAAGTAGACATGGATGGAAGGGGGAATCAGGCACAAGAAATAGGGTATGCAAAAGGCCTAGACAAAGGTTCAAATCAAAGAACTGAAAGAAGGTTCAGTGCGGGTGGGATGGAGAGCATGAGGAGGTGACACGCAGCGGTAAAGTCTCAGAGCAAGGCAAGGGTGGAGCCAACAAGGGCCTCATAAATCATTTTAAAAGGCCTGGATCAGATAGGAAGGGCAGGAAGAAGTCACTAAAAGGCAGCAAACCACAGTCATGTGTGTACCTACGCAACAATCTTACATGTTCTTCACATGTACCCCAAAACCTAAAATGCAATATTAAAAAAAAAAAAAAAAAGAAGTCACTGAAGGACTTGGTTCCAGCGTGGAAGGTGGAAGAGAAGCAAGACTCGAGGCAAAAAACAATTAGAGGGCTGTTCCAGCACCCAGGAAAGAGACTACAGTGGCCTTAATTATGACAGTAACATTGGAGATGAAGGTTTGGGCTGGGTGCCGTGGCTCACACCTGTAATCCCAGCACTTTGGGAGGTTGAGGCAGGCAGGAGTTCGAGACCAGCCTTGCTAACATGGTGAAACACCATCTCTACTAAAAATACAAAAATTAGCCGGGTATGGTGGAAGGCGCCTGTAATCCCAGCTACTTGGGAGGCTGAGGCAGGAGAATCGTTTGAAACTGAAAGGTGGGAGGTTGCAGTAAGCAGAGACCACCACTGCACTCCAGCCTGGGCAACAAGAGCTGGGTGGGGGGGGGGGGAGGGAAACACCAAAAACTAGAACTGATAAGATACAGTGACCAAATTAAAATCCCAAAACAGTCAGTGAGTAGCTGGTTATCAAAAAAAAAAAGAAAAGAAAAAAAAACTAGCATCATATACTAAAAAGTGGCATACTCCAGATCAGTACCGTAAATAGAACTTCCTGATGTTAAGAATATTCCAGATCTGTGTTAATAGAATATCCCCCATCCACATGTAGCTACTGAGCACTTGAAATGTGGTTAGCAACATCGAACTTTTAATTTTGTGTAATTCTAATTAATTTACATTTAAATAGCCATACTTGGCTACTGCCCTGGACTGCACAGCTCTAGATTATTGTGACACCTAACCTAAAATATATGACAGAGTAAGTTTATACAACACTACACCACAAGGACAATAAGAATGGGGCTCACCCCTGTAATCCCAACACTTGGGGAGACTGGGGGCCGGGGGCGGATCACTTGAGGTCAGGAGTTCGAGACCAGCCTGGCCAACATGGTGAAACCCCGTCTCTACTAAAAATACAAAAATTAGCGGGGTGTGGTGGTGCGTGCCTGTAATCCCAGCTAGTCAGGGGGCTGAGGTAGGAGAATCACTTGAACCCGAAAGGCAGAGGTTGCAGTGAGCTGAGATGGTGCCACTGTACTCCAGCCTGGGCGACAGACACGGTGAGACTCCATCTCAAAAAAAAAAAAAAAAGAAAAAAAGAATTGGAAAAAGATTCCAATACAGTTGGAAAGATGTCCAAGGTATATTAAGAAATGTGTATTTCAAAATATACACAACAAAACTGCACTTTTCAGTTTTAAAAAACGGTCTAAATATATGCAGAGAAAATATACACAACCACGAACCAAATGGTATCTTGAAGATGAAGGATCTTTAAAGATCCTTTGTTCTCTGCTATATGTTACTGAATTGCTTTTTTTCCTTTTGTACAATACATAGGCATTACCTTTCTATGGAGGGGGGGAATTTCCTACTAAACCAAAAAGTTTAAGTTCTCACACAAGAATACTTGTAATGCTATTATTATAAAGGTGTGCAATACAGTCACAGTGATAGGAAAATACAGCAACAGCTTCTACAAACACTTTATGACTTCTCTGTAAGACACAACCTACATGGGAACAAGAGAAAGACATCAACAAACTTCAGGTTCCCACAACAATCCAAGAAATTTATAAAATACTCTAAAGCTATTATTTGTATCTAAGTTATAACCTTTCTGTACCATGATGATGTGTCCCTTAGGATCATACACTTTGGAGACAAAATTTGACACAAATTACATTCAAATCTCTATCAAATATGAAACCATCTCATTTATCCAGCAAAATCAGAGTATGGAGTATCTTTCGTAAGTGAATATTCTAATATCAGTCACTGAAATTTAACCCTTTAAGCACCAAACCTTTTTACTTTGGAAGGATTTTTCCTAAAAAGTATCTATACATCTCCACATAAATTACTAGGATTTAGTGGAGAAATACATGCCCCTTTCTCAAAGCACCCTTGACTGCTATACAGTGAATCTGCCTTTTTTTTTTTTCTTTTTTTTGAGACGGAGTTTCGCTCTTGTTACCCAGACTGGAGTGCAATGGCGCGATCTCGGCTCACCGCAACCTCCGCCTCCTGGGTTCAGGCAATTCTCCTGCCTCAACCTCCTGAGTAGCTGGGATTACAGGCATGCGTCACCATGCCCAGCTAATGTTTTGTATTTTTAGTAGAGACGGGGTTTCACCATGCTGACCAGGATGGTCTCGATCTCTTGACCTCGTGATCCACCCGCCTCGGCCTCCCAAAGTGCTGGGATTACAGGCGTGAGGTAGGTAGTTTTAAATTTCTTCATCAGGCTGTCAGTGTTCACTGGCTAAGGCCGGATGCCAATCCAGGCTTTCTTCTAATGTAATGCCTTTAGTTTCAGCCTGGGAAACCAGATAACTAAATTAACTAAAATAACAGATAAATTAATAAGGACTTCCTGAGTGAGCACTAGAGGCTCTTCCTTAAGAAATACCATACACTGTTTGCGCTCGGTTTTGGCTGCTGAGGATGATTTAGCTTCCTACTGGCTTTTCTCCCAAGTATCCCAGGGTGTTTTCAATGAGCTAAGGCCGCTCTACAACTCTAAGTTAACGCCAACAAATCAGGTGTTGCCATCTACAGTGATTTCTGCTTGGTCTGACCCCACCACTCATTACGTAAAAGACACTGGGGAATGGGACGGTTGTCAAAATGCCCAGTTAAGGACAAAAAATATAATTTTTTCTTCGTGTACCCTTCGCAGAAAAGTAGCAACAGCAATCACAACCAAAATTTACTAAGCTCGCCTGCAGCATTCTCAGCCCTATGTACAAACTCAAGTAGCTCAATATTTCTTGCTGGCTCTGGGACCGGAGCAGATCCAGACTAGATGGGTTCTAAAGTCATCCCAATAGGAAAACTAAGCTATGGACCTTAAATCTTGCCTCTGAAAAAGAGAATGAGGGTAACACGGGAGTTAGAACCAACTTCTCTGCCAGCGAGCAGTCCCCGACGAACCGGAAGTTTTGAAATATCCTGTGGGCTTCCCACAGGCAAAGTGGTTTTCCCTCCCCGCGGCTATGCGGGCCCTCCCCAGGGTTCGAGGACCTCCCCGAGTTTGCTGTGCCCGGGGCCCTGTCCGTGCCACAGGCCGGGAGCGAGGCGGTCAATCACAGCCCGCGCCCCACGACTTCACCTTGGCTGCTCGCGAACTGCGACTCGGGCAGGTGGGAGGCACCTGCGGCCGCGGCTCCGGCTCCTGCCCGCCGCGCCGCGGGGAGAGGCTGTCCCAGCTGGGGCCGGCGCAGGCCCCGGGGCGCCGTCTCGGGCCGCACGAGCCCTCCAGGTGGTCCCGCGTGGGGGCCGCGCAGCGGGGCCGAATCCCGGGACTCGGCAAACTCGGCTGCCCGCCCGGCCCAGCCCGGCCCGCCCCGCGGCGCAGACACTCACCAAAGAAGCCCTGCACGATTCCCAGCGGGTGGCTGAGCCAATCCTCCCCACACGGCATCTCGCCGGCGGCCGGGGACGGCGCGGCCCGGGTGGCGGCGATCCGCTGGCCGAGCGCGGCCGGGCGGCCGGCGCCCAGCTCCTCTTCAGCTGCTTGGCCGCTCCTCGCCCGCGCCCTCCCACGCACGACGAGCGGCGGGGCACGGGCCTTCCGCGCCTCAGGGAGGGCGGCTGCAGCAGGGCCGCCGAGGAGCTGCTGGCGACGGGCAGGCCGGCGCGTACCGGCCCCCAGCCTCCACTTCGCACAATGGCGGGAAACAGCCGCCGCCGACCGCGCTGCCTGCGACCTGGGTGGAGCTCGTGCGGGGAGGGGCGGCGGGAGCGCGCGGCGCGGCTCTGCGCGGTGAGGAGGAGGGGCGGGCCGGGGCGGCCGCCATCTTGGAGACGGGCAAAAGGAAGGGCATGGAGCGCCGCGGGAGGCTGCGCAGCGCCGGGCCGGGCGTCGCGTTCCAAGGGCGGCGCGTTGTCGTTTTTCCCCCTGTGCCTGCGTGGAGGGGGAGGCTCCGGTAATGGACTTATCGGAGCGCCAACCGAGTCCTTGCTCAGCAGCCGCAGAGCATAAGTTCAGAGACCTGAGAGTCATCTTTGGGCAAAATTAGTGGACGAAACCGCCTTGGGAATCTGCCCACCTCTTCGTGCCTTTTATTTATTTATTTTTCTTTGCTGGTGGCAGCTCTTTTATCTGGCCCTCGACCCGGAACCCTGAGTGGTGACTTTGCCTCAGCTGCACAGGGTCTCCCTGAGGAAGGTGCACATTTAGAGAAGGGGAACCTCGGAGGACCCCGCGCTCCTGCGATGGCGTTCAGGCCCCGAGGCTCGGAGACGATGCCTCTAAACGCGCCGGTCCCGGCCTACGCTCTGGCTGCTAACATCTGGGTCCGCCTCTGGAAGCCGGCAAAGGTCGGCGAGCGGGGCGAGGCTCCCGCACCGCGCCGACCGGATACCCTGGAGAAAGGAAGCTACAAAGACCGACTACAGTAGCAGCCTTTTGCTGAGGCAATTTGTAAAATTTCCAAGTTCAAGAGTGAAACTGTGGGAGTCACTCTGAACCTCTTCTGGTTCAGGAGGATGTCTGATTAAAAAAAAAAAAAAAACATGAAGCTATTTCCCCTGGGCCTGGAATGTACCTGAGAAAACCCCAGGCACATCAGATATATTTACTCAATGAGAAAAGGGCATGGTGACGGAAGGGGGATGACCTGAGTGCAATCTACAAAGGGAGGAGCTGAAGGAAAAGAACGGAACCCGCATCTCAAGCCTTTTGGGGCTGTAGGGAGGGAAACATCCTTCTGCCTTTTTAAGTTCTTATCACAAAGCGCGTATTGGCAAGATAAAAACAAATTTTAGTAACGCACATCTCATACATACATGGGCAAAACTCAAGGAAGAGTAACTCAAAGACGTGGTTTAGAATGGGGAATTACGTAGCGTTTACAATAAAGAACAATAAATTTGTGGAGAAATGACAGGACAAAGGAAAGCAGTTTGAGGTTTCCAAAAGCAACAGACTGAAGGTAGATATGAGAAACTAATGGTAGCTACAGGTAGTGAGTGAAGTGTGTTACGTAGGTTCTTCTAGTGCCATCTGTGGCTAGTAAGGGTCTAAAGTTGTCTCTGGTGATTAACTTTTGTCCTTGGTAGACAGGAGGTGGGACATCTTTGAAAATTCACGTCCCGCCGGGCGTGGTGGCTCACGCCTGTAATCCAAGCACTTTGGAGGCCAAGGCAGGCGGATTACCTGAGGTCGGGAGTTCAAGACCAGCTTGACCAACATGGTGAAACTCCGTCTTAAAAAGAAAGAAAAGAAAATTTACGTCCTGCTTTTGAAAGGCAAATAGTAGAAGGGTAGGGAGTTTGTTTTGTACAGATCCTCCTCTATTTAGTCTACTTATGATCGGGTTACATCCCAATAAACCCATTGTAAATTGAAAATATCATTAGTTGAATATGTGTTTAATACACCAAACCTAGCCGGGCGCGGTGGCTCATGCCTATAATCCCGGCAATTTTGGAGGCCGAGGCGGTGGATCAGGTCAAGAGATTGAGACCATCCTGGTCAACATGGTGAAACCCTGTCTCTGCTAAAAATACAAAAATTAGCTGGGCATGGTGGCACGCGCCTGCAGTCCCAGCTACTCGGGAGGCTGCGGCAGGAGAATTGCTTGAACCCAGGAGGCGGAGGTTGCGGTGAGCCCAGATCGTGCCACAGCACTCCAGCCTGGGCGACAGAGTGAGAGTCCATCTCAAAAAAAAAAAAAAAAATATATATATATATATATGCCCCAAACATATATATATATGGATGTGAAGGACTCACATATGTATATTTATATATTTATATTTCCATAAATATAAATATGTACATATATATTTGGGGCTTTATAAAAACAAAGGAATCACTGAGGAAGGGTGGAGGCAGGTCTTTATTTTTTTTGAGATGGAGTTTTTCTCTGTCACCAGGCTAGAGTGCAGTGGCATGATCTCGGCTCACTGCAACCTCTGCCTCCTGGGTTCAAGAGATTCTTCTGCCTCAACCTCCTGAGTATCTGGGACTTTAGGCACCTGCCACCACACCCGGCTAACTTTTTGTATTTTAGTAGAGATGGGGTTTCACCATGTTGGCCAGGATGGTCTTGATCTCCCGACCTCGTGATCCGCCTGCCTCAGCATCCCAAAGTGCAGGGATTGCAGGCATGAGCCACCTCCCATGGCCAAGGCAGGCCTTATGTTGGAATATGCAAGAACAAAGTGGTCCTTTGCAATTAACCCATTCTCAGAACTCAAAAGGTAGGGGGGATTCCTGAACTGTTTCTGTTTTTTGCTGGGGGCAAAAAGTAGGGAAGATGGCACTCATTGACCAAGTCAAAATGTTTCTGGGCTAATTGGTACAGAGGTTGTGGGTCAGAGTTATATTGTTAACGTAGTCTGACTGCTGGGCACAGTGGTTAATGCCTGTAATCCCAGCACTTTGGGAGTCCAACATGGGCAAATTGCTTGAGCCTAGGAGTTCGATACCAGCCTGGGCAACGTAGTGAATCCCTGTCTCTAAAAATAATACAAAAATTAGTTGGTGTGTGCCTGTAGTCCCAGCTACTTGAGAGGCTGAGGTGGAAGGATCACTTGAGCCCAGGAGGTTGAGGCTGCAGTGAGCCATAATTGTGCTACTTCAGTATGGGTGACAGAGTGAGACTGTGTCTAAAAAAAAAAAAAAAATTAAATATAATCTGACCATTGTCTGTTTGTATATGCAGTTCTCTTAGAAACACTGTGCACGACATGTATGTAATTTAAAAGTTGTTAGCAGTCATACTTTAAAAAGTAAAAAGAAATAGGTAAATAATAATAATTATTATTATTTTTTAATAGAGATGGGTTTTCATCATGTTGGCCAGGCTGGTCTCCAACTCCTGACCTCGTGATACGCCCGCCTTGGCCTCCCAAAGTGCTGGGATTACAGGCGTGAGCCACTGCACCCGGCTATTATTATTTTTTGAGATGGAAGCTTACTCTGTCGCACAACCTGGAGTGCAGTGATGCAATCGTGGCTTACTGCAACCTCTGCCTCCCGGGTTCAAGTGATTCTCCTGCCTCAGCCTCCCGAGCAGCTGGGATTATAGGCACGTGCTACCACACCTGGCTAATTTTTACATTTTTAGTAGAGACAGGATGATCCACCTGCCTCTGCCTCTCAAAGTGTTGGGGTTACAGATGTGAGCCACCACCACACCCGGCCATAAATTAATTTTAGTAGTGTATTTTACTCAGCATGTCAAAATTAATACAATTTGGAAAAAAATCAATACAAATATTATTAATAAGATATTTTACTTTGTTTCCTGAAGTAAAATTTTATACTTATAGCACTTCTCAATTCAGATAGTCACATTTCCAGTGCTCAATAGACGCAGGTGGCTAGAGGCTACCAGGTTTGACAGCATGAGATATTGGGATTTACAGGACTGCAAATGCCAACCAATTCAATATTCAAATCATAGGGGGTAAAATTTTTGCTGAAAAGCATTTCTAAGAGTCCTTTGAGACTTCCTGGGTAATCAGAATAATCCAGCCTTATGGCAAAGTTCAAATCAAGGATGGTTCTCTCCTACTGAAGCCTATTTCAAATCACCTCAAGTTAACCCCCAATTAGGCTGAAAAATGAGCTTGTGAATCAGATAAGGAAGTAAAGAATTTGGAACTGACGGCTGGGCGCGGTGGCTCACACCTATAATCCCAGCACTTTGGGAGGTCGGGCGGGTGGATCACGAGGTCAAGAGATCGAGACCATACTGGTCAACATGGTGAAACCCCATCTCTACTAAAAATACAAAAAAATTAGCTGGGCGTGGTGGCGCACGTCTGTAGTCCCAGCTACTCGGGAGGCTGAGGCAGGAGAATTGCTTGAACCTAGGAGGCAGAGGTTACGGTGAGCCGAGATCGCATCATTGCACTCCAGCCTGGGTAACAAGGGCGAAACTCTGTCTCAAAAAAAAGAAAAAAAAAAAAAGGAATTTGGAACTGACTGGAAATAAAACACCAGGAGAAGGGCTAGAAAAAGCTAGCAACAGTCTAGCCTAGGCAGCATAGGGTGATCCCATCTCTACAAAAATTAAAATTAAAATAAATGAGCCAGGCATGGCGGCACATGCCGGTGGTCCCAGCTACTCAGAAGGCTGAGGTGAGAGGATCGCTTGGATCTGGAAGGTTGAGGCTGCAGTGAGCCATGATTGTGCCACTGTATTCCAGCCTGGGTGACAAAGCAAGATCCTGTCTCAGAAAAAAAGAAAAGAAAAAAAAAAGCTAGAAACTTCTGTAGGCCTTAAAAACAAGCCTTAGGCCTCAAACTTTTACCAGCAAGAAATGGGCTGCCAAGGCTGTAGAGCCCCAAAGAGGGACAGACATGCTTCCTGATAACATTTATTGGTTTTTTTTTTTTGAGATAGAGTCTCACTCTGTTGCCTATTGCCTAGGCTACAGTGCAGTGATGTGATCTCAGCTAACTACAACCTCCGCCTCCCAGGTTTAAGTGATTCTACTGCCTCAGCCTCCTGAGTAGCTGGGGCTACAGGCACGTGCCAACACACCTGGCTAATTTTTGTATTTTCTTCTTTTTTTTATTTAAATAAGACGGGGGTTTCACCATGTTGGTCAGGCTGGTCTTGAACTCCCGACCTCAGGTGATCCGCCTACCTTGGCCTCCAAAGTGCTTGGATTACAGGCATGAGCCACCACGCCTGGCCAATTTTTGTATTTTCAATAGAGATGAGGGTTTCACCATGTTGGCCAGGCTGGTTTTGAACTCCTGACATCAAATGATCTGCTTGTCTTAGCCTCCCAAAGTGTTAGATTACAGGCGTGAGCCACCATGCCCGGCCCTGATGCCACTTTAAAAAAAATTGTTTTGAGACAGGGTCTCACTCTGTCATCCAGGCTGGAGTACAGTGGTATAATCACAGCTCACAGCAGCTTCGATCTCCCGGGCCCAAATGATCCTCCTGCTTCAGCCTCCAGAGTAGCTGGGACCACAGGCATGTACCACCATGCCAGTTATCTCATTTTATTTATTTTATTTTATTTGAGTAGAGACAGGGTCTTGCCATGTTGCCCAGGCTGGTATTGAACTCCTGGGCTCAAGTGATCCTCCTGCCTTGGCCTCCCTAAGTATTGGGATTACAGGTGTGAGCCTCTGCACTTGGCCCCTAATGCCACCTTAGATATGGCCAAGGAAGATCATGGATCAAGAGACATATCCCTGTGTTAGTCTACTTTTTGTGTCACTATAAAGAAATACCTGAGGTTGGGTCATTTTTGAAGAAAAGAGGATTAATTGGCTAATGGTTCTGCAGGCTGTACAGGAAATATGGTGCTGGCATCTGCTTCTGTTGAGGGCCTCAGGAAGCTCACAATCATGACAGAAGGAGAAGAGGGGGCAGGTGCATCACATGGCAAAAGTGAAAGCAAGAGAGAGAGGGGGCAGGTACCATACTCTTTTAAACAACCAGATCTTGCTTGAACTTAGAATGAAAACTCATTATTGTGAGGACAGCACCAACGTTCATGAGGGATCTGACTCACAACCCAAACACCTCCCACAGGCCCCACCTCCAACAGTGGGAATCACATTTCAATATGAGATTTGGAGGGGACAAACCTCTAAACCATAGTACTCCCAGGGGGTAAAGTCAGGGCCTCAGAGGACTGTAGACTGAGTAGTTATTTCCAGAGGACTGGGGAGTTATTAAAATACCAGAGGCAGCCAGGACTAACCATGACAATTTTCCACTCTCAGAGCAGGGAGCATTTCCAATTCATGCTTATCAGGATTCAATCATTCCTATGAAAGTGATTGCTGTGTTTTCCAGTCCTCCTTTTTTTCCAATGGGGGCCTGATGGAAGTTACGCTGTTCTTGCTCCACTATTGGCTATTGGGCATCTTACTATCATGGTTCACTAGACTATAAGGAGCCACATTTTTTTTTTTTTTTTTTTTTTTGAGACGGAGTTTCGCTCTTGTTCCGCAGGCTGGAGTGCAATGGCGCGATCTCGGCTCACCGCAACCTCCGCCTCCTTGGTCCAGGCAATTCTCCTGCCTCAGCCTCCTGAGTCGCTGGGATTACAGGCATGCGCCACCATGCCCAGCTAATTTTTGTATTTTTAGTAGAGACGGGGTTTCACCATGTTGACCAGGATGGTCTCGATCTCTTGACCTCGTGATCCACCCACCTCGGCCACCCAAAGTGCTGGGATTACAGGCGTGAGCCACCACGCCCGGCAAGGAGCCACATTTTGATGCAGTCAAAAGGGCTGAGCTACGCTCAAAGATCCTGGACATTTAAGTTGGAGGTAGGTGGTTGCCTCCCTTCAGAAGGTACATAGACATATGTTCTATGTCTGGAAGTGTGGGTATTTGCCAGCCAGAAGGGCAGACTGTGGTGGCAGTTGTTATTTGCCCACCAAATCTTCTTCTTCCACAGTTTTACGTAGTTAGAATGTAGCTACCCAGGTGGGGACTGTATTTCCCAGCTCTTTGTGCACCTAGACATGCCATTTGTGGACGTTCTCATCAATGGAATGTGAACAGAAGGGATGTGTGCAACTTCTGCCCCACTTGTTAAGATGAAATTTTTGTCCTTCAGCTGCTTTGACCCTTCCTGCTAGCTTGGATGGCAACAACTAGAGCAGCCTTGGCTGCTCTATGGTGACGTTGGTGCTGCCCTGTGTTGGAGACAAAAAGCTGGTCGCCAACATGTACTTTTATGTGAGTGAGGGCTGAGCTTCTGTTTTATTTTGAGCCATTGGGTCTTTTTGTTAAAGTAGCTTATAGCCCCCTACCATACCTTGAAGCAGTTACTCTAGAAAGCTTACAGTTATAAACCCTTCTTCTGCTACTTGGAGATGTAAATCTCTGACCACTGAGAACCGTCTTCTCAATGACCTGGGGTTTGTCTCTTGAATTGCAAACATTCAAGGAGGTAGTTTCATTCTCATTCCCAGTCCCTGTGACTACCTTGCTCTCTTACACTACTGCTTGTCGTGAAGACAGAATTATGTGTCTCCTCTGGATAAGCATGGATTAACACACCCTGGCGGCCTAATTGCAGGACCAACCACCCCTTCACACTCCTCAGCACCTTTAGCACACCACAACCTCTAAAAAGCCTCCAAACTTCTGTTTCAGCAAAGTTGCATTCAGTTCATACTGGATCCTCTTCCCTACTGCAATATTTTTCATTAAATAAAATCTAACTTACTGCTTTAACAAGTGTCCCACTTTAAAATATTTTTTTGACAGTAAGCACATTAAATAGTTATTGAATTAATAAACTTAGGTTCTGCATAGGTATAAACAGCTGGGGAGAGTTTCACTATTTTGAGCGTTCTTTTGGGGTCTCCTCTCCCAAACTCCAAGAAGCTGAAAGATTGCTTAAGTTATATTTTCTTTCAAAATCTCTAACTCTGAAAGATGACAATTATGTCCAAGTTATCCACAGTATCTTCTGGATTGAACCAGTCAGCTTAATTGTGGATATAGAAAGCTATCTAAAATGTCAGATCCCTGGCTGGGCGTGATGGCTCACACCTGTAATCCCAGCACTTTGGGAGGCTGAGGTGGGTGGATCACAAGGTCAGGAGTTCAAAATCAGCCTGGCCAACATGGTGAAACCCAGTTTCTACTAAAAATACAAAAATTAGGCATGGTGGTGGGCGCCTGTATTCCCAGCTACCCGGTAGGCTGAGCGGGGAGAATTGCTTGAACTGGGGAGGCAATCTACAGACCACTGCATTCCAGCCTGGGAGACACAGTGAGACTACGCCTCAAAAACAAAAAACAGTCGGGCGCGGTGGCTCACGCCTGTAATCCCAGCACTTTGGGAGGCCGAGGCGGGTGGATCACGAGGTCAAGAGATCGAGACCATCCTGGTCAACATGGTGAAACCCCGTCTCTACTAAAAATACAAAAAATTAGCTGGGCATGGTGGCGCGTACCTGTAGTCCCAGCTACTCGGGAGGCTGAGGCAGGAGAATTGCCTGAACCCGGGAGGCGGAGGTTGCGGTGAGCCGAGATCGCGCCATTGCACTCCAGCCTGGGTAACAAGAGCGAAACTCCGTCTCAAAAAATAATAATAATAATAATAATTTTTTTCTCCCTATGGGTTAAACACTTAAAAAGTTTTACCATTTCTATTTCTGGGTCAACGACAAAGTTTAGTTCAGGTCAGAAAGACACGTGGGTTTTGAAGACTGTGTTTGGTTTGGCCTTGTGTGCGAATTCCCGCCCTTCTTCCTCCCTTCCTCTTTCTAGTAACGTCCAGCAGGATTCCGCTGTTCCTCCAAAATCTTTAACAGGAAAGCCTAGAAGTACCGACGTTACTTCTAGGAAGCCCAGAGCTACCCGCCACAACCTGTGACTTACACGGTCAATTGCAAGTCAATTCGTCTGTCCACCTAGAACCTGCGGAACCACGCCCCCACGCTCCCGCCCGGCCTCCCCCCCACCCTCCTTCGCCTCCGAGGGTGTCACGTGCTAGACTCGGGCGTGAAGACAGCGCTGCCATGTTGATTTCTGGAGGCGTCGGCTACTGGAAGGGAGAGGGCGGCTGAGTAGTCACCCGTAGTTCCGGCTCCTGTGCGCAAGTGCGGAAGTGCGCTGGCCAGGAGGGTGATCGGTTTCCGGTCAGTGCAGCACCGGGTACTCGGAGACGTGTAACGGACGGTGGGCCGCAGCCATGGCCGAGAGAAAACCTAACGGTGGCAGCAGCGGCGCCTCCATCTCCTCGTCGGGCACTAACTTACTTTTCTCTTCCTCGGCCACGGAGTTCAACTTCAATGTGCCCTTCATCCCAGTCACCCAGGCCTCCGCTTCCCCGGCCTCCCTGCTCTTGCCCGGAGGTAATAAGAGGGCGGTCCCGTCTGCGGGGAGGCGGGCAGGTGGCGTGCGGTGACAAGGGTTAGACGGGAGGTTTTCCTTCTGCCTCGAGCTACCCTCTGGGTAGTTTGCCAAGATCATCAGTGGTCAGGTTTGAGTGTGTCGGGGGATTTAGGGTCTTGGAGGCGGCAGGTAATGAGACTTGCTTTTCATCGCAGAAACCATCTGTTCCAAGTTGTCCAGAGTGCTGGACACTCGTGCACTGGCATTCCGCAAATCTTTGCTGAACACCCATTGGTACACCAGGTGCTGATACGGAATGCAAATAAACAGTGGCCCTCTCCTAGGGTACATTAGTAGTATCTCCCACTAGAATCGTAGGTTACAGTAAGATACCCCCTAGGATGGACTGTGCCCCTCTGCTAGGTAGGGTACGCTCTCTCCTACTAGGAGAGTGTTGCGATACAGTAGGATATCTTCTAGGTTACAGTAAAATATTTTGTAAGATGGACTGGGCCCCTC